>NC_054701.1:49846215-50167048 GCF_016097555.1 Gigantopelta aegis
ATGGATCAACAACCTGGACTTTAAAAACACCCAGTTACCACAAATGTGGCCTTAGGTGGTCATCTTGTTTTTCACAAAGATTTCTGACCTTTCTTTTGTGTATAATGACCAGTTAGAATCATGTGGCCATGCCATGTACTGACAGGAATCAATGTCACGGAATTTGGTTTTGATGTTTTTAGATGTTACGCCTCAAGTTACACACAGCAGATTATTAATTGTAACATGATAGCACCCATAGTCCTGTTTATGCCAGAGTAAATACTAATAATAACAAAATCAGGAGAGAAAATAATATTCAACGCAAAGTAAAGCATTGTCTCCCTTGCATCCCTCACTATTATCAACAAGCTAGAGTTCCATTGGGTATAATGTTTTTTTGAAGATAAACCTAGTTACTAATTAAGCCACTAATTAAGACATCGCTAATTTTGTCGTTGTTTTAATGGGTTTGGGTTCCATTGGTTTAGCTGGTGGAATGTTTTTCAACACAAAAATCAGAACGTAACATCTCTAATTACCAAATCAGGTTCCGACCCCCGAAAATAAGATGCACATGACTGTATTCATAAATTTTAAAATGACATAAAATCACTTACTAAAGAATCATTAGTGATTGATCTATAATCTTGTTATTGCAATTAACCAGTCCTTCAATGGGCACAACTTGATGATTTCATGCTTTACTCAAAACAATATGTTGACACTGCAGGATGGGAGATTTAGTTTTTACATCTATGTTTATGTGTTAATATATTTCTAATGTTCCAACAAGAACTCTCTTTTTTTTTCTTTCTTTCTTCTTTCTTTTTTTAAAATACATATTTCAGTGGATTCAACATCTCAAACAGAAAGAGATGTTTAACAAATCCCAAGGGTATCCAGCCAGTAGAATATTCATAGTATTTTATTATTGACTGCTGTCCTTAAATAAACTTTCCTTTCATTTCATCTGCTATTTACAATTCCTGTATCATAAAAAAAACTATCTGTTCTCCACAGACAACAATGAAAAAGAGAGAATTAATGAATATTTCATAACAACCTGTCACATGCTCTGGATGTCATACAGGTGTGCTATTTGCAAATGTTGTCTACAGAATAAGAAAAGAAACCTGATGCCACCACATGGGGTCTTGTGTTTCATGTTGCAGCTGGAGGCCTGGTTCATATTCTTTTTCTCAGACAGGGTGGCATATGTCATCAAAATGGGGGCCAGGGTGAGCAGAGGGAACCTATATGGTCTGATAAACCAAATGAACACATTCAGTTGTAAGTGTTGTTTATGTGTGTCAACTAGTGCAAAGAATCTGGTAACATTTCATCATCAACATTGCATCAACTAATCAAGTTTGAGTTACACAATCGGTTAAAATATTTATGAACATGGGAAGGATTTGAATTAATAGAACGATTCACATGTTGGCATGTTCATCAGGATATAGACCCTATAAATCTGACTAATTTTACCTTCAATGCCTCTTCAATATCTGTTTTATTTACAGTTACTTGAAAATAAATTTAAAAACCCAAAACCCTAGCAGATTTGTCAAGTATTTGATCACCTAGACTGTAGCAATAATTACTGTTAATATTTCTCATGACAATTATTTATGAATGTCATGATTGATCACCATGTCGCTAGAACTCGGTCAATCACTTCTCAATTATTAATGATGATTAACACATCACTAGTGTCATCAGATATTGAACTCGTTTAGTTTTCCATTTTATCTAGACCTCTGAAAATTGAAGGGGTGGGGAAAACAATTTCTATTACAAGGGTGAGGAATGGCAAAAAGATCATATGTAACAGTTTTGTTTTTGGCGGTGGTAGAAAAGTTAAAGTTTCTTTTATTTAACAACGCCTACTAGAGCTCATTGATTGGTTAATCATCGCCAATTGGTAATTTTGACATGTAATGTTACAGAGAAAACCCACTATATTTTTGCATTAATAGCAAGGGATCTTTTAGATGCACCATCCCACAGACAGGATAAAACATACCATGGCTTTGATATATCAGTCATGGTTGCATTGGCTGGAACGAGAAATAGCCTAATGGACCCACTGACAGGAATCAGTCCTAGATCGACTGTACATAAGGCAAGCTCTTTACCATTGGGCTACTTTGGGCGGTGGTAGAATGGATTCAAATGAGAAAAGTGAAAATGTGTCTTCATGCTAGCATATTGATTATACATGCACCAACTCTCCAAAATTAGGGAACATTTTGGACTGACCACTGCCACGGGACAAACAGTGGACAAACCATCAGGGACATGTGTGACCATGGATCTGAATGCCAATTGGCTTTTCAAAGCAAATCATTGTAAATTGGTGCGAATGAGGGAAATTGAGGACACTTGCCGTGCTTTCACTGCAGCCACTGATTGATACCCATGTTGGCCAGGAGATAACTACTTCGTTACAGAAGGACATGTTTGCCTATTTCAGCTCAATTTTTACACAACCATTCAAAATGCACTGGTGTAGGAAAATTAGATGGAAAAAAAATGTGTACAATTTCAAAAGACCAAATGTGGAAAATTGGAAAAGACTGGGGGAAAAGTAAATGTTTTACTGTTAGACAAGACTAAATGTGGAAAAATTGTTAGAAAGTAAATGTTTTACTATTAGACAAGACTAAATGTGGAAAATTGTTAAAAAGTAAATGTTTTACTATTAGACGAGTCTAAATGTGGAAAATTGTTAAAAAGTAAATGTTTTACTATTAGACGAGTCTAAATGTGGAAAATTGTTAAAAAGTAAATGTTTTACTATTAGACAAGTCTAAATGTGGAAAATTGTTAAAAAGTAATTGTGTATTCACGGGGTGTTCTCTAGCCTCGTGTGTTTGATGGACAGACTTGAACAAATTGACTTGAACAAGCATGTTAATTCAGGTCCGTGTCCCGATAGCTGATGTCTCTGAAAAGTTATATTTATTGAGTCAAGAACTTGATTGCTTTAGGGAAATTTAACACTTTTACAGTCTAGCTCTATAGTTTGAGCTCAATTGATAATAACAGACATAGTGGCTATTAATGTTTGTTTTGTCCTTACAAAGTAAAACAGGCAAAGATAGTTGTGTTACTGGTCAGTGAAAGAGAAGTTGGTGTGCTGTATTAGTTACACCTTTACACTGAGTCATTTAAACTCTGTGTTGGAGCTGGGACGAGGATTTGAACCCAAAACCTACACCAGCCATAAGGCTATAAGCTTGGTTTAGCTATTAGATGTGAAACATAATCAGGTTAAGTATGAAACATACAGTTCAGAGTAGAAATTCCGCAATCACACTTATAATATTTTATAATGTTGGTGTTGTTTTTTTGTTTTGTTTTTTTGGGGGGTGGGGTGAGGTGAGGTGAGGGTTAGTAATAGCAATATTTGTGGTATGACAGAAAAGCCTAAAATGGTTCACTGACAGAATGTATCCCATAAACATTTTAAGCCATTCACCCCAAAACCACACCTTGTTTAATTTACTGAAAATTAATGTATTCACAGCATGCTACACAGTGACTTTTAACAGTTGTGCTATATCATTAATTGCATTTCATACAGCTGAGCTTTTGATTGAACATCCAAAGCAAATTCATCTAAACTAACATTGTAGTATGACAACATGTGAATTTAATCAAATTACCGTAAATCCTTCAATAGTGGCTGTCTCGTTTAGAGGCTGGGTCTCAGAGTGTCTCGATTAGAGGCTGGGTCTCAGAGTTTCTCGATTAGAGGATGGGTCTCAGAGTGTCTCGATTAGAGGCTGGGTCTCAGAGTGTCTCGAAAGAAATAGAGGCCTTCCTTGACTAGAAGCCTGCCTTCTACAAAGACCAACTTCTGTTATTATAGCTTTGTCAGGTTAATGACCATCTTATAGTATACATACTCATCATTTCCATTGCATAACGTCAAAAGGTTACAGCCTCATGGCGAGAAATAGGAAAGGAGAAGGGATTGTCATTTGTCAGTGAAATGAGAGGTTTCCAAATGTACTAAACAAGTTTGGAAGCCAACATTAGAACATGACCATCAGTATTTTTGCCAGAAAGAAATTTTTGGGTATGGTTCTATGGAATTGAGTGCAACCACAGTCAACAGCAGACGGGGTATGGGGGGCCTCCACCAGAAAGAAAATGGGCCAGGTTTAGGGAAAGAGTTGAGAAAATCATACAGTAATGATAAGAGTAATCAATTTTGTAAAGCAATTAACTTACCAAAAAAAATCAGCAAAACAATTTGGGTATGGCGTCATACCCATTTTACCCTCTGGCAGAAACCCTGACCATACAACAACGCTATGTTAGAAAATTCTGGATGAGAAAAAAAATGGAAGCCTGTCTTGAATAGAGGCCAAGTCTCGGAGCATCACGAAATAAATAGAAGCCTAGATTTTTATTGAAGGATTTACGGTATATTCTGACAAAGTCAACAGTGTCATGGAGTCATTGACTGATGGGTTCTTGGACAAATTAATAATATCCTATTGTTAATTAACCCCAGGTGTGGTTTCAGGAACCATGATGCACATTAATTTGATTCAATCCATTCTTTCATTCTAACTTTACGGCTCAATAATATTTCATGTGAATTGTTCTGTTTACATGTCGGTTAAGCAAATTTAAACTTGTGTAGACTGCCAATAGGCTAGGTAGTAAACCACTATGTTTTCAAAAATTAAAGAGTTGCAAATTAAAAGTTTTGGAGACTGATTTTGGATGCTTGCAAATCAGTTTGTTGACAATACATTTGTAAAATCAGTTTAGTACAGAACAGTAATACATGTGTTAGCGGATCGGCTAAGTTACACAAAGATAACTTTAAGTAACCAAACAATTGGTTATCTAAGTGAAAATCATGTAAACCAACTTCCATTTACTTAAGATTTTGAAATATTGTTCCCTGTTAAAGTAAACGTCTGTTAAATAATGCTGCAGCACATTGTTTTATTAACAGCCATCTGGTATTTGTCTTGGACTTAAAAGCATACTGAGTACATAAGCATAAAGTATTTTTTTCTATGTCATAACCAAGTTTATGGACAAATATATAAACCTGAATGTTGACATAGAATAAAGCTTGGTGGTTATAACAGCCATTTTACAGGTTTGCAACAAGTCTGATGTTGAAATAAAAAATTGAGATTATTTGAGTCAACTGATTGACAGTGGTTTTGATATCAGTTAATAAAAGTGATTTATAGCACTTTGCCTCTGATGTCCGACATTAATTTACTCATTTTGTTGCCAACGCTGTACATTTTATTGCGTGCACTATCGATTTGCACTGTCCTGTCAAGAACATGCCATTATATTAAAAACTGACAACTGTATTAAAGACTGTTATGAATTTACCATCGTAACATTGCCGACTCTGATAACCCATTACTCTCCCTCTCTCCACACATGCATATGGAAATAATAAGACATGGCAACCAGCCTCAGTGTCATATCAACCCAGGATCCAGCAGCTGGTGTCAGAAGTGGGACCTGTGGTGGCTAGCTGTGCGTCAACCTTAAGTTGATATATGCATGGTGATCAAAGAGTATCCTAACCCTCATTGTCGCATTGGTTGAGCCATCAGGTTTTATACACTGGTAGGCACTAGTTCCAACTCGGGTTCTGTCCCGGGTGAAGTCCCTGGCTAAGTCCCTGGCTATCCAGAGACAGGACCCGGGATGGACATGCCTGAAGCCTTAGTGGTATGTGTGCATGTTAAAATATATCAGACTTCTGGCTATCCAGAGACAGGACCCGGGATGGACATGCCTGAAGCCTTAGTGGTATGTGTGCATGTTAAAATAGTTCCAAGTCCAAGTCCAACACCGTGTAGGGTCACTACCCTGACTTTTCTCTCTCTGACCACTAACCATTAATCTCTTATCATGGAAAGATAGGCGGTAGAGCACTTTCCGAGAGATGTCATGAGTCATAAGATCACACTGGATGGAAATAGGGGTTTTTTCCCAACCCAACAAGTACTTCACAACTGGTACATACATAATAGTATGTGATATATTCTGTCCTGACTGTTCGAAAGTACCTGTAAAAAAAAAAGGCTTGCTCCTTTTTGGTTGAAGTGTTTATGGTGGCAGTGGGTTTCCCATCTCATTTAACATTAAGAGTAAAAAATAAAAATTGAACAGATATCCCTGATATGTTCTAGACAGAGCAGTACATGCATTCCGTGGCCTTAGTCATGCAGCATTCACTGGAATAAGAACTATTCCAGTGAGTGTATAGAAAGGATTTCAACATACAATCTGTTGCACCTCCTGTAATTCTGTATCATGAAGTGGTATCACATCCCTTTTCCAGAACATGGAAATTGTACCGGTATTCACTTTTGTTAAGTGCTCTTATTTCCAAAGGTATATGATGAGGTCTATTTAAATTGCAGGTTATTAATTTAATTTGGAGAGCAGCCATTCCCAAAACAAATTAACTGAACTCCCCAAGC
This sequence comes from Gigantopelta aegis, assembly GCF_016097555.1. Taxonomy (NCBI): domain Eukaryota; kingdom Metazoa; phylum Mollusca; class Gastropoda; order Neomphalida; family Peltospiridae; genus Gigantopelta; species Gigantopelta aegis. The sequence continues at coordinate 49,852,683 of NC_054701.1, forward strand.
ACAGTTCACCCTGCAAATTAGATTTAAATTGCACGGAATATGGATTAAATTAAAGCAGTTGTGAATTATGTTTCAGTATTGATTGATTTTAAATTTAGAGTAAAAAATCCTATCATATATTTGTTTAGCAACACCTCAGCACAAGTTTATTTTGACACTTGATAGAGAGAATGAATGAATGAATGAATGGATGGATGGATGGATGGATGGATGGATGGATGGATGGATGGATGGATGGATGGGTGGGTGGGTGGGTGGATGGATGGGTGGGTGGGTGGATTTTGGGTGGGTGGATGGATGGATGGATGGGTGGGTGGGTGGGTGGGTGGGTGGATGGATGGATGGATGGATGGGTGGGTGGGTGGATGGATAGATGGGTGGGTGGATGGATGGATGGGTGGGTGGGTGGGTGGGTAGATGGATGTCGGGCAGGCAAGTGGGTGGATGGACGGACAGACGGTTGAATGGACAAACGAATGAACAAATGATTTTTAGACACTTTTTCATAAACAGGGCAGTACATACCACAGCTTTCATGTACCAACTATGCATTGGGCACTGGTTGTATCACTGCTAGAGACATAAGCACAGATGATTTGTAATTTACGGTTTTCTAGGTAGGGAATATTATTTTGATTATAAACAAAAAAAATAAAAAAATAAAACAAAACAAAATATTTGAAATGTGGAATATTTTCAGTTGGTCAGATTTCTGCTTTTTGAACCTGGAGGTGCTATACCTTCGTTTGAAAAGCATGAAATAACATAATATCCATTATTTTTATTTATTACTTTGTCATTGCGGCTTGTTTACGTTTGCAGTGGAATTAACCGAATGCATCTGAAAGAATCAATGTTGCTAAGAGTGGCAGCTAATTTAAGTTCAACTCATAACTGCTGTTTACAATAACGTGACTGCAGAGTAGCAGCGGAGTCTTTCTGCAATATCATTACAAAATGTCAGATACATTTTCACTCGTATCACTAACACAGCATGAACGTGTACATTTGTTACTGGTTGAAAAATAGCTATCTTTTAAAATACATTTAAAAAACATATTTACTCTGCTGTCTAAATATCTCTTTCAGAAAATTGTATTTCTTAAATTATAATGTAAGAGATAAATCAACCTCCCTTGAAGTTATTTGTATCCTTGCTATAATAGTACTGAGAGGTAAAAGAAACAGTGTCTATAGAATAAAGTATGTCGAACAATATTGTTATTTTGTATAGCAGGTTATTGTAGCTTTCCAGTAATGTTGTCTTCAATAAAATTAATGATACATTAACCAGATAAATCTTGCACTCCTTGGTTAATGTTACAGTGATAAGTAGTACAGGTTTTTTTTTTTATCCATATTGTAGAAATAAGTATATTACAGTATGTGATTAATATTTCTGTGATAAATATTGTGTTATTTGATTAATTTTACAGCAATAAATATTGTGTTATTTGATGAATATTGCAGTGATAAATATTAGTCTGTGGTGATATATTACAGTAATAAAGTATTTGTTAAATATTTTGACTTTAAATATGTTATTTGATGATTATTACAGTGATAAATGTTCAATTATAATTGTTATTATTTGGTGATTATATTAGTCTAATGAATACAGTCAAATCTGTTTTACAATTGAGTATTCAAAAGTGGCCACTGAATACAGGCAGTCACTGAATACAGGCGGTCTCTGAATACAGGTGGTCACTGAATACAGGCAGTCACTGAATACAGGTGTCACTGAATACAGGCCATGACTGAATACAGGCTACTGCTTTTACAGTCTTTAAAAATGTTTGTTGTTTTGTTTGTTTGTTTGTTTGTTTTTTTGTTTTTGTTTGTTTTGTTTTTTTACAATTTGAACTGCTAATGTATGCTTTTAAGTTAGCAGTAAATCAACTTTCAACATGGCAGCTTCAGAAATAATAAAATGTAACTGGAAAGTATTTAGTTTGACTGTTTAGAATCATTCTCTCTCCAATTTGTTTTCTCCGTTCATGTAATTAGTACTTTATATGATGCACTGTCATAGTAGATGAATATACATATATCAATCATATAGTCTACCCAGAGATAGAGGCATTTCACAGTCACCATTTGTGAACTGATACACACTGGAGTTGTTGGACTAAAGTGTGATGATGGCTTATTTCCTGCTCCTTATCTCTGTTATTTGAAATTACCCTGAAAGAACAGTAAAAAGTACTGTGGCCACTTAACACAGGTATTTTAGCAATTCAGATCCAATTTAGATGGCCGCTGACCACTGAATACAGGTGGCCACTTGGGAAGATTTGACTGTTTTTATGTGTGGTATTTGATGAATATTTCAGTTTTTGATTAATAATACAGTCACACACAGCAGTCTTTGGTCACATTACATTGAGGGAAATTACATAGTCTTATTCAGCTTACTGTACTAGCATACCAATTATGTCATAACCTTTACTGTAAAATTGTCTCCCTGTGCATGGGTAGACCATCAACCTTGTGTAGTATAGTTGTTGTGCTAGCACTAGGTATGTATGAATAATAATGAAAATTAGAAGAAGAAAATTCTAAATTTCATGACTAGTACATGGATTAGCTTTTCATGATTATTACATTTTAAAAAATAAATATTTATTACAGCTTTTGATACATATTATTAGTCTGATAAATAGCAGGGTCCAGTGTTCTATAATTATAATATGAATCTTTAGTAAATATTAAATGTTAACTTTGTAATAAATATCTTCATCTGTATTACATATTATAGTTGGTAGCAGTGTAGATTTTCTGGCCAGCTATAGTTAGAATGGATAAAGTTCAAGGGTTGTGAACAACTTTAATAATGATTTAGTTTTCCTGATCTTCTGCACCAAGTGTTGTGGTGATTGGCAAAAACACACTATATAGCAAGACGAGGCATTCGCTTCCTTAAGTCAAACCAGCTGTCTCTTATAATTTGATAGTGTGCAAATCAGATTGCTGAATTTGTTCTCGCAATCATTTTTTGGATGACTGCGGGTTTTAAATTTATCGATATTTCTTAAGCTATATGAGAATGATGAAGTACAGTGGTGGTTGGTCTAAAATAAAAAATTACTCATTCAGTATACTAGTATATACATCAAATTCATTTTGTACAATGAAAAATTACTTATTCAGTATACTAGTATATACATCAAATTCATTTTGTACAATGAAAAATTACTCATTCAGTATACTAGTATATACATCAAATTCATTTTGTACAATGAAAAATTACTCATTCAGTATACTAGTATATACATCAAATTCATTTTGTACAATGAAATTAATGAAAACTGCAGCATCAGTACACAAGAATTTTGTCAAAATTTTGACATTTTTCACAGTACAGAACAGACCCTCTCGAAAATAGATACTATTTGAAACCAGACTTTTGTATATACACATTGGCTTATAAGAAAATGGGACAAAATATATAAGTGAACTCATTTTCTTAGTGTCATAACAGTCAGGTTGTTTTTTAATTTTCTGATTAGTGATTCCATTTATAAAAAGCTTAAAAGTACATGCAACACATCTTTCAAAATTAACCATTTTTAACTCTTTGTGACCTTATTGTGGGGGTCAAACCACATCTTTGCTTCATTTTGTTTACAAGGTATTTTTTAACATCAAATTAGTGGCCAGCCAACTAAAGGTCTGGATAGTTTCCTCTTCCTAGTTTTCCATAAGCTATATATGTGTGTTATAGACAGTGGTATGTGCTGTCCTGTCTATTGAAAAGTTCATAATTAATTAGACCCATTGCTGTCTATCAGTAAGTGTATTGCATGTCTTGGCAGTATAGGTTTTATCTTTTAAAACTAATCAGTTGACATCTGCTGTAAATAGATATCCTAGACTGGTGAATGCCCAGGACTTCATACTTAAACTTAGCTCTAAATAGATGAGCATGAAAATAAATTGATGTCATGACTTTTCAAAACTGAACCTAGTTTTTTTTTTGTTAATTCAAGAGCATATAAGCAAAGTTTACCAGACTTCCTTAAAAGGTCATTACTTTTTTCTATCTGTCCCTCTCCACTGCTTCTTGCCTTCACTTGGTTGACCTGCACTAAAAAAAAAGCATGACAAAAGCGTGGCCATGTTTATATTAATTAAACAAGTAGTGAAAGTGCACGTAAAATGTATGAATATTTTAGTGGCAAGCTTGCTTATTGAGTGGGGTCTTGGTTGGAGGTCTTAATTAAAAAGTGAAATTAACCAGGAGATAGTGTTCCTGTTGTGTAATTTGTCCAGTGCACGGCAGTACCAGAACCCCCATGATGGGTTGTTAGACAGTTATAGATAGCTACTTGTTCAGTTACTACTAGGAAAATGTAAATAATAATAATAATAATAATAATAATAAATATATGTGGTTATGATTCATCTGGTTTAAAGTAAATGATGCTGTAAATATTCTATAATACACATGCTATAAAGATTGCATACACAGTTGTAAAGTCATATGGTCCATTGACTTCTGAAAAAGACTAAAACATGTTTGTGATGTCATGTGTCATATAGCATTACATGATTATGTTTATCCTATAACTTACCCATAATATGCATGTCGTAAACCAATTTGATATTTTAGTGTATTAAACCATTTATATTTAATATGCTGTCAATTGATCATTTGTTTTACGAGCCATCTAGACCTGCAAATCTGAATGTAACATTTTGATGAGATGTAGTTAAAGTGTGCGATGTCAACCCGTGTTTGTGCCAAGGTAATTGTAGAACTAGGACTTGGTTGACTTTTTTCATATTAAAAACACTTATGATGAATCCTCTATTTATCAGTAGATTTTGAAACATGGTTGTAATGTCACATGTCTATAAAAGCTTTCAGTCAATGAAAACCCAATGTTTCTATGGTGTTATGCACGTCTGCATTATAATAATAATAAATAAACACTCTTTAAGTGTGCTAACTAAAAAATTTCTCAGACAACCCAATGTTTCTATGGTGTTATGCACGTCTGCATTATAATAATAAATAAACACTCTTTTAAGTATGCTAACTACAAAATTTCTCAGACTTATTTTTAATTTTTTATTGAATTTCCACTTCAATAATGAATAATCTTGATTATATTTTAGTATGGTGTTGGAAGAAAAAACAAATACTGTAAAGATAATTCACTAAGTGTCTACAATTTTTTAATCTGTGCTGCTGAATATTCAGTCTGGATTCTGTCCTTATACAATTCTTTATCATCATGCTGTCAGCATGAAGTGCAAGCCCATAACAGACTTGGGTGTGTGACCTAGCCCAGTATTAAAGCTCTCGCTTGATATGCACTTGGTCTGGGATCGATCCCTGCCAGTGGGCCCATTGGGCTATTTCTTGTTCCAGCCACTGCACCATGACTGGTATATCAAAGGCCATAGTATGTGCTATCCTTTCTGTGGGATAGTGCACATAAAAGATCTCTTGATACTAATGGAAAAATGTAGTGGGTTTCCTCTCTAAGACTGTATGTCACAATTACCAAATGTTAGACATCCAATAGCCGATGATGAATAAAATCAATGTGCTCTAGTGGTGTTACACAAAACAAACTTTATAACAGACTTCACCACGGTGAGGTTTTCAACTTGAGACTATTATTGTAAGTTATTTTCTCTGGTTTCAGTCGCTACTGTCATTCTCTATTGAAACAACTACTACTGTTTGTGGGTCATCACGTAAATGTACCATTGTTTCTAAACAGTCATTTGATCATTTCTTTTCATTGACTTTACACATAAATTCTGTTTGCTGTGAATGCTTTGATGATAACAAAGACAGGACAAGTACTTGTGAACCTAATGTTCACTATCGTTATATTTTGTCATACTTTTAAGGTAAATCAGTGCTAAAATAATGACATTTTGCTGTAACCACTGGACGTCACTACAGAATAGAGTAATTTAGTTTGATGGCCTTTCAGCATAACAAGATGAACTTAACTTAGTATTATCGAATAACAGGATTATTATCTATTAATAAAGCTGAGTTTATTTACAACATCTACCTTTATCATTAAAAAGTCTTGGGGTGTTTTTTTCTTCTAAATAATGTAAAATTATGATTTGTTTTGTTTTAGGGGATTTTCTTTTCTCTTTTGTCGTATTTTGTTTTATGAAATGTTTATTTTTATATTTGCCATTTGAGTATTTATTAATCAAACAGTTTTAAATGACAGGTTTACTCAGTGGCAAGTAATACACTGTGCATGCTCCCAGGTGGTAGGCAGGCTGACCATATATTAGATCAATGCAAGTATCTGATCCATAATTATTTCTTCAGTGAAAATAACAAAAATATTACTGTACAAGAGAAGGTGTTATTGTTGTTGTTTTTATTGTATACTATAAATAAAAAAATATTTTATTAAAACCAATTTCACAGAATAAATACACAATGATACATACTTTCATTTGTTTGGTTAAAAACTAACTTATGTAACTTAACATAGGCTACTATGTTGATCACTCTGTAACATCTAAAAATATTAATCAATGCAGTTTAAAAAAACAAAAACAAAAACAAAAAAAACAACATCCTAACATACACACACAGGGTGAAATAAACAGTCTAATAATATTTTTGTTTTAATACACATAAATCTTTTTTTTTTAATGAAAAATAATATGTGTAAAATACCTACAATGAAATGATTTGACTCCCAATTGTAGCGTTCTTCCATTGAGAAAGATTGCATTTCCTTTGGAATAATAATCCCAGGTATCTACTTTGGTACACTGACACAAAAGACCTGTGTATATGATGGTAGAGAGGATTTATACTAGTCGCTGTAACCCGCCGCCGGGAGGAGGATCCAGCGTCAACTGACATCAGGTACGCCACACAGCCATCTCAGAATTGCGCCAGACCAGGCTGTGTGTTAGCGCTTGGCCAGCCAATCAAAGCATATGAAAAACTCCCCTTCATCAACAAGTAAGCCTGCCTCACGCACTACTCCAGCCATCCCTTCTATAGTCCTCTTTCTATTTGCCGTGTTCTGTCTCTTCCTGGTACCAGCTAGTCAAGATGTATTGATAATTTGCTATAATGCTGATTACTCTATGGCATACTATTTTGAGGTGGGTTTTTTTTTATTTTTTTTTATAAAGTCATATTTTTCTTTTTGTTTAGTGTAGGGGGTTTTCTTTTTCTTATTATTTTTTTTTATTTTTTTTTTTTTTTTTTTTTTTTTTTTCTTATTTTAATTTTTAATGGCCAAGCCTCAGTTCGGCAGGATGGTGTAGTCTGTAGAAGTCATTACAGAAGACAGGCAGTTTATAGATCACTGCATGTATCTGAGCTATCACTGATTGCTAGAAATGTGCACGAGAAAGATGAACACACAAAGAATTGAATGGTGTCTGGCTGTAACATATTGGCTGTTAATTCATTTACATCTCTTAGATGTTCTACACGCCCACCACTTAACGGCACAAGGATAATCTAGAGTTAGGTGACCCCCTTCATAAATGATGTATATACATGTCTGTGGGTTTGCTACCTATGTGTCTGTCCTTTATATATTTATTTAAGTGTCACTTGGTGTCATTTACATTTTTTTTTAAAATGATGTATGTAATGACATCATCCAGTGTTAGCAGGCTTATGAGACACTTCTATAATGTGTCAAACAATATCATAGAGATGTTGTATATCCATGTGCATGTTTGTCAGCCCAATCATCTCTCTGTCCACTGATTGTCCAAACATCCATCCATCTGTGCACCATCCATCCATTCCTCCATACCTCCATCCATTCCTCCATACCTCCATCCATTTCTCCTTTTACCCATCCATATCTCCTTCCATCATTCCTTCCCTCCCTCCATCCATCCATTTATCCTTCCATCCATTCATCTATCCATCCATCCATAATTTTTTCCATCCATACATGTATGCATCTTCTTCTCCATTTACACATTTATGCACCTCTCCATCCATCCATTCATCCATCCATCCATCCATCCATATTATCATTATTATTATTACAAAATAAAAATTTGGTGGAGAGGGGGCATTGAGAAGATTTCCTCAACTACTTAGATCACCTATTTAACTCAACTTCACCATCGTTCACGATAATGGTCTTCCGATTTTCAAACAGTATAATTTATACCTAGTGTCAAGATGTTTCCCTTAAGAAAGTTCAGCTAGTTATAAATTACAAATATACCCATTAAGCTGCATGTTCTCCAAACCATGCTAAGCGTAGCACGTGCTAAGTGGCACTGTTGTGTTATTTATGGGGCACAACGAGTTCTTCGATGGCTTTTGTACATGTGGATTTCACAAAACTACTAAAACAAGTTTTTACATCCACACATGCAGTTTATGGTTGTCCATAAAATGCATAAGATGTTATATTCATCCCGCATCTTCCGGCACAGGATGTTACTCAGTGGCAGAAAGCAGGCTTGAGGCGTGATTGGTCACAGGATCGATCCACCTCAGTGGATAGAGCTATGATATTGTTCTATTCCAATCATAGCTCCATAAGATGTATATCAAAGACTTTGGGACTGTGACATAAGACTTCTTATTGCCTTTGAAAAAAAGAAGATTATATGCAATGGGTTGTGCAATCACAAGACTGAAAATTATGAAAATTATAATTACATTTGCATAAGTCTGGTTCTGCTTAACCCATTTTTCATTCACTCATTATATTTAGGATATCAGTTACATAGTCAAAATGGTCTATGAATGAGATACTGGTACATGCAGATTGTAATTTATTGTCTGTGATCACTGGACTGACAAACAGACACATGAATCAAATCCTTACAATACCGAAGATACGGAGGTCAATGGATTGATCCTATTTGGGGGGCTTCTCTACATTTGGTTATCATCTTCGCCAGAAGAATCATGTTGAAAGTAGGTTTTTCATTTTGGTATGATGTGGCAGAATGATATGACTGATGGGATTTAGTTCAGTGGTGGAATGCAAGCCAGTGGTAACAGATAGACTAATGATAATGCAATGCTAAAAGACTTGCAAGAGGATGCTTTGTTGTCTAACAGAGCCTAAGAGAAATCTTTGTGAATTAGGCCCCTGGGCAGTTATAGAATCCAGTCTATTTTTCTATGGTGTTCATATGTTACAACTAGAATGTGATAGCTTAATTGCAAAATGTAGCTGGTATGTGTAGAAGTGTGGGTGTGGGTAATTTTTGGCATGCTTCCATCAGAGAACTGTTCAAGCATACCTGTCATGGGAACAACCTCTGACTTCACCAGAGACTTCTGTCCAAGACAGTGCAGAAGGTAATTTATTGGTAGTTAAAGACCAATAGTGAGATGCAAAATATATTCTGGATTTACTTCAGTGGTAAGATAGACAAGTGGTATAATGTTCAGTGGTAAGATAGACGAGTGGTATAATGTTCAGTGGTAAGATAGACGAGTGGTATAATGTTCAGTGGTAAGATAGACGAGTGGTATAATGTTCAGTGGTAAGATAGACCAGTGGTATAATGTTCAGTGGTAAGATAGACGAGTGGTATTATGTTCAGTGGTAAGATAGACGAGTGGTATAATGTTCAGTGGTAAGATAGACCAGTGGTATAATGTTCAGTGGTAAGATAGACGAGTGGTATAATGTTCAGTGATAGGATGTGGCTCATGTGGTGGAACGTTAATTATTGACAGGATTCAATTCAGTGGTACATTATAAATTACTGGCAGAATGTAGCTCAGTAGAAGAATATAAATTACTAGAAAGATTTCGTTCAGTGGCAGGATTTTACTCAGTGATAGAATATAAATTAGTTGCAGGACTTAGCTCATTGGCAGGATTTAGCTCAGTTGCAGAATGTAAATTATTGCAAGGATTTATTTAAGTGTAGCAGGATATAACTTGATGGTATGAAGTAAATTATTGGCAGAATTAGATTTAGTGGTATAATTTAAATTACTAGTATTGGAATGATTTAGTTAAGTAGCAGGATTTAACTCGGTAGCAGAATGTAAAGTCTTGGAAGGATTTTCTATCTCAGTTATAGATTGTAGCTCAGTGGTATGATGTATTCAGTGGTAGATTGTAGCTCAGTGGTAGATTGTAGCCTAGTGGTATGATATACCTTAGTGGTAGGTGTACATTGGTGGTAGATTGTAGCTCAGTGGTATGATGTATTCAGTGGTAGATTGTAGCCTAGTGGTATGATATACCTTAGTGGTAGATGTACGTCAGTGGTAGATTGTAGCTCAGTGGTATGATGTATTCAGTGGTAGATTGTAGCCTAGTGGTATGATATACCTTAGTGGTAGATGTATGTCAGTGGTAGATTGTAGCTTAGTGGTATGATGTATTCAGTGGTAGATTGTAGCCTAGTGGTATGATATACCTTAGTGGTAGGTGTACATTAGTGGTAGATTGTAGCTCAGTGGTATGATGTATTCAGTGGTAGATTGTAGCCTAGTGGTATGATGTACTTCAGTGGTAGGTGTACGTCAGTGGTAGATTGTAGCTCAGTGGTATGATGTATTCAGTGGTAGATTGTAGCCTAGTGGTATGATGTACCTCAGTGGTAGATGTACGTCAGTGGTAGATTGTAGCTCAGTGGTATGATGTATTCAGTGGTAGATTGTAGCCTAGTGGTATGATGTACCTCAGTGGTAGGTGTACATCAGTGGTAGATTGTAGCTCAGTGGTATGATGTATTCAGTGGTAGATTGTAGCCTAGTGGTATGATATACCTTAGTGGTAGATGTACGTCAGTGGTAGATTGTAGCTCAGTGGTATGATATACCTTAGTGGTAGATGTACGTCAGTGGTAGATTGTAGCCTAGTGGTATGATATACCTTAGTGGTAGATGTACGTCAGTGGTAGATTGTAGCTCAGTGGTATGATGTATTCAGTGGTAGATTGTAGCCTAGTGGTATGATGTACATCAGTGGTAGATGTACGTCTGTGGTAGATTGTAGCTCAGTGGTATGATGTATTCAGTGGTAGATTGTAGCCTAGTGGTATGATGTACCTCAGTGGTAGGTGTACATCAGTGGTAGATTGTAGCTCAGTGGTATGATGTATTCAGTGGTAGATTGTAGCCTATGATGTACCTCAGTGGTAGGTGTACGTCAGTGGTAGATTGTAGCTCAGTGGTATGATATGACTAATGGCGAGATTAAATTAGTTTCAGGATGTACCTATATTTCCATGGTAGATCATAGCTTACTGAGGACACAGTGTAATCCCCTGATGCTTTAATTTGGTGTTAGCGGTGTGTTGACATCTGTTGTGGACTTATTTCATTTCGGACATTTCAACAATGTCTGGATTGGTGCTAATGAAATCATTCTATCCATGGTCATGAACAAGACCAACATTTTGTAGGTCAATTCAAAATCCAATATGTTCGTCTGATGTGGGACATTTTGTAGTTTGTAATAAGTATTTACCACTAGCTGTTTGGTTAGCCAGTAGCCCATTGTTGTTGCACTGAGACAGGCTGGCACAGTGGAATGAAGAAGTAATGTGCATCATGCACAGACACCAATGTTGCTGGAGTGAAAATTGTATCCATATTTTATGTGAACGTGATTTTCAGCTTGTTGAATATAAAGGATGTACATAATGGCGTAAATCCATCATACAGGTTAGCTGTAGTTGTAAAAGTCCTTATCAATGGTAAGCTGCTGCAAATGGAAAATGGACATAACACACTCACAAGCAAATTTTGTTGGTGCTTATTTCATTTCAACTTATGTTTTTGCTTATATCCAGTTACGGTTCAAGCACGCTGTCCTGGGCACACATACACATCAGCTATCTAGGCTGTCTGTCCAGGACAGTGGGTTAGTTGTTAGTGGTTAGTGAGAGAGAAAAGGGTATAGTGATCTTATATCTACCCATTGAGTCGTTAAAACTCGCTCTGGGTGGGAGCCGGTACCAGGATGCGAGACCTGTACCTACCAGCCTTCTGTCCGATGGGTTAACCACAACACCACGGAGGCCGGTGGTGCTCAAATAGTAACTCAGATCGAGATGATGAAAAGTCCTTTGAATTTCTTTTGGAATTCCTGATTTTTTGTGCCACGCAATAGGTTTGCTTGTCCTTCTGTTGATAAAAAGGTAACAGTAACCCTCTACCTTTCAAGACTAATTATTAAACAAATTTAATATAATTTTCATCCGTGGTAGAATTATTATCATAGACAGAAAACTAAAACAAATATTTGTCATGAGTATACTAGAATATAAAATAAGAACAGACCACAAGGACAACTGTACAGTGATGGCAACTGATTTTCTTACAGATTTTAATATGGACTATTACTTATTGTATGAATCACAAAATATAACAAGAAAATCTGATTCTGCTGTACAGCCACAGATATTTTGTTTTAGAAAGAAACTAGAAACTAATAATTGCATTTGGTTTGATTGTGCAATATAAATGTGAAATACTCTTAATCTATAACATTTATTTCATCATATTGTTTCTGTACAACACATATGCAGATGAAAGTGTGAAATTTACCTAAAATGACAAGAAATTCTTTTTTGTTTACAAACTATTAAATGTGTATCAGAACATTACCTATAATTTCAAACATATGTACCTACCGTTTATCATGCTGGAAGTTTGATTTGTTGTTCATTATGAATTTATTATTTTATGTGATAAATGGGTAACACCTCATTTACTAATGATCTCTCTGTTCATGTATGTATCCATCCATCCATCCATCCATCATAATTATCGTAGTGCAACTGTCTTTTCGTTTATCCATCTGTTCATTCTTTGAACCCCTCCTTCACCTCTGTTGCACTTGTACCCACCACTCAGTTTGCTTCCCCTCCCCCACTTCACAATGTTGTAAAAAAATATAATGTAATTTTTTGCAATTAAAAAAAAGTCTTGAATTTTTTTGGCACGGAAATGTTAGATGTGAAGTGGATTTCTAAGAGGCGAGTTACAGCTGTGAAATGCATATAGCAGAGTTGTAATGACCGGTGCTGGAGCAGCGTGTGGGTGTCTTAAAGAGAACCATGTTGTGATGGACCCGTAATATAGCGTAAAGACACTTCATGTCATAGTCACTCCACTTGAGAGCAGAGCTTGCAAGATTTCTACACTTTTTACACAAAAATGTACGAGATATCAAACGATATGTTAGACATTTGGAGTGTTTGTACTGTATGACTTCTATATATGTTTCTTTATTTGTTGTTGTTGGGTTTGGGTTTTTTGTATAGCTAGCTATTACAAATTGGAACTCTACGGTCTAAGCAGTTGGGGAAAAAAAAGCAACTGTAATGTTTAAGCTGGACCTATAAAAGTTTTAGTAATTTAGCATATGTGGTCAGGAAATTTGTAGCCAAATTAATGTTTCAGTTAGTCCAACTGCAAAAATGATGGAAGATATATATGTAAACGGGCCAACAATTTTCAACTAAAAGTTTTGGCAAATTAATAACGGAATATGTTCAACAAATTTAACTTTAATTTTCAGCACCGAATTTAATCACATGCAGCACTGTTGCCAAAAAACAAGTGAAAATATGATTACAACAAGTGGTCTCTTAAAACAGGTTGTTGCTTAATAATGGTTGTATTCTAGAAGAGCAGATTTATTTTTGGCATTTGTCTATTTTAAATAATTTATAATAGTTAAAAATTGTATGTACAGATTCACAAAATGTTTTAGTCAGTGGCCCATTATTGCATAAAAAACATATTACCGTTTTCTGTCTGTTAAAACAGTTTATCATTTAATATCCAATAAAATAATGTTATGTGATATTTTTTTATATGATAGATAAATGTTCTCACATCCATAATTTGTCCCAGGGTCCAAAATTGATTCTTCTTGGAGGAAAAAATAACAAAGTGTTTTAGATCTCTTTTTTTCCGTTACTTGCAAATTCTCTATATACAAATGTAAGATATTAAATTCAAAACAATCTTTTATACATTTCAAACTTGTGATGCATTCCATATATATTGAAGACCTTGAACTTAGAAGATACAAAAATTGTTTTTTTTGCAATGCCTCATGGCATTCATGACAATTTATGAAAAATTTCTGAAGATTTTTTCTTTTTGCAATGCCTGAAGATACTGAGATGAAATTTTCTTTATAGCTTTATCATGTACTGTTACAAATCATCTATAACTTTCATGGCAATTTACCCATTTTTTACATAGTTATGACCCTTGAATTTAGGACATACAAATATTTGTTGGGTCCTATAGTTGACATATATTGCTGTAGCAGTATTCTCAAAATGCTTGTTTAACTTGTTTTTATTTCTTGAAAAAAAATTCAGTCACATATATTACCTGTTTCTTTATAATTTTATAAACAAATATTTTTGTGTGTGATTATTTACATTTTTCTGCAGGATAGTGTGATAGATTTATTTTTTTAACATTTACTTTAAATTTTTTCCTTAATATCCATGATCTTTTCCCCAGTTCCTTGGGAGTGTGTTAAGCTATATCTGTAAACAGGGGATCTGTGAATAAAAATGTTTGCAAATAATAAATAAACATTACTGTATAATTTTTTGTCATGAAACAAAAACATTTCAATAGTGATTTTAGATTTTGGAAGTGGTAACGTTATTCTCTAGTTTATTACCTTGTAGGGACATACAAAAGACATTAATGTAATTTTTCAGTCAAAACATTCCACGTCATATATTCTTGTCAGGAAGGAAGGAATGTTTTATTTAACGACGCACTCAACACATTTTATTTACGGTTATATGGCGTTGGACATATGGTTAAGGACCACACACAGATATTGAGAGAGGAAACCTACTGTCGCCAATTCATGGGCTACTCTTTTCAATTAGCAGCAAGGGATCTTTTATATGCACCATGCCACAGACAGAATAGTACATACCACAGCCTTTGTTACACCAGTTGTGGAGCACTGACTGGAACGAGAAATAGCCCAATGGGCCCACCGACGGGAATCGATCTAGGATCGATCGCACATCAGTTGAGCGCTGTACCACTGAGCTACGTCCCGTACCTATTCAGGTCAGAGTGTCTGTTAATACGACCAAACATACATGTATTATAGAACTGAATTGAACCTAAAGATAATACAATCTGTGCACAATTTTATTACTTTAACAAAGCGATTCACTTTATAATTATATATTACGTAGTGTATATATATATATATATATTATTATTATATTAGTCTGGTGCACCTTTTGCCTGTTTTGCTTTAAATTTGTATTATATATGGTTTACACACGTAGCTCATGTATATTTACGAATGCAAGTTCTGTATCTAACAAAGTATTTTTAGTTTGTATGCAATGGCTGAAATGTTATTTATGTAATGTTATCTTTCATGTTCATCATTTATTTCAGTTAATGTATTATGTCAAATTATATCGTGGAGAGGCATTTACATGGGCCTACAGCCTGTTTGCCGATCCATTTCATTTATTTTAAATGAATAAATATTGTTTAAATTTTTTTTATTATAGAACTGTTTAATGGTTAAAAACCTTGTCATAGTCAAAACTATTTTACAGTTGTTTAATGACTAGTGTCAGTGATTTTTAGCATGATATCTTAGAGAGCTAGCATGATAGCAAGTTGGGAAATTTGGTGATCACTTAAACTAAATCATCTTCAGTTTTCTTGTCGTCAGACCCCCTTAGCTGTGTCCAGATTAATCTTTTCACAAAGGCTGGATGTATTTACGCGATGCTGAAAATTGATTTTCGTGGAATGAAAAGCAATATTTCCTTCTTAAATTTTAATCTGGAATGTGAGAAGCATTTCTAGAAATTGGTCACAGAATTACATAACTAATTAGACTTGAAGTAACCTTTTTCAACAGCAGTTTGGAAGGCTTGAAAAAATGTGGATTAAAAAGTTATGATTCATATTATTACTCCTGAAAATGGACATCAGTGGGATACTGTAATTAATTAATTATTAGAAAATTTATTGTATATTTTAAATAACATTTGTTGCATGCTCCATGTCATTGTTTTTAGCCTTACTTATCTTCTGAAAGTTCAAGCACAACTCTACTGGGAACCAGTTTTCATCTTGCCTAACTTTTCTCAAATGGGGAAGCATTCCAAATGTTACATTACATCACACATAGATGTACACCTATGGTGGTCTTGCCATAGTCATATTGCCAGAGCAGTTTGTTCTGTCAGGAGCGATTCACCTTCTACTTAGTTTTAATCAGTATTTTTGCTGGGTGTGTTTCTGTTAAAGATTCCTATCCTAATGGGGTTTTTTAATTACTAATTACATTTGCTATTGGCTGTGATGGAAACTGTTTTACGCTCACTGTTGAGCTCACTGTTTTGAAATTTGGGGAAGCCAGGCATTTGCCTGATGGTGTTTTATGCACGCAGTGTCAACCTTGTCAAAACTTCCTTTTGAATCTGTTTTTCCCATCTTTGAATTGCAACAGGGTTGGGTCTTGATGTACCCTAGTGGTAAAGTGCTTTCTTGATGTGCAGTCAGTCTCATCGGTGGGCTCATTAGGCTATTTCTCATTCCAGCTAGTGCACCACGACTGGTATGTACTATCCTGTCTGTGAGAAGGTGCATATAAAAGTTCTCTTGCTACTAATGGAAAAATGCAGTGGGTTTTCTATCTAAGACTATGTATCAAAATTTTAAAAACTTTTGACATCCAATAGTTGATTTATTAATAATTCAATGTGCTCTGGTGGTATTGTTAAACAAAACAAATTTTAATTAACTTAACTTTAACCAACAGGGTTGAAACTTGACTTAAAAAATGACAGTGGCCACCAGGGCCAGTTCAAACAAATTGTTACTGGCCATTATCATATTGTTCTAGCCCGCAAATGATTGTATTTATAAACGTTTTCATTATTTAATATATTCTATGTTAGAAAGATATACAGTTTTCTAAAATCAGTGGCTGGTCATGTGTAAAAATCAAGTTGCCCTTGACCAATAAACGTCACCTCTGAGGACTTATGACTGCCAGTTTTCAACCCTGATGCATTTACCTGTTTGTCATTCAGATTTGGTCAGTATACATGGACACAAAAACAGTACCTTCTACAATTAAACCATCAAGGCCAGTTTGACTCCCTTAAGAAACAAATTAAATACGAACTGTTGGCTGTCTCATCATAAATAGCATCTGTGACACCTGCTCTAAGGTTGGTCAATGCTGGCTACAAATCCCAGTACAAGTTCTCTAACCTAGAATGTGTTTAGAATCCCCAGTAGGAATGTTGGAGGCCATCTCTGTACACTTTCATTATTTTCACTCACAGGTAACTCCTGTCCTTCACAGACAGCCGAGAGATATCTGATATTAGTGCCCAGAATAGCATGCTTGGACCGTATTAACAAAATTAAATTAGGAGTTAAATTGAACGTGTAATCATCTGGAAATAAGCAAGCGCTGGTCTTATTTCCCACCAATATTCACCAGTTACAGCTGGGGTGATTTGCAGCCATGTGTCTTGTATCTGATAGCCCGACAACAGTTCAAATTTTTCACTGTCTTCTAAAGCATCCATAAATTGGTGCTAATGAATCCTCTGTGAGAGTTTATTTAAATTCTAAGCAAGTGATATTTGATCTGGTCAACCCATATGTTTAGAACTTTCATAATACACAGATTGGATGGGTGGGTGGGTGGATGCAGATATTGATGGATTGACCAATGGATGGATGGATGGGTGGGTGGGTTTTGGGTGTGGTGGATGGATGATGAATGAATGGATGGATGGATGGATGGATGGATGGATGGATGGATGGATGGATGGATGGAAGGGTCTTGGTTGTCTTAGGTGGGTTGTCTGTCTTAGGTATTGGGTGTTTTTAATTGGTGGTGGATGGATGGATGGACGGACATATAGAGTTAACAAACATTATGATTATTTAGATTTCAGTTACAATATTATTTATAGCAGAGATTGTAACTTGATTACAAAATCATTAAACATTTGTACAGATATATGCTATAATGTTGCAAGGACTAAATAATTATACAGATTTTAAATTACGGACAAGACTTTAGTTGTGTGTAGAGTGAAATAAAAATTGCATTGCATTATGTAGAGTAAAATTTAAAAAAGGTACATTGTACATGTACAAGGGCAAAAATGTTAAGACTGCAAGATCATTTCAAAAATGACCTCATACAGATGTCTGCACCGATAAATAGATTGTACAATGATAGATGACAGGTTATCTCCACCCCCTGCCTATCCCAGTCTCCTGACCAGCAGTGTACACAGGTAAATACTGGATGTACAGCAACAACCCATTACCATTCTCCACCCGAGTGTTTACCTTTGGAAAGCATATGGTTTTATCGCCCACGCTTCATTTCTTTATATTTCCCATCCATTTGTAAATATTGTCGGAAACATATGTACGGCATGGACATTCCTGCCCTCTTCGTTAAACAATTCTCTCCTCCTTGTGTACTTTTACAACAATATGTGGCAGTAAGCAACAGAAACTCATCCCACTTCTATCAGTTTTTTCCACGGAAGCAGAACGCAGATCCCGATTAAAAGAGCTGCGTGGTGATTACACAGCTGCTGCTGTGATATGCAGAGGGTGCTAGATTTTTCTCCTGCTGCTGCCGCTATTACAAACTGATGGCTTATTTCGGCGCCCGTTTAGCACACGCTTTAATCTGCGAAATGTCGAAAAATCTGTTTGTCAGATCAGTGATAGGGATGCATGCAGTTAATGCCACCACTTATTGTAACCCAATTTGATGAAGAAGATAATCCACCTGCAAGTGAAGGTAGAAGTCGGTCAGTGTTAGGTGGGGGTGGTGATCTCTGTTAACTCAGAGATACAACAACTGATTTAGCTTGCCGATATCTGTGTGTATTTCACCGATTAACAACAACAGTGCTAGGCTCATGAATCATCAATTCCCCTCACATGCTAAAAGTCATGATATGACAGGCCAACTGCCTTGGTGAAGATTTGTTTTATTGTAACCACTGGAATTAAGTCAAGCTCTAATGTAACATGTATCATCGTTATTGCCTTACAGACTAAAGATCATCACATAATATACAATTTGTTATATATTTGCTTTATTGTAACCACTGGAATTAAGTCAAGCTCTAATGTAACATGTATCATCGTTATTGCCTTACAGACTAAAGATCATCACATAATATACCATTTGTTATATATTTGCTTTATTGTAACCAATGGAATTAAGTCAAGCTGTAATGTAACATGTATCATCGTTATTTCCTTAAAGACTAAAGATCATCACATAATATACAATTTGTTATATATTTGCTTTATTGTAACCACTGGAATTAAGTCAAGCTGTAATGTAACATGTATCATCGTTATTTCCTTACAGACTAAAGATCATCACATGATATACTACTTATCGTATATTTGTTTTATTGTAACCACTGGAATTCAGGCAAATCGTAACATAATATATTTATGCAGATGTTTTCTAAGATTTACATTTGACAGCCTCTGAATTTAACATCCAGTTAGAGAAATGGGGTTAGGAAATGGGTTTTAACAACTGCATAGGTACATGGAGAAGGGATGAAAGACGAAATGTAAGTAAAAGAATGGGAGGTTTAGAAACATGCAGATCTCATAACTCCAGTTTTAGCACACACACAAACACACATCTCACCCTGACTTTTATTATACTGTGATCGTGTGCTTTTTTGCTATCAGTAAGCAGAATATTTGAAGGTGCTTGTAGGAGGCTGTTTGTGAAAAGCAGAGAGCTGTGTAATTTTAAGCATCAAAAGCTGATGGCAGTGGTGACAGAAGTTGCTGCTGAAAATTGCCAACTTTTGCCTTATCATAAACACTGGTTGAGTGCCTCATGACGACATATTAGTCTATGGTATGTACTGTCTTGTTTATTGGAAAGTATATTTAAAAAACTAAATTGCTGCTGTTTAAAAGGGATAGTTTATGTGTTGCAGTATCAGTGATATAAATAAGCAAAACTGTCATATCACTAGTCCACCGAACAAGTACATCTAGAATTGTTCTTGTCTGCCAATATTTTCACTTGGCCAAATAAAAGGTTTGTTTAATACAAGGATGAGTTTTTTACTGCTCAAAACGAAACTGCAAAGAAAATTGAGGTAAAATGTGTTTGTCCAGGCACATTTTCACTTGTCAAGACAAACGGACAAGTGCTTATTTCGAACACTGACCATCTAGACCAAGTTTCAAAATAACTGGGTTAAAAATCTAATAGCTATGGTCTAAACTGTGCCAAAATGTTGTTAAGACAAACTATTCTCTTTTTTTCTTCATTGAAAAGATTTTAATGCATTATCGCAGTGACATTACACTAGACGAACCATCTATGAAAAATATTGCACATTTGCACGGATGAGTAAATGGGAGATGTCCTCTAACCATCTCTTAGCATTGCTCAGAGCATTTCTTTGAAGTATATGAAGAAAATATGAAACTGTGGATTTACTCTACAGATCTGTAGTACAAAGAAATCATCCAGCATTGTGATTGGTCACAGTCTATCATCCAGCATTGTGATTGGTCGCAGTCTGTTTCTTCAGGCTGAAGCAAGACGTTTATTCCTGCTTCGTTTGAGCCTGAGATATGCCTTGCCGGATGGAACAAGTTCTTTTGTCTCCTTGCAGGGATCTGCAATATATCAAAGGCAGTTTTTGCTTCACTTATTTCTCATAGAAGAACAAGGACGTTTAACTGCATGAGTTATTGAAAAATGAAGTCATTATTTCTCTCAACAAACCAAACAGAGCATCATCCAAGATACATGGGAATTTGTCTTTTAAATGCACTTTCAGTTTAAGAAATGACCTGGTCTGTGATTTTCTAAGACAGTGATGACTGTAAGAGAAGGAATTGTTGAGTTATAAACAATGTTGCAATATCCAGAAAGAAGGAATTGTTGAGTTATAAACAATGTTGCAATATCCAGAAAGAAGGAATTGTTGAGTTATAAACAATGTTGCAATATCCAGAAAGAAGGAATTGTTGAGTTATAAACAATGTTGCAATATCCAGAAAGAAGGAAATGTTGAGTTATAAACAATGTTGCAATATCCAGAAAGAAATTTAGATTTATTTCTTGGTTATTTTGATCAAGGCTGTTTGTTTGTTGCTCTGTCATCCCTACAGGGTTCAGTGGTTTAAAAAACAAAATGTTTTTCTTTGTTTTGTTTAACGACACCACTGAAGGACATTGATTAATTAATCATTGTCTACTGGATGTCAAACATTTGGTATTTCTGACACATACCTGTAGTCATCAGATGAAACCCGCTCAAACCTGTCAACCTTTAGTTAAGAGAAAGCAGGAGGTGTGTGTTGAAAAAGCAGGAGATTTTGTCAAAAAACAGGAGATTTTTTAACTGCACATGATTTAACACAATTTTTTAAAAAGTACTACAATAAGTTATATGAACACTACATAATGTCATGTATACACTTGTCAACCTTAGTTATTGGCATTACAAAAAAAAAAATTATATATATATTAAAATTTTTTTAATTATTTTTAAATCTTATTATAATTTAATACATATTTTCAAAAATAACTCTTATCCAAAAATCTTAACACTAACAAATTTAAACATTAATTAGTACATTTACGGTATTACACTTACAGGTTGCATCATCGTTATTTGTGTTTCGTGAAAAGTAGACCCAAGACAAATTTATATAGGCCTAAATAATTTCTACTAATCATAAGTAAAAGCTGTTTACTGACATCGTGTGAAATATACCGGAAATATACCTATTTCTGTGAGTAACGTTATGTCAAACACAAGATTTATTAATCGTAGGAAAATAATCCCTTGAGGTGTACTCT
Organism: Gigantopelta aegis; assembly: GCF_016097555.1. Lineage (NCBI taxonomy): Eukaryota > Metazoa > Mollusca > Gastropoda > Neomphalida > Peltospiridae > Gigantopelta > Gigantopelta aegis. The sequence continues at coordinate 49,874,528 of NC_054701.1, forward strand.
TGTTACTAATATTTTACTGCACAAACCAACAAATCTAATTGATACAAGTATTGTTTATACAGCTAATTGGTCTTTCTCTTGTCTTGCTTTGACATGTGATTTTGACATCGTGTGTATTGATGCATGCTTTCGCTGTCTACTCTGGCACTTCCAGCCATAGAACTTTGCATTATGTAATGTAATCCAGTGGGAAGACATTTTACGAGTCAGAGGTGTTATTAGGACTAAATTGGATAGTTTTGTATATGGCAACACTGAATGTCAGTACACAGCCATGGTAGCTTGAATTTTTTTTATGTTTAGAAAATAACGATTTCCCGGGAGAAACGTTTTTTCCGCGGGAGACTTGATCAAATACCGGGAATCTCCCATGGAATCCGGGAGGGTTGACAGGTCTGAACCCGCTACATTTTCCTAATGGAGCAAGGGATCTTTCAACTGCACTTTCGCAGAGACAGGAAAGCACATAACACAGCCTTTGTCCACTTGTGGTGTGGTTGAAAAAACGACAACACCATTAAACAGAATCTTGTACACCATGCACTGTTACCATTCTGCCGTATGGTGCAATGTATAGCTTAATATAGCATGACTAGAACAATGTTTGACTATGCACTACATATTTCAGAGTGTGGTCTGACTATGCACTACATAAATCACCAATGTTCAGGTATGCATTCTGAAATAGTGGCACATATGAAAACAACATTTGTTGGTATTTATTTAAAGGGATACCTGTATATCTGAGCATAACATTTTCATAACATTTAGTTAAAATTTGTTGGTATTTATTTAAAGGGATACCTGTATATCTGAGCATAACATTTTCATAACATTTAGTTAAAATGTGTTGGTATTTATTTAAAGGGATACCTGTATATCTGAGCATAACATTTTCATAACATTTAGTTAAAATTTGTTGGTATTTATTTAAAGGGATACCTGTATATCTGAGCATAACATTTTCATAACATTTAGTTAAAATTTGTTGGTATTTATTTAAAGGGATACCTGTATATCTGAGCATAACATTTTCAAAACATTTAGTTAAAATTTGTTGGTATTTATTTAAAGGGATACCTGTATATCTGAGCATAACATTTTCATAACATTTAGTTAAAATGTGTTGGTATTTATTTAAAGGGATACCTGTATATCTGAGCATAACATTTTCATAACATTTAGTTAAAATTTGTTGGTATTTATTTAAAGGGATACCTGTATATCTGAGCATAACATTTTCATAACATTTAGTTAAAATTTGTTGGTATTTATTTAAAGGGATACCTGTATATCTGAGCATAACATTTTCATAACATTTAGTTAAAATGTGTTGGTATTTATTTAAAGGGATACCTGTATATCTGAGCATAACATTTTCATAACATTTAGTTAAAATTTGTTGGTATTTATTTAAAGGGATACCTGTATATCTGAGCATAACATTTTCATAACATTTAGTTAAAATGTGTGACATTAAAATAATTTTTTATTATCATGATGACGTCATATTACCGATGGAGGCAACTTTAGTACTATTATTTACTAAATATCAAATGAAAATGTAATTTTTGAAGTGTTATAGTATAAATAGAACTCGCTACTCGTCTTTTTTAATGTGTGAAATATCAACCTCATCTAGTTAATCAATATTTGTCTCTGTAGAGCCTTGACAAATACCAATTAATGTAGACTTGATTGATATTTTCCATATTAAAAAACACATGTGACGAATCCTCTATATATATATCACTTGTTTGCCAATCCACTTCATGTACTGAACAAATATTGGGTTGGTTTTTAAATCTTACTTCGCTTGTAATATTTTATAAATAATAAAATTATATACACATTTATACAATAAATGTTAATGAAAGTCCTTAAGAATGTAGCTATTGTTAAATTCATAACCTTACTGTAATATTGATTTCAAATGGGGGATTTTATTTGATAATTTACATCTTGATACTTGTATTTAAATTTATTTTACAATATAATCATACAGTTAAGTCAGACATTTATACCCCTAAACAACAATACTTATATTTATTTATACTTTTATATGTCAATTTGTAAATGAAACTATTCTTTTAATTTTTAAATTATTTTCAAAAACATTTTTCTATAGCAGGCATACAATATACCAAAATAAAAGATGTTATCATTTTCAAAGTAGGTTATTTCAAATTTTTGAAATTTATATTTGATCATATTTCTAAATGTATATTCAGTCAATATCTTAAGTGTGATGGCTTAGTTACATTGACCATCTTAAATGGATTACGGAGTTTGTGAGTTTGGCGTCAATAAGTGTGACCAGTTTTCTCAAAGAGCTTTTCAGATTTTTTCCCCCTTCTTTTCTCACTGAAATGAAGTTTGAGCTTGTTCAGCTAGTTTTCTATGCCATCATTAAATTTGTTCATTCACTGTGCTTAATAGTAAAAGTGCTTGATAAATTCCTGTTGCGCTCCACTTGATTGATCTTTATTGATCATTATGCATTTACATGTAACTACAGATCAGTTGAAAAAAAACACAACACGGTACTCTCCCTTATAACTGAAAAAGAAAGGAATGTTTTAAAAGTTTGTTTTATCGAACAACACCACTAGAGTACATAGATTAATGAATCATTAACTATTGGATGTCAAAGCTGTCTAGTAGCCACCAGTCAAACAGTGGACTGAAGAGTTGTTAAACCAATATTTCTGTCATAATTCAGAAGTTTGTTAAAAAAGCTAACAGTTAAAGTTTGTTTTGTTTAAGGACACCACTAGAGCTTGATTTATTGGATGTGAAACATTTGGTAATTTTGACATACCTGTATAGTCTGAGACAGGAAACCTGCTACATTTGTCCGTTAGTAACAAGGGATCTTTTATATGCACCATCCCACAGACAGGATAGCACATACCACAACTATTGATATACCAGTCATGGTGCACTGGCTGGAACAAGAAATAGCCCAGTGGGCTCACCAACAGGGATCGATCTTAGGACGACTGCGCATCAGGCGAGCGCCTTACCATGGGGCTACGTCCCGCCCCAAAAGAGAACAAGAGTTCTGAAATAAAGAAACACTCGCCTTGTATGTATACCAACAGAGTATCAATAAACTGGCAGCAGAACTGGGTGAACTTGGAATAGATGTTTAGTGAAAGAGAAGCCAGCAGCTTCAGAATGGTGATCAGCCACATTTATGTGCGGCTATGAACATAAAGCTAATATTGACCAATAAACAGAGTCATTCCTCTCAGACCCAATTTTATTGGCTGCTACATCTTGTCATATAACCATACATCACTAACAGGGTCATTTCAAGGATGAGCCGTACATGCGAACAAGGGAGGTTATTAGCAAACACCAGAGATAAAATTATCTCCCTTATTTGGTAAAAGGAAAAATCACAAAATAATAAATAGCCTATGGATGTATTAATAATGTAGAAAATTATCTATTTAAAGTGTGGAATTTTTAAAACATTTTTATTTGAGTGTTAACTATTGTTATTTTATGTACTTCTTTTTTTTTATATTCTAAAGACAATGGATTATTTCATTTCATTTCAACTTATTTTCATGCTTATATCCAATTAAGGTTCAAGCACGCTGTCCTGGGCACACACTTCAGCTATCTGGTTGTCTGTCCAGGATAATGGGTTAGTTGTTAATTGTTAGTGGTTAGTGAGAGAGAAGAGGGTGTAGTGGCCTTATAACTACCCAATGAGTCATTAAAACTCTGGGTGGGAGTCGGTACCGAGCTGCGAACTTTGTACTTTGTTTTATTTAACGACGCCACTAGAGCACATTGATTTTTTATCTTATCATCGGCTACTGGACATCAAACATATGGTCATTCTGACACTGTTTTTAGAGGAAACCCGCTGTTGCCACATAGGCTACTCTTTTACGACAGGCAGCAAGGGATCTTTTATTTGCTCTTCCCACAGGCAGGATAGCACAAACCATGGCCTTTGTTGAACCAGTTATGGATCATTGGTCGGTGCAAGTGGTTTACACCTACCCATTGAGCCTTGCGGAGCACTCAATCAGGGTTTGGAGTCGGTATCTGGATTTAAAAATCCCATGCCTCGACTGGGATCCGAACCCAGTACCTGCCAGCCTGTAGACCGATGGCCTAACCACGACGCCACCAAGGCCCGTCATGAGGTGCAGTGTGTCATGGAATTGATCCACATCATCATAAACTTACTCACTTTATCCAACTACAACCAATGCTCCACAAGAGCTACAATAAGAGCTGTCATGTCTACCCAAAACATATATGCTGTCATTCTTTTGAGATTTATAGAGTATTTTATTTCAGAAATTTCACACCACTTTTACTGACTTTAAAACACTTAGCACTATTTTCACATATAAGTAAAATAAGGTGCTAACATTCAGTTTTAGAAAGAAATTGTTTGTTTTTGGGGGGGGGGTTTCTGTATCCCATAGTAAAAGCAAAGACAATTCATGAGCTTTGACATACATTCAAACATGGAAAAAAAAATACAGCATAGCTTATATGCATGATGAATAGATAGAGCCCTTATTCATGTTTAACTTGTAAAATTGAAATGTTGGTATATCAGCTATCCAGGTTTAAATGTATACAGTCAGCATGCACATAGCTTTAATTTTATTATCAACGAATGTCGCAAGCAACACTGATGATAAAATCCTGGAGGCTTTATAATAATCGGATTTGCCCATTTACTGCTTTATGGGTCAAGTGGTGACTGACCACCTGACATCTTTATGTGACCGTCGTGGTCATCCTGGCCACCTTTTACACAACCTGGCTCTAATTTCTTGTACCGATGACAATCAACTGATGTTGCCGATAAAGGCAACCAGCGCGGAACAAAATTCTCTTTCCAATTTGTGTGTTAATTGTTGTCACCTTCACACTGGGCTATGAAGTGTTGGGCAGGATTTCTTGTGGGGTTTTAATTAAGGTGTTCATTTGCTCGATAAGGTCACTGGCCACTGGGAAATGCTGGCCAATCTGCCGAGATGTGGAGGCTCTATTTCCACGCCATTGTGACGGCACACTCCATTTCCGCCTGGCAATCACATTCCTCCAGCTCCCCAGTCGAAACCCTCAATGCCCAGCTTGGCTAATTTTCATCCAACTATCTTGTCAGATAATCAAAACATTCTTTTGCATTCTTAGTATGCTATATCATGTTATATTTTTAACGTAACTCATCATATATATAGATGGATTCATCTATGTGGATGCTGTCTTGTTTGTCTGTCGACAGATCATTTGTACTATGTACGTTGTTAGTGTACTACATCATTCTATGTTTTTCATTTTCATTTTCTTATCATAAAAGCTTGTTTTGGATATCTATTTTGGTGTTTAAGATAAATCGTAGTGCATGGGTATATCTCCAATATTTAAGCATCTATAGAATAGGTTGTCAATGGGGTTTTGGGGTTTTTCCCTCTATGCCATGTTTTTATAAACTCATTCACTGTAACTTTAAAAAGTTGTTTTTATCATATCAATGTTCTGAAGGCAGAACATGTCTGACCATTTTAATTTTACATTGTATGAAAATAATGGTACCAAATGTGGTGTGCTACATTGCTACATGCTACAAATATAAATTGTTACAGTTGTAGTGATATACCTTTAGATGTACATTAAAGTATTCTGACGCATACATTGTAAGGTAGTTGTTTATTGGCGGCTTATTACAAAATTATAATTACTTGACATGAGAAACAACTCACACAAACTATTAAAAAACCCATAGCCCATCTGTACCAGATAGATATTAACATTTCAAGGTGATGCTGTATTGACACTTTCTACTGTATAAATTAAGTCATGGGGCTAATCTTTACAAAACAAATTTATAAACAACCTCCTATGTTTTGTACGAGTTATAAATGCTTCTTTTTATTCTTTTCTTCTATTTCTTTTCAATATTAAAAAGATAATAATTTACCAACCTATTACTAAATTGTATGTCAGATCGGTTACCAAAACCTTTTAAAGATGCCCTGGTAGTTCAAGATTAAATCATTGCTTTTGTTCTTTCTCATTTACTATAAATCTATAAATCTGTACATCATTAGTCTGTATGGAATATGAAGTTAGAAATAGATAATATTTTTTTTTTTTACCAAATATGATTTATATCTCATGTCATGAAGTTTGCAATCATATCACACTTGTCGTGTTATATAACTTTTGGCAATTTACCTTTATTTTTAAAATGCCATCAGCAAAATAGTTCCGGCTTTTCTACAGTGAAGATAACACTTTCTACAGTGACGATAACACATTTTAGAGTGAAATAATGAAAATTTCACTCTAAAATGTGTTATCGTCACTGAGTGACTGATAACACTTTTGTTATTTTAAGATATTTCACTAAATGTTATATAATAAGAAAGGATATTTTGTGTTTCATTGTAAACAGGTATTTGTATACATTCAAGCAATACTTGATTGATAACAGTGTCAACCTACAGTATGTCAACCACTGGTACTAATGTCTATGCAAAAAAATGAAAAACAAAACAAAACAAAACAAAAAATTAAAAAATTAATATATAAAAAACTAAACTTAACAGTAAACTAGAAATGATGGACATGGTAGAAATTCTTTGATTCATCTAGGAATGAAATCTCTAGGCACCAATTCAAAATGATTATAGACCACAGAGCATCATTTTGCCAAATACATTATGTTTTGCTCATATGACTCAAGTCTTGTAGTTTGAAGTGATGTTTTATCTGCACTCACACAATGAAATCTCCACATGTTTACTGATGGATCCTCTCATTTATCTTATCAATTTATGTCTTTTAACATCTGACTATTGCATTTGTCTTCTCAGATAAAAATGCATGAAGAAACTATTTTATTTACTTTCAGTAACAAATTTTCTTCAAAGCTATCAACATTTCAGTAGTAGATAATTTATATAAATGTGTTACAAAACTTATTTTCAGTAAAAGATTTTTTGTGTGTGTATATATGAAGAGTTTTATCGCAAAATGCCATAAACACCTCTATACACACCCAATCCTAAAAACGTTTTATTCCAAACCACCATAAACACTAGGCCAGTTTCTCTGCAATCTGCGATATATCCTCAGACAATCGTATCACGTTTTGCTGAAAACTGAATTTGAACTTGTGTTTGTCTACATGTGAACAGTGTTTTAGTGGTGTTCGCACAATGGTTTTTAATATGGCGTTTATCGCATTTTGCGATGAAACTCTTCATATATATACTGCAAAATTGTTTTAATTTCAGTGTTTAGTGTACTGCAAAACTATCTACATTTCGGTATGAAATTTGCTTTAAATGTATTACAAAACTGTCTTTCTTGCATATAATCATAGGCTATGATTCATATGTGCTATCTTGTCTGTGAAAAAAAACTGCATATAAGGACAAGGCTTTAGATTGAACTAAAGCTGAGGCAATACAGGATGTGCCCAAAACAATTATGTCCAAAATAAGCAAACCCAAGTTAAGTACAAAAGTGTTAACCTCAAAATATTTCACCTCAAAATCAATGGAATGTTAAACTATAATTAGATTAAAATAACTTGAAATACATTTCTGAATATGTACAACTCTTTACCAGCTATTAATAATTGCACTAAAAAAAACCTTGGTGTACTCGGATCAGACAAAAAGCCTGTTATCAAATCAGCGATATCTATAGCCCTGAAGGAATATACGTGGTGCTTTTCAGTAGGAGTGATGTATGTGGCAGGAACAGATTCAAAATGACCATGTTAAATGGCCATAGTTTAAAATGAGTCAAGTTGTCATCAAATAATTGTTGTCAGATGAAAAAGTCATGACTCACTTTTGTTGCAAATTAGTTTTTTGTCTTTTATGGAATCATTATAGTTTGGGCTTCAGGTGCTTGCATCACAGGATCGAACCACTTCGATGGATCCATTCAGCTGGTTGGGTTTTTTCTCATTCCAACCAGTGCACCACAACTGGACAAAGGCTGTGGTGTGTGCTTTCCTATCTGTGGGGAAGTGCATTTAAAAGATCCCTTGCTGCATTAAGAAAAATGTAGCGGGTTTCCTCTTGATGAGTCATAATTGCCAAATGTTTGATATCCAATAGCCGATGATTAATTAGTCAATGTGCTCTAGTGGTGTCGTTAAACAAAATAAACTTTCTTTCATTATAGTTTGCCATGGGATCTGAGAAAACAGAAGACCTCTTACTCCGCTAGAAATCTCAGTTTTATGCATTGATGATTGACGAATATTCCCAAATTAAAACTGTCATAAATTCACTTTTACCATTTTCAGACAGAAGTAACACCTACATTGTATTGTATACATTGCCAAGTCATTAGCTGAACTACATGAAAATATTTATCTAAAATCTGCAATATGGATAGCTTTCTTTGATGTGTGTAAGGTGCACTGTTTTATTGTAACATCAGTCCAATAATTGTGAAAAAAACACACATTTCGTTATCACTCCTAACAATTTTGTTTGGTTTCAGTAATTATCATTTCACCTTTATTCCTCTTTTTTTGTTTGTTCGTCCAATGAAATGTGTATTTTCTGATTAGGTTACTTTTGTCCAATAGTGATCAAATGTTCCTTTTCTTCCACAACTGGAATGCTAAAGATCGTTTTAAATGTACTATGCCACCTCATGGTCCATTCCTTGTTGTGATGAGGTGGCTTGCATGTCTCAATGACCCAGAGAGCTATGCCAGCAGGAGCATCGACTCCTGGTAGGGCCACCCAGGCTGGATTGGTTGAAAGGTAGAGGCTAGACTAATATGGACCATTACTGAAGACGGATGAGCTGGGCCACACTACTTGTAGGGAGGCACCTAACCGCAGCTAAACGCATTTCCGCTCATATGACAGATGACAACAGAAACTTGAGAGATGGTGCTCAACCGTTGGAGACTTGCAGGGTGGAAGAGTGCCGGGCCCTATGCCTCGAAAGGGTCCAACATAAGGCCTTCAAATGAACCCCTGAAGGAGAAAGTCTTTGGCCCCTTGGAGAACCCACGGAATACAGCAGCTTTTGTTCGAGCCACTGGGGTCCCTGTCTGAGCGTACGACGAAGACGAAAGAAGAAGAAATGTACTATAAAACTTGCTGTCTTTATGTCAGAATGACATTTTAAAAAATGTACATGTAGAAAGATTTTTACTTCATTTCAGCACCAGAAGTTAATTATAAGTACATGTATACTGTAAAAATAAAGTTAATTCATTTCTAGGTTTCATTTAAGTGGTACAGAAATATTAAAAAAAGTGTGCAGTATTCTTTTACGACAGCACTTTTATTTTTATGTTCATCAAGTTAATCTGAGCTAGAGGTGTCTGTGACAGATAAGCAATTTGGTGGGGCAGTTAGTGTTTGTTTAATAACACACCATGGCACCCACCTCAGTGTGGCATTTAAAGGGCAACTTTATTATTAAGCAAAAATTGTTTTACTAAGTTGTAGTCAAATATCAGGACATAACATTACTTACGTTATCATTTCCAATAAAGGCCATTTCAATTTTATTTTAAAAATATGGAAACTGTTATGTGTATAATGTTGATAACTGCAGAAATTGACCTAGCGAATGAGGAAAGAAGTGTTTAATGACGAACTGTTGTGTAACATTGGTAACTGCAGCACTTTACCAGTGAATGAGAAAAGAAGTGTTTAATGACAAACTGTTATGTGTAACATTGATAACTGCAGCACTTACCAGCGCAAATGAGAAAAGAAGTGTTTTACCAGCGAATGAGAAAAGAAGTGTTTAACGACAAACTGTTATGTGTAACATTGATAACTGTAGCACTTGACCTAGCGAATGAGGAAAGAAGTGTTTAATGACAAACTGTTATGTGTAACATTGATAACTGCAGCACCTAGCAAATGAGGAAAGAAGTGTTTAATGACAAACTGTTATGTGTAACATTGGTAACTGTAGCACTTGACCTAGCGAATGAGGAAAGAAGTGTTTAATGACAAACTGTTATGTGTGTAACATTGATAACTGTAGCACTTGACCTAGCGAATGAGGAAAGAAGTGTTTAATGACAAACTGTTATGTGTGTAACATTGATAACTGTAGCACTTGACTTAGCGAATGAGGAAAGAAGTGTTTAATGACAAACTGTTATGTGTAACATTGGTAACTGTAGCACTTGACCTAGCGAATGAGGAAAGAAGTGTTTAATGACAAACTGTTATGTGTAACATTGATAACTGTAGCACTTGACCTAGCGAATGAGGAAAGAAGTGTTTAATGACAAACTGTTATGTGTGTAACATTGATAACTGTAGCACTTGACCTAGCGAATGAGGAAAGAAGTGTTTAATGACAAACTGTTATGTGTGTAACATTGATAACTGTAGCACTTGACCTAGCGAATGAGGAAAGAAGTGTTTAATGACAAACTGTTATGTGTAACATTGGTAACTGTAGCACTTGACCTAGCGAATGAGGAAAGAAGTGTTTAATGACAAACTGTTATGTGTAACATTGATAACTGTAGCACTTGACCTAGCGAATGAGGAAAGAAGTGTTTAATGACAAACTGTTATGTATGTAACATTGATAACTGTAGCACTTTACCAGCGAATGAGGAAAGAAGTGTTTAATGACAAACTGTTATGTGTAACATTGATAACTGTAGCACTTGACCTAGCAAATGAGGAAAGAAGTGTTTAATGACAAACTGTTATGTGTGTAACATTGATAACTGCAGCACCTAGCAAATGAGGAAAGAAGTGTTTAATGACAAACTGTTATGTGTGTAACACTGATAACTGCAGCACCTAGCGAATAAGGAAAGAAGTGTTTAATGACAAACTGTTATGTGTGTAACATTGATAACTGCAGCACCTAGCAAATGAGGAAAGAAGTGTTTAATGAGATCCAAGCACATTGTCATCTTACATATCATCAGCCTCAGCATAATTGCCAAACTAATTTTTAGAGTTTTTGTGTAAAATGGGGAAAACTTATTTTTGTACAAATAGAAATAAATTCTTTAAAAATTATTTGACACCCCCCCCCCCCCCCCCACAAACTATATAATATAGTTTTGTTCATACAGAGGAATTATACAATATAATTTTATTCATACAGAGGTGAAATTATACAATAATATCTTTATTCATATAGAGGTGAAATTATGCAGCATACCTTTATTCATGTAGGCATGGCAGAATACAACATACCATTATTATATTAAAAGGTAAAATTATACAACATACCTTATTCATACAGAGGTGAAATTATATCTTTGCTAGGTTTGATTTCTAATAGTTCACTTCTTAAATTTTTTTCATGCAGAAGTCAGTTTTTATGTTTGACTAGCAATCCAAAGCTATTGCATGTGCCTAAATGTAAAGTAGGAGAGGTCTGTGTATACTGAAAGAAACTTTACAGATGGCCCTGACTTGAAGTATATCCAGTACATCCTGTTTGATTTAGACTTGCATGATAATTTGTCTGACTGAATGCTTGCAGAACCAGCCTCAGTGGTATAGTGGTTAAGGTAACACACCACCATTTGTCGTGTTGTTACCGGTCAGGTCAGGTCAGGTCATAGGGTTTTATGTGCACATTCAGAACAAGCTGTGTAGCGCACGCCTGTCGTGGGCACAGGAGCCGGCCTTGGCCGGCTCCTCCGTCCATGACAGGAAAGGTGGGGGGGGAGGGGCAAGGAGGGACCGCCTGCGCTGGCAGGTGCAAGGGAGCGCTGGCAGGTGCAAGGGAGCACCAGCAGCCCGATTGAATCGGTAGCAGGCGGGAGGGGGGGTGGTGGTGCTATGGAATTTGAATGGAGCTGTTAATGCCAAAGAGAAAAGGTGCGCATTTTGTTGAGGAAATTTGGCGCAATTTTGAACGGTTGGTCGAAAGGTAAATATGCGAGCTAGTATAGGTTTTGTTACCGGTACTTGTTGTTGCAGCTTTATATAGTCTGGTTTAGGAAATAGTTTCTCATAAAAAAGAATACTACAAAATTCTGATAGGCTTTTTAAAATCTTTTTTTGATGCGTGGTCGGTTTAGGATCGATCCCCATCAGTGGCCCCATTGGGCTATTTCTCGTTCCAGCCAGTGCTACACAAGTGGTGTAACAAAGGCCGTGGTATGTACTATCCTGTCTGTGGATGTGCATATAAAAGATCCCTTGCTGCTAATAAAAAAGAGTAGCCCATGAAGTGGCAACAGCGGGTTTCCTCTCTATATATCTGTGTAGTTCTTAACCATATGTCTGATGCCATATAACTGTAAATAAAACGTTTCTTTCTTTTTTCTTTCTTTGATGATTACACATAGGTTGACCTCTGTAGTATTTAAATAACCGATTGGTTACTTGTTATATGTAGTACTAACTGATAACAGTTGTGCAAATGGTATGGTGCCACTTGTATAACAGCAACACACGGTTGTGTTAAGGCATTAGGACTTAACTTTTTGTGGTAAACCTATGACAATTTTTTGCATGGTACTTGTCAGTTAAGAGCACTCCATTAAATTAGTAGTCACATGAACCTCTCGATAGTATTGTACTTTTTATAGAATATATTCTGACATAGAAATTGTATTGATCTGCTTGCATTAATTAATGGTGGTGTGTAACCTTAAGCCATCAGACTGAATTAAGGCTGGTATTAGTATTAGGTTCCCCTGCCAGGACCGGCTCCCACACAGAGCCATTACTAGCCACCTACAAGTAACCATTAACCCACTGTCCTGAACAGACAGGCCAGATAGCTAAGGTGTATATGAGTGCCCAGGACAATGTGCTTGAACGTTAATTGTATATAAGCACGAAAATAATTAGAAATGAAATGAAATATGCTTGCTACTAATTTAATGCCATCTACACAGATGACCAATGCTTTAAAAATGTGTTAAAATATTATCATCATTCAAAGGCAATGTCACTATACTAGGGCTTTACCCAGACAGATTTAAACACTGGATCTAAAACGTAGAGAGGAAGAACTGCTGTATTGTATCCATGCAAGTTGATGCATATTCATGTGTTAGTGTTTTATGAAGTGATTCTACTGACAATGGTTATTAGTACTAGAGATTTGCCCAGGATGTCACTGGTTCAAACCCAGCTGGAAAAAAAAACAAGAAGAATGTTTTAACTGGGTCAGAATCTGTAACAGCTGGCTAATCAGAATTCAAACAAATGGATGTCAAAAGCTGGAAATGGAAAGAAAGGATTAGAATATGTGTATAGCAACACCTCAACACTGTGACTGTTCTGTATCTGTCTATCTTTATTATTTTGACATTTGGTTTAGATAGTGGGAAAGAAAAGAAAAATCCCTGCCATATAGATTTCTTTTACTGGATAGATCCATATGCTCTTTTATTTGCACTTTCCTATAGACAGAAACATCTAGTTTATCCTGCAACCACTGTTTTCATTGACAGAATACAATGACAGATAAAGCAAAGTCATATCCGTATAGTAGCATCACACACGTGACATCACACACTTACCTACATTACAAAACTGCTCCTTTGACCTCTAGGTCATCTTACAATGTAGCTGAAATAACAGAAATAATAGCTTTTCCCCTTAATTTTTATGGTCTGCAGGATAAAGTCAATAAGTACTTAATGTGCAGGCTGAATGAGAAATTTCCCATTCTTCAGAATAAAGCCAATAGTCTATGTCATTAACTAGTTATTCTCAATATATACCATGTATGGTATGTACTGTCCTGTGATTGAGAAGATCTCTTGTTGCTAATGGAAAAATGTAATGCATTTCCTCTAAGACTACATGTCAAAATGACCAAATGTTTGACATCCAATAGCCTTAGATTAATAAATCAATGTGCTCTAATGGTGTCGTTAAACAAAACAAACTTTAATATCAGTTGTGAAATTATGCAGCGTACCTTTATTCATGTAGGCATGGCAGAATACAACATACCATTATTATAAAACTGAGTTGACTTCAGGTGAGTGCTCTAACATCTAGGAGAGGAAAGAGGACAGCGGTGTATTTTAAAAATCTAATTCCTTCTGTTTGTGTGAAGGAAATTAGTCTGGTGAAGTAATTAACGAGACGTGTTGAGTTTGTGGGATGATAAGATCTGTACAAGTAAATTAGAATACTTCTAACTGCTGTTAGTGAGATGGCTATAGGTTCCTCACACTCTAATTATGTTACGTGTAAATGACAGTGTAATTTGTGAGAGGTACGGAAACAGAACTGGTTGTATGGGGTTACTGCCCACCAGAGTCGTATCCCTTTGGAAAAGCCAGCTGACTGTTTAAAAAATGGGTTTTTAAAATGACACACTTTTTATTACAGATTCTTAGTTTTGTGATAACATCTAACTGTTACAATTGATTAGCCTACAAATAGATTCTGTGCTAACATAAAACATTTTTGGCTGAAATTTGTGTCTAGGAGAAAAATTTTTATTAAGATTCATGACATGGGCTGTTAGAGCTTTTTTCTTCTTCTTTCCCATCTCATTTTACAAATGTTAATTTGTTCCAGTGGATATTAATTTCCAACTAATGACTGAAATAGTTATCCATAAATAGGTTTCTTTATGACGTTATTAGTGCCAGTGTTGTTTTGGATTTTTGATTGACATAAATATTTAAAATTATTTTTCACCTACATCATTATCCAAATTCTGTAGGTATTTATTTCAGGATAAACTTACAAAAGTGTAATCTAAGTTAGTTAAAAAAAAGAGTTAAGTTTGTTTTAACAACACCACTAGAGCACATTGTAGTAGGTTAATGTATGTGAAACTTAATTTTGCATGTATTCACTTAAAATTGTGCAGATTATTGCATTAAAATGGGATCAAAATTAAATCCCTGAGTAATGATAATAATTATGTAAAAGAGCGTATTTGACATCCTTTGGTCAACTTTAATGAAAATGGCTGACCAGAATTAGAGTTAATTATAAAGTTTACCAAAAAAAAGATGTTAAGTTTGAGATTGTAAAGTGTCGCTGTAGTACATTCTTAATTTGCATCTAATTTGCATCTAATTTGCAAAGTTATCCAATTCTGAAAGTATTTGATCTGAAAAATATCACTTTTATTACATTGGATCTCCTACCTGTTGTACATGCACATGTATAATAAATATATTTATCATATAATAACTAGCATATTTAATGTAATCAAAGTATGATATTTTTCAGATCACATTCTTTCATATTCATAAGGATATCCAGTGTCATTCCCATTCAAAACAATACCACATCACATATTCATATGTCATTTGAATATCAACTGATGGCTGATGGGTGTATACTACCAAATCAAATCCCATAGACGACAATAGTAACATATGTGGCTAAAACTCCTACCTGCAACATATCAACCGACATAAACGCCACGGATATAAATACTACCACCCCTTACACTTAAAGTGAATCAGAAAAAAATGGGGGTCAAGCTGCTCGTTTCTGAGATAACTGGTAGCGTCTATGACTACCCTAGTTTCGCACAAAATTCTAGTACTGTTTTTTTTACAGGTACCCCATACATGTTTCAAGCACAAGGCTACTTGACACATTGGTACTAGATGAAATAAAATTGCAATTTTTTTTTACCCAGATGAAATTATTATTTTTTACAACTAACACACTCACATTTATAACCAATCACAGGACTTGTGGTGTTTACTTCTCTATCAAAAGTTGGGTGCACCTCGAACTTTGACCCAGCCGGAAGTTATTTGGTTTAGTACTACCTGATTGGAATTATAATTGCGTATACAGTTTACAAAAATGTGTTGTAATAAGTTTGAGATTGTATGATAAAAAGATTATTACCCTCATGTGTTTCGGTATTATCATTATCATATATAATACAATTTTTATTCCTAATATATGATATTGATGATGAGATTGTATGATAAAAAGATTATTACCCTCATGTGTTTCGGTATTATCATTATCATATATAATACAATTTTTATTCCTAATATATGATATTGATGATACCGAAACACATAAGAGTAATAACCACTATATACATGTACCTTTTTGCAGACTTACTGTTTTTCTTTTTGTTTGTATTTTGCAGGTAAGTCCTTTCGATTGTTTAATGGTATCAGATATGTTGTCTCAAATCCACACAAGAAGTACAGGTGAGTCAAATTAACAGGGTTTTTTTTATAGTTTGCTGTTTTTATGACTATAGATAAGACAACCATATAAAAAATATATCTTTCTGAAGTTTTAACTTGTTTTTCTTTTCAGTTTTCTTTTCAATTTTCTTTTCAGAAACATTTAAGGTTCATAGAGGGTACCTTAAATCATGAAATGAATGCAAGCAACATATCAATGTGAAAAATGTGACTGGTTTTTTGGTGCAGTAATTACTTGATGCATTTTAGTTTGATCATATAAAACAACCAAAAATAAGAAACAAAACCAAAAGAAACAACATGGTGTGCATATATTATTTTATGTCAATAGAAAGTACAGGTAATTGTGTGATGAAGAAAAACAACATGGTGTGCATACATTATTTTATGTCAATAGAAAGTACAGGTAAGTGTGTGATGAAGAAAAACAACATGGTGTGCATACATTATTTTATGTCAATAGAAAGTACAGGTAATTGTGTGATGAAGAAAAACAACATGGTGTGCATACATTATTTTATGTCAATAGAAAGTACAGGTAATTGTGTGATGAAGAAAAACAACATGGTGTGCATACATTATTTTATGTCAATAGAAAGTACAGGTAATTATGTAATGAACAAGAGAAAGCAAACTTAAAACATGCATTCTGGAAACAAATACATGCATGTACAGTGAAACTTCTCTAAACCGGACACCCTTGGTAACCAATTAAAATGTCTAGTATTAAGAGGGATCTGGTTTAGAGAGGTTAAGTTCTGTACTGGTTTTTAAAAAGGGACCCTTTAAAATGTCTGGTTTTGAGGAAATTCCAGTTTACAGAGGGTCTGGTCTTTAGAGGTTTCACTATATTTGTAATGTGGAAATTTCCAGAAATAATTGTCAGTATGATCAAACTGTCAAATGATACACTTTTCTTGTCTCACATGAACAAAGTTGAAAAGCAAGATATAAGTGTTTCTTTTCCAGCTGTGGTGGGTTAGAGTTGCACTTCATGTGCATGTATTAAAAAAGAATAAAATTAATTAATAGAAAAACCCCAACCCCAAACCAGTGTATGGTAGGCAGAACATTTAATTGTGAAGAATTAAATTGAGTGTACATGATATAAGTATTGGTATCAATTTCACATAGCAATCTCGGTCTAAATTTAATGAGATTCTTTTTTCACAGTGTATGTATATTTTTGTTGTTTTTTCTAAATCAATGATATGCTGTTATTTGTAATGTAAACCAAACTATTTCAGCGTTCCTGTTAACATTTACAACACAGCTAAGAAAGCTTTAATACAATTGTTTTATTTTGAAGTTTATTTGGCCACTCAATATTAATTTCATAACAACTGAAACATGAATATGATTCAAAAGGTACTTATTCTGTTAGTTTGACTGATGATCAAGTAACTAATCTTTGATAGTGATACACTGAATTTACTAGCATACATAATCTTTGGCCATGCATGTCATTTATATATACATGTACATGTATATCATTTGGTGCAAACTATTTAACTGTTTTTTCGCATTGCCCTTCTAGACTGTGCCTTTAAGTGAGTTCTATTGCACAAGCCAACAGGTCTTTGCAGAAAGAAAGATTTCTAATTTTACAAAACCATTTTCTGATGTCAGATTTGACACAAACTGCAATAATAAGTATGAATGACCCGTGATATAATGCATAATCATGGTGGTCTTCTGGGTTCACTTGTTCATTGTGTTGAAGTTTTGATGTCCACCTTTCCAGCCATAGACAGGATAGTACATACCACAGCCTTTGTTACACCAGTCGAAATGATGTATAAGACAAATACAAAACCAGTACAAGCCGTTTTGTCACACAGTCACATATAGTGATATTGTTTTCAACATGCATTGGCTGTATCTCTTCAGATGTATACATAATAAAAACTGAATGATAATTCCTTTTGTTTGGGTGTATGCATGAATATGCTTGCATGAGACTAGTGAAAAAAGAAATGTTTTTAACGACACGCTCAACACATTTTATTTACAGTTATATGTTGTCGGAGAGGCTAATGAGAGTAATGCTAGGCTCACACTACCAACTGCCACAACACAGTTGACCAACTTTCTGCTCTCACAACTTCTATGCCTGTCCAATTGCTAGTCTGAGTGCTCTTACAATTAAATTTTCGTCATATACGACTTCTATGACCGATCAGTTGTTAATCTTAGTGCACCTATCGTAAGTTGATAGTTTAGAAAATTAAAACAAAACAGTTGAGTTGGCCAACTTAATCGCGACAGTTGACAATCTGAACCTAGCATAACAAGTATTCCAGCTTCCATATATATACACAGTCATTGTCATTTGGATTCAGTTTTTACATGTAGTTGGACTTGAAAAACTTCTTTTTTCCGTAGCACCACTCGTGGATGTACAGCAGCATCAGATAACCTTATTGCATTTAAACATTCCACATACGGAACTGGATGCAAAACGTGTCATATTGATATGTACAAACAAGATACATACGACCATCATTCTATTCTAATGGATAAATAAGGACTAATTATTAGTAATACTTGCATTAACATGAACAAATTTGCATACCACTCCTTCACAGGCTGGATTTTGGTTTTGCATAATGAAGAAGCAGAAGAAGAAAAATGACAATGACGAATTCTGCAATACACTATACAACCTATAGTGTGGTCTTTATATACCACAGAACTTTGGGCATGGTTCCTGTGTATGACTTCTATTACATGCATGATGTGATCACCGGCATTTGATACAGCAAACGTCTGTGGGAGACCACAGAGCTAATAACACGCCCCCTCCACCGAGTCCGTCCAATTTCCACACACACACACACACACACACACACACACACACACACACGACTGAAATAGATTAATGTTCTCTGATTAGGTGTTTACCATTCACTGCTTCGTTTCTGTGGTTTATTAAAATCATGGCGGATGAACTTACTGGAATAGAAACTCGTTGTTCTCCGGGAGTGTTGTGTGTTAATTTGATGACCACGATGACAGAGTGGACTGACTGTATGTTTTGTTGTATTTCAGTGTAAATGTAATCACTTAAATTATACACAGTGGATATCTTTGTCAATGTATCTGATGGAAATATTTCTCAAAGGTTAAACAACCATGTAATAAGCGAGGTTATTTTACTCAAGGATTTATAGAAAGGACAGTTTAGTTAGACAAATTTTATGTTTAATAAATAAGGAGCATAGAAAATCGGGGGGTTGGGGGGTTAACACAAGGGTTCCTATTGGCTTTTGTAAAAACTCAAATCTGCCATACAAATGTAGAATGTCCTGTGTTATACTGTTATACTATCTATAGTGGCAAAATGTTAAATGTTATTACATTTATTTTTTTAAACATTTCTCTCATTGTAGTTAACCCATTATCATTACAGTTGATGCATATTCACACTATAATAAATTATGTTATTGATATTACTATAGTTTAATATTAAAATAAAAAGATCTGTCATCAGACAACTGTAAAAAACTCTCTTACCGTTTGTCTGTTGAGCTGGGTTACATAATGCCACTTTGGTGCAAGTCTTCACATTTGTTGAGTTTATCCCCAAGGACATCTCTAAATAGTCTGGGTCCAATTTCACAAAACATCGTAAGCCTAGTTTTGCATGTAAACGTAAATCTACGACTAAACCACAATTCTTATTACTGTTATAATTAAACAAAATACATGTAGTTCGAAGAACACATATTTCATTTTTTTTTTTTTTTTAAATACTCCAGCTTCTGTAATGATGTAATTTTCTGCGTGAAATTGATGCCAAACACTTACAAACACACGACCGGTATAACTGCTAGTAGTAGACATAAACTTATGATGTTTAGTGAAATGGGCTCCTGTTCTGTATGTTACTCTTAGAAACATCTGATTTGCTTAATAACTGTATACAACATATTTTTTATAGGGCAGAAATTACAAGTAGGGTTTTAAGCAATGATTATTTTAATTTAGTGACTTATTGTTCCGTAAGGTTTATAATAATTTCAATCTGTAGGTTGTACTATACCTAATAGCATTCCATAGGCAACAATGTTAATGTGAGTGGTTGAAAATGCTATAAATCAACAAAAACATGACCCATAAATATGAATATCTCCCCCAAAGTATTAACTGAAGGAAGTAGAACCTTTCATGGCTCTAGTTTTTGCACAAAATTGTTGTACTTCTTATTTAAGATACACATTTCAAACACAAGGGTACTTGACACAGTGGTACTGGATGTAAATAAATAAGCATACACTTATTTAATTGCCCGGATAAAACTCGTCTCTTTTTTTTTAAACATACCCCGTCATTACCAATGGCAGGACTGATAGTATTAACTGTGCTATTAAAAGTTAGGTGCACTTTAAACTTTAACCTCGCCAGATGTTATTTGGTATAGTGCTACCTGTAACAGGTGTGTGTGCGGAGGGTGCATTTTGGCAGACGAATTCTCTCCCTGCTCTAAGTGAATGTTCTTTTTTCAATGTGGGCGGGACATAGCCCAGAGTTAAAGCATCTGCCTGATGCTTGTTCGGTTTATGATTGATCCCCGTCAGTGGGTCCCCTGGGCTATTTCTCGTTCTAGCCAGTGCACCACTAATGGCATATCAAAGGCCGTGGTATGTATTCAGGACTCACACTGCAAAGAATTTTGGTTTAGCCAATTTCCAGATATAGTATAGTATCTCCTTGAAAATGATTAAAATGTGGTTGATTTAAGGAATATTTTATTAGCCAAAGACTAAATGTTGTAGCCACTTTGTATAAAAATCAGCAGTTGGCTAATTTGGCCATGTACATGGTAAGCCCTGGTATTATCCTGTCTATGGGATGGTGCATATAAAAAATCCCTTGCTACTAATAGAAAAATATAGTGGGTTTTCACTCTTAGACTATATGTCAAAATTATCAAATGTTTGACATCCAATAGCTGATGATTAATAAATCAGTGTGCTCTAGTGGTGTCATTAAAGAAAACAAACCCTCTTTTTTTTTTCCAATGTATTTTTCGTGGGAGCATGACCTGCATGATCTCCCTAAACACTTTGCTTGCCACAGTCTAGACCTCCACCTGTAAAATGTCCTCTACATGGGTGTATATAAAGTGTATTACTATTTCCAGTAAAAGGTGGTTGTGGCACACATTTAAGCCTATTTATACTTACAAACGTTAATCTAGATCACAGAGCACCGGTTCACTGAGGTGGTGAATTACGATAAAACATGCATGATTTTGTCTTCGAAATGCCATCTGCTATTTCTTCCACCAGGTGTTAAAAATATTAAATACAATGCTTTGATATGGCAACATGTTGCAGGAAATTACTTCAGCATGCAGTTTCCTCTGGCATGGCTGGTTATAAACAATTTATTTTTAAATGCCATGGAATTTAATTAATTTTAATTACAATCTTTCAGTGGTCCCATTTTCGCCATGTCACAGGATGCTCATGAAACTTAATGACCAAGCAGAAAACCTCTATGCTAGCCAAGCATGTTTCACTTCTCTGTAGTAATATTATAAAACACATACATTATGGTGCAATGTTATTCATAAAATAAAAAAGTAATAATTATTAGTTTTTTACTTAACCTGACCTCAAACAATGGCATATTCCCCATGGGATCTTACTCTGGTCCAAACATCCCCACAGCCAATGGGATGGCAAAAAATCTTCCAGTGAGTCCTCTACTTCCTGTTCCGGTCACATGACTGATACTGTCTCTCCTTTCTCCTTCGCTGACTTGGTTCAGACATCTTTTTTCTTACTCCAGTAAAATCTAAGCCATTATGTACCGTTCATGAAATTCAATGATAATATAAGAAAAAGAAACATTACAATCTTGTCCTAATGTGTAAAATGATTTCGACTAAAACAGATCTAAACAGTACAAATGCTACATTGCCAATATCATTAACAGGGACAAGATGTAGCTCAGTTGGTAGAGCACTCGCCTTAAGTGTTTTGGTCAAAGGATTGAACCACATCAGTGGACCCAGTATTTGTTTTCCATCTGAATCACTGCCCACAACTGGTATATCAAATGTTGTGGTATGTGCTGTCCTGTCTGGTAAAATACATATACAAATTCCTTGCTGCTAATGGAAAACTAGCAAGTTTCCTCTAAAGACTACATGATATAATTAATGTGCTATGGTAGTGTCATTAAAAAAAACAAAAAACTTAAATTTATATCTTAAACAACACAAGTGTTTGTTTTTTTAACTTTATACATTTAAAAAAATTATTTACATTCATACATATGTACTAAATATATCTCATCCTGTTAAGAATATTATTTAAATTCAATAAACATTTTATTCATTATTTTTATGCATCATTCTTGTAAGTATAATAATAAAAATGATGAATTTGAGGATTTTAAAATGTTTGTTATAGTGGTTTTATTTTCATCCCTATTTTTTAGCATACTTTATACATTTCTGCTAATACCAAAGTTATATTTTTATTTAAATTTAAATATAATTTAAAAAATGTGATTCATATTGTACAAGAATCACTGTCAGCTAATTTTTATATATTTAGATTTGTTACATGTATAGAGAATACTACATGAATGGCCATTATATACCATTTATCATACAACAAGTTGTTTTAAAATGCATCTAACAAGCGAAAGCTAGTTGGATTTGTTTTTAAACAACGAGTTATAAGATAAATTGTATCTAACAGATACAAATGTAGTATTCTATTTCTTACATATCCTCAAAAATCAGGTTTTAAGCAAATTTTAACATCTTTTTCGACTGAAAGTTATTTACAGCCCTTGCACTTGTAGCTGACTTACATGTCACAGGCAACTGATTCTCAGGTTAACTATATATCAAAGTGTAATCAATTTTGATTGTGCTGTTTTTTCATTGGATGTATGGCATTGGTGACCTGGTCATCACCTGGGATCAGTCATCGTATGTCTTGAAATCATTAACAAAAATACATGTGTAAACAAGTATGTGTTATCAAAAATAATTAATGATGTTCTCACCAACAGGTGTTTAAGAAATTCAGTGACGACTTCATTTATATCATCACACTATTCTTTCTTGCTACAAGATTGATATGAACATAACACCATGACCATGCTGTGTTGCATGAAATCTCAAAGTAGTTATAGTTGGAATACAAACTCTGTGAAAAAACATCTTATAGATTTATTTTAACTGCCATGAGAATTCAGTTGATTTCAATACCGAACTCACATATCCATTTTCAATGTATTTTTTATACAATCCCTGTCGAGAGTCCAACAAACATTTCCATACACATCGTTGTGTTACGCTGAGGTGCACCGTCATCAGTTTGTCTTTATTATTTGATTTTGTTTGTGAGACTTAAAATTGGTTTCATAATAATGGTTGTCGAAAGCTGGAATGAAATTACCTTAAATATTGGCCGCAGAAGCATGGCCCCCAGACAAGTCTGCCTGATTAGTGCCATAGTGTTGCTACAAATTAGCATTGATCTGTTTTGTCGACTTGGCCCATTACAGTTGATGATCTGCACTAAAAAGCAATATAATGCAATTCTTATAGATCCATGACATTGGTGGCACACACAAAAAACAAAAAACCGGAAGAATAAAGTCGAGAGTTGATCCATTATCTGACTGTATGAATGATGTTGAAGAAAAAGCAGAAAAAGATGAAAAAAAGAAGTGGAAAAGCCCAAGAGACCTTTGGAACTTACAGGAGATCTTCTTATTTTTTGCAAGCTAAGAAGTAAATATGCATTGATGACTCGTCTTCTTTCTTTCTGCTGGAAGTGAAGTATATTTCCCCCCAGAAGTGTGGTGGATTAAAGTGGGATTGGTTCCATTCAGTGACCTAGTATGTTACTTTCCCGATAACCAGTGCTTCATGACTGGTATGTTGATGTCAATGTTGAAACAATGTGTGATGTCTTTTTGGACAGGGTCTCTGGTGTCAGAATGGACATGCCTGAATCTTATTTATATATTGGAATGTTAAAGATCATCCATCCATCCATTCATCCTTCCATCCATCAGATCACAAATATCACCACCATTATGTTATGTCAAACATAAATTGAAAACAAATTTAGAAGGATTCCCAAAATGTGGAATTTCCCATTAAAAAAATCCTTAATTAGAAGGTCAAAATAAGTGGGGGAAATGTTAGTCTTGCTTCTCGAGTGTCTTTGACATTATAGAATATTATTGTTGTTGTTTGCACTTCTAAGCCTTACATCTGATATTTGTTTTTGAGAGATTGTTGTTGTAGCTAATATTTTACATAGATGAAACCAGCATAAACACATCAGCTTCTCTCTGAGCAAATCCTTCCATTTTTTCATGCCAAACACATCCAAAATACTTCTAAAGGTATTTCTCAATGATAACAAGACAGCTTGAACTTTTTTTGGACATAATTTAAACATCTTGATACCTTTAAGACTGGGATCTTGATACCTTTTTTTCACTACTTTAAAAGAGTTGCGTGTTGATCAATTGATCAACATGATTGTTATTGCCTTTTGGATAATAGCATTT
The DNA here is from genome assembly GCF_016097555.1 of Gigantopelta aegis. Lineage (NCBI taxonomy): Eukaryota > Metazoa > Mollusca > Gastropoda > Neomphalida > Peltospiridae > Gigantopelta > Gigantopelta aegis. Next base: position 49,899,225 of record NC_054701.1, read on the forward strand.
AAAGATAGCAGATCAAGACAAGAAGGATTTCTAGATGTTAATGCAATTTCTTCTATTTTAACTAACACCACAGAAGACGATACCGGTACACTAAAACCTGTTTAAAGAGTCTCCTGTGTCAGCATGCCAGTACAGACATGTAGGTCAAGCAAAATATGTAACTGAGCACTAAAATATCTAAGGGTTCTTTTTTTTATGCAGAATGAATATAATGTTTTTAGACAAAATGAAACCTGAAATTTGTGTGATTTTTCCCTTATATTGATAGTTCAGGGCAAGATCTGAATAAAGAAAAGAGAAATAACGAGCCATCATCAGGTGGTCAGCCAGAGAGCGAAAATACTTGAAGTGTTTAATTTAAAATGGCCTAATGTGCACACACAAACACACACAGAAAGACACTCAAACACACGCACGCACACATTGTGTTATGTACAGAAATTATATTAATAATTACAAGTTAAAAATGACTAAAAAAAATTTAAACAATTTTAAACTTAAATAAAAAAATATATATATATATATATATATATAAATTATTCTCGCAGTATCAATTTCAAAACTGATATGCAGTGTTCTGATGAACTGTGGGTAACATTTGTTTTTGGTGTTATTATTGACAAAAACATAGCATTTATATTATATATAAGGTAGGTGCTCCTCTAAATACATTCTGGTAATTCTGGAACAGTAATTCCATGCTTAGAATATATGTTTGTGTACATCTGGTGTGTTCATATCATCCTGATGTTTGTAGAAGTTAAAGACAGTATCTAGGTGTCACTGTGGTGATTTGTAAGAATCTTTTAGAAATATTTCCTACTCAATCATTATTGTATGTCTGACAATTAACAATGTTTGAGTTGATCAAGAACATAATCATTTACTTTTCTCTATATAAGATTGCATACAAGGAAGTAATTAGTACGCGGAAGAAATAAAATTTCACCCAGAAATGCCATGTAATGTTCAAAGGTTAAATAAAGATCAGTTTCAACTGAAAATTCTATTTTCATTTATTTTATTTTTGATATTTTTATGTCTTTGGACAAAAACTCTAAAGGGTTTGAATTTCCTTTGGTCATTTCTTATCCCTCAAATCTATTTGTTATTTATATCAGTTTATAACTAGCGTGATTATATCAAAACACTGCTTGTACCTTTGGGCCTCAAATCCATCAAAGGACAGAGAGAAAGCTTTAATTAACACTTTTTGCTGTCATCTTTATGTAAGTTTGAATACAAATGGGCAAGCATTCTCTTGTGTAGTTGACAGGTTTCTGCTTTGTTATTTATTACACCCTTAAATTGCTGAAGCAAACCTTACTTGAAATGACACCCCAAACATTATTTTAGGACTGTTTGAGAACTCTTCACAAGGGGGAGTGGAGGGGAGGCAGAGGCACCATAATTATTACTTTATGCCTAGTAGGTCTGCCGCATCTCTTTCCCTAAGAATACACAGTTGAAATATGATTTTAGTTTATGGATGGTGGGTATGTTAAAAAATGCCACGAAAGAAAAAAAGAAATGTTATATTTAATGATGCACTCAACACATTTTATTTACGGTTATATGGTTAAGGACCACACAGATATTGAGAGAGGAAACCCACTGTCGCCACTTCATGGGCTACTCTTTTCGATTAGCAGCAAGGGATCTTTTATATGCACCATCCCACAGACAGGGTAGTCATACCACGGCTTTTGATATACCAGACGTGGTGCACTGGCTGGAACAAGAAATAGCCCAATAGGCCCAGCAACGGGAATGAATCCCAGACCGACCATGCATCAAGTGAGCACTTTACCACTGGGCTACGTCCCGCTCCAAATGTATGAATACACAGTTAAAATATGATTTTATTTTATGACTGGTGGGTATGTTAAAAAATGCCAAGAATACACAGTTAAAATATGATTTTACTTTATGACTGGTGGGTATGTTAAAAAATGCCAAGAATACACAGTAAAAATATGATATTATTTTATGACTGGTGGGTATGTTAAAAAATGTCAAGATTACACAGTAAAAATATTATATTATTTTATGACTGGTGGGTATGTTAAAAAATGCCAAGAATACACAGTAAAAATATGATATTATTTTATGACTGGTGGGTATGTTAAAAAATGCCAAGATTACACAGTAAAAATATGATATTAATTTATGACTGGTGGGTATGTTAAGAAATGCCAAGAATACACAGTAAAAATATTATATAATTTTTTATGACTGGTGGGTATGTTAAAAAATGCCAAGATTACACACAGTAAAAATATGATATTATTTTATGACTGGTGGGTATGTTAAGAAATGCCAAGAATACACAGTAAAAATATTATATAATTTTTTATGACTGGTGGGTATGTTAAAAAATGCCAAGATTACACAGTAAAAATATGATTTTATTTTATGACTGGTGGGTATGTTAAAAAATGCCAAGATTACACAGTAAAAATATGATATTATTTTATGACTGGTGGGTATGTTAAAAAATGCCAAGAATACACAGTAAAAATATGATTTTATTTTATGACTGGTGGGTATGTTAAAAAATGCCAAGAATACACAGTAAAAATATGATTTTATTTTATGACTGGTGGGTATGTTAAAAAATGCCAAGATTACACAGTAAAAATATGATATTATTTTATGACTGGTGGGTATGTTAAAAAATGCCAAGAATACACAGTAAAAATATGATATTATTTTATGACTGGTGGGTATGTTAAAAAATGTCAAGAATACACAGTAAAAATATGATTTTATTTTATGGGTTTTGGGTATGTTAAGAAATCGGATGTGCACATGATTAATTCAGAAATAGCCCATGAAGGCCAGTAGCTGTTATTTGTTGAGCATATGGCAATTACAACACATGGTCTAGGGCTATGCCAGATGGCATCATAAAGTACAGCCTGCCTTTGCAAGTTTCAGCTTATGCCTAGGGCAGATGTGCCTAAATCTCTGGACACAAATAAAATACTCTTACTGGTAGCTAGATCAATGCATTCAAGAATTTGAAAGTATATTGACCCACAATGAAAAGTACAAAGGTACTCGATGATATATATAATTTAGTATAATTATAAAACTGAACATAACAATTAAAAAAATATATATAACCGAATATACATGAGAACAAAGGGTACACTTTTTTTTTTTTTAAGTGTTTAGAATCAGGCACCAATCTAGTGATTTAGAGAAGAAACGTCCAGCCACTAAATGAGACCAAAGATATAAAAATAATTTTAAAACATAACATTTTTACTTTTTCATTTATATGGTTGTCATGGTAACAAAAATGGCAGCTGAAAAAAAAAAAACCATATTCACCAAGAATAAATCAAACCAAATTGTTTTAATTTTTTTATCATCTATAAAATGTTCAGTATTTAAAAGTATCTTTTTAAAACTTTGTATACAATATTGACCCTTGTCTCATTTCACAGTTTATCCTATTATATTCAAATTACCTAAGAACATAATGTATCTTTTGTTTTAATAGCCAGCAATTATCAGTTTTTTTTCAGTTAAACATTTTTCTTTTGCCATATCTAATACTGTTACAGATGTATATACACACACACACACACACACACACACACACACACACACACACACACACACACACACAGTACAAGAAAGAAGTGAAATCAGTATTTTTAAAACTTTATTTGCAACCCTCTTATCAGATTTCCAATGATGCATGTCATCTGTCAAAAAGTAATGGTTTCAGTAGAAAGATTTCCCAGATTAGATTTTCTGAAGCTTGAACAGTTTGGATTAAAAGGTTCTTAAACTGCTTCTTTCTTTTTTTCTCCTCTTTGTTTTTGTTTTTCAAATCTTTTCTATATTCAATAAAACATAGACCAGTGGTATACCCTGTATAGCCCTGTGCAGTGGGTCACGTGATTGATCTGTATTCGATAAAACAGAGTGTTTCTGTGACCTATGATGTAGACCATTGGTATACACCATATAGCCCTGTATAGTGGGTCATGTGATTGCTCTGTATTCTATAAAACAGTGTCTCTGTGACCTATGATATAGACCAGTGGTATACCCTGTATAGCCCTGTGCATTGGGTCATGTGATAGATCTGTATTCTATAAAACAGAGTGTTTCTGTGACCTATGATGTAGACCAGTGGTATACCCTGTATAGCCCTGTGCAGTGGGTCATGTGATAGATCTGTATTAGACCAGTGGTATACCCTGTATAGCCCTGTGTAGTGGGTCATGTGATAGATCTGTATTCTATAAAACAGAGTTTCTGTGACCTATGATGTAGACCAGTGGTATACCCTGTATAGCCCTGTGCAGTGGGTCATGTGATAGATCTGTATTCTATAAAACAGAGTGTTTCTGTGACCTATGATGTAGACCAGTGGTATACTCTGTATAGCCTTGTGCAGTGGGTCATGTGATAGATCTGTATTAGACCAGTGGTATACCCTGTATAGCCCTGTGTAGTGGGTCATGTGATAGATCTGTATTCTATAAAACAGTGTTTCTGTGACCTATGATGTAGACCAGTGGTATACCCTGTATAGCCCTGTGCAGTGGGTCATGTGATATATCTGTATTAGATCAGTGGTATACCCTGTATAGCCCTGTGTAGTGGGTCATGTGATAGATATGTATTCTATAAAACAGAGTGTTTCTGTGACCTATGATGTAGACCAGTGGTATACCCTGTATAGCTCTGTGCAGTGGTTCATGTGATAGATCTATCTGTATTCTATAAAACAGAGTGTCTCTGTGACCTATGATGTAGACCAGTGGTATACCCTGTATAGCCCTGTGCAGTGGTTCATGTGATAGATCTGTATTAGACCAGTGGTATACCCTGTATAGCCCTGTGTAATGGGTCATGTGATAGATCTGTATTCTATAAAACAGAGTGCTCTGTGACCTATGATGTAGACCAGTGCTATACCCTGTAAGCCCTGTGTAGTGGGTCACGTGATAGATCTGTATTCTATAAAACAGTGTTTCTGTGACCTATGATGTAGACCAGTGGTATACCCTGTATAGCCCTGTGCAGTGGGTCATGTGATAGATCTGTATTAGACCAGTGGTATACCCTGTATAGCCCTGTGTAGTGGGTCATGTGATAGATCTGTATTCTATAAAACAGAGTGTCTCTGTGACCTTAATGTAGACTAGTGGTATACCCTGTATAGCCCTGTGCAGTGGTTCATGTGATGGATCTATCTGTATTCTATAAAACAGAGTGTCTCTGTGACCTATGATATAGACCAGTGGTATACCCTGTATAGCCCTGTGCATTGGGTCATGTGATAGATCTGTATTCTATAAAACAGAGTGTTTCTGTGACCTATGATGTAGACCAGTGGTATACCCTGTATAGCCCTGTGCAGTGGGTCATGTGATAGATCTGTATTAGACCAGTGGTATACCCTGTATAGCCCTGTGTAGTGGGTCATGTGATAGATCTGTATTCTATAAAACAGAGTCTCTGTGACCTATGATGTCTGTGACCTATGATGTAGACCAGTGGTATACCCTGTATAGCCCTGTGTAGTGGGTCATGTGATAGATCTGTATTCTATAAAACAGAGTGTTTCTGTGACCTATGATGTAGACCAGTGGTATACCCTGTATAGCCCTGTGCAGTGGGTCATGTGATAGATCTGTATTAGACCAGTGGTATACCCTGTATAGCCCTGTGTAGTGGGTCATGTGATAGATCTGTATTCTATAAAACAGAGTGTCTCTGTGACCTGTATGTAGACCAGTGGTATACCCTGTATAGCCCTGTGCAGTGGTTCATGTGATAGATCTATCTGTATTCTATAAAACAGAGTGTCTCTGTGACCTATGATGTAGACCAGTGGTATACCCTGTATAGCCCTGTGCATGTGATTGGGTCATGTGATAGATCTGTATTCTATAAAACAGAGTGTTTCTGTGACCTATGATGTAGACCAGTGGTATACCCTGTATAGCCCTGTGCAGTGGGTCATGTGATAGATCTGTATTAGACCAGTGGTATACCCTGTATAGCCCTGTGTAGTGGGTCATGTGATAGATCTGTATTCTATAAAACAGAGTGTTTCTGTGACCTATGATGTAGACCAGTGGTATACCCTGTATAGCCCTGTGCAGTGGGTCATGTGATAGATCTGTATTCTATAAAACAGAGTGTTTCTGTGACCTATGATGTAGACCAGTGGTATACCCTGTATAGCCCTGTGCAGTGGGTCATGGGTCATGTGATAGATCTGTATTCTGTATTCTATAAAACAGAGTGTTTCTGTGACCTATGTGGTATACCCTGTATAGCCCTGTGTAGTGGGTCATGTGATAGATCTGTATTCTATAAAACAGAGTGTTTCTGTGACCTATGATGTAGACCAGTGGTATACCCTGTATAGCCCTGTGCAGTGTCATGTGATAGATCTGTATTAGACCAGTGGTATACCCTGTATAGCCCTGTGTAGTGGGTCATGTGATAGATCTGTATTCTATAAAACAGAGTGTTTCTGTGACCTATGATGTAGACCAGTGGTATACCCTGTATAGCCCTGTGCAGTGGGTCATGTGATAGAGATCTGTATTCTATAAAACAGAGTGTGTTTCTGTGACCTATGATGTAGACCAGTGGTATACCCTGTATAGCCCTGTGCAGTGGGTCATGTGATAGATCTGTATTCTATAAAACAGAGTGTTTCTGTGACCTATGATGTAGACCAGTGGTATACCCTGTATAGCCCTGTGCAGTGGGTCATGTGATAGATCTGTATTAGACCAGTGGTATACCCTGTATAGCCCTGTGTAGTGGGTCATGTGATAGATCTGTATTCTATAAAACAGTGTGTTTCTGTGACCTATGATGTAGACCAGTGGTATACCCTGTATAGCCCTGTGTAGTGGGTCAGTGATAGATCTGTCTATAGATCTGTGATGTAGACCAGTGGTATACCCTGTATAGCCCTGTGTAGTGGGTCATGTGATAGATCTGTATTCTATAAAACAGAGTGTCTCTGTGACCTTAATGTAGACTAGTGGTATACCCTGTATAGCCCTGTGCAGTGGTTCATGTGATGGATCTATCTGTATTCTATAAAACAGAGTGTCTCTGTGACCTATGATATGTATAGACCAGTGGTATACCCTGTATAGCCCTGTGCAGTGGGTCATGTGATAGATCTATGTATTCATGTGATAGATCTGTATTCTATAAAACAGAGTGCTCTGTGACCTATGATATAAAACAGAGTGTAAAACAGTGTTTCTGTGACCTATGATGTAGACCAGTGGTATACCCTGTATAGCCCTGTGCAGTGGGTCATGTGATAGATCTGTATTCTATAAAACAGAGTGTTTCTGTGACCTATGATGTAGACCAGTGGTATACCCTGTATAGCCCTGTGCAGTGGGTCATGTGATAGATCTGTATTAGACCAGTGGTATACCCTGTATAGCCCTGTGTAGTGGGTCATGTGATAGATCTGTATTCTATAAAACAGAGTGCTCTGTGACCTATGATGTAGACCAGTGGTATACCCTGTATAGCCCTGTGTAGTGGGTCATGTGATAGATCTGTATTCTATAAAACAGAGTGTTTCTGTGACCTATGATGTAGACCAGTGGTATACCCTGTATAGCCCTGTGCAGTGGGTCATGTGATAGATCTGTATTAGACCAGTGGTATACCCTGTATAGCCCTGTGTAGTGGGTCATGTGATAGATCTGTATTCTATAAAACAGAGTGTCTCTGTGACCTGTAATGTAGACCAGTGGTATACCCTGTATAGCCCTGTGCAGTGGTTCATGTGATAGATCTATCTGTATTCTATAAAACAGAGTGTCTCTGTGACCTATGATATAGACCAGTGGTATACCCTGTATAGCCCTGTGCATTGGGTCATGTGATAGATCTGTATTCTATAAAACAGAGTGTTTCTGTGACCTATGATGTAGACCAGTGGTATACCCTGTATAGCCCTGTGCAGAGGGTCATGTGATAGATCTGTATTAGACCAGTGGTATACCCTGTATAGCCCTGTGTAGTGGGTCATGTGATAGATCTGTATTCTATAAAACAGAGTGTTTCTGTGACCTATGATGTAGACCAGTGGTATACCCTGTATAGCCCTGTGTAGTGGGTCATGTTATAGATCTGCTATAAAACAGAGTGTTTCTGTGACCTGTGATGTAGACCAGTGGTATACCCTGTATAGCCCTGTGTAGTGGGTCATGTGATAGATCTGTATTCTATAAAACAGAGTGTTTCTGTGACCTATGATGTAGACCAGTGGTATACCCTGTATAGCCCTGTGCAGTGGTTCATGTGATAGATCTGTATTAGACCAGTGGTATACCCTGTATAGCCATGTGCAGTGGGTCATGTGATAGATCTATCTGTATTCTATAAAACAGAGTGTCTCTCTCTCTCTCTCTCTCTCACACACACACACACACACAGACACAGACATACACACACACACACAAAACACACACACACACAAAACACACACACACACTTTGTTGAGATCGCCTGACATTTTTTATACAGGAACTTGACATACTGCAATTATTCAGGTGGATGCCTGGACATCACCCGACATCATCTGACTTGTACTTTGTGGGACCATTAAAATAGGTCAGTGGTCTGGAAAAGTGGACCATTAAAATAGGTCAGTGGTCTGGAAAAGTGGACCATTAAAATAGGTCAGTGGTCTGGAAAAGTATGCCTTAACTAAAAAATAATTTTTACATCTAAAAGTTATTTACAGCTCTTACGTATTCACTGTATAAGACAAATATAATTAACTTTTATATGTATTCCAGAAATGTAACAAAAGCAGTGCATTTATTAAAACGTGGTGAGATCATGCAAGATAACAATAAAAATGTTGCATTATAATCTGTCCCATCCTCCTACAAAAATAGGTTTTGTAAATAATTTCAGTTTGGTTTGACATAAGAAGAAAAGTAAAAGTATTTTGGAAATAACAATTTTTTTTTTCAATTTGTGTGCAATTTAGAAAACAGTCTGCTTAGAAATAAATAACCTGCAGTAAATTCCATATTATGAAAAAAGATGTTCCCTGTGGGAAGGATTGTAGAATACAGTCGGTTCAGAAATAAATAACCTGCAGTAAATTCCATATTATGAAAAAAAGGTGTTCGCTATGGGAAGGATTGTAGAATACAGTCGGTTCAGAAATAAATAAATTGCAGTAAATTCCATATTATGAAAAAAAGGTGTTCGCTATGGGAAGGACTATAGGTTGTGGTGACACAGACTTCATTAGTGTTTTTACAAAACTTGTTACACCCACAAGAGGTCAATTCGAGATGGTGTTTTATGATTTAAACAATTTTAGCTTCATAATGTAGACAACTGGTCTGTATCAACCATGTATGGGGATACATTTAATCCATTTTGGGAAACCCATTGTATTTAATCGTGTACAATATAACAAACAAGCATGTGTAGGTGGTTGTCTCTATTTGACACAATTTGTGAAACACTCTTAAATTTCTATTTCTTTCCATTGGTGAAAAAACTCTGAAATTTCTATTTCTTTCTATTGGTGAAAACACTCTTCAAGTTCTATTTCTTCCAATTTGTGAAAAAAAGTTAAATTTCTATTTCTTTCGATTTGTGAACACATTCTTAAAGTTCTATTTCTTTCAGTTGGTGAAAACATTCTTAAAGTTCTATTTCTTTCAATTTATGAAAACACTTAAATTTCTATTTCTTTCTACTAGAATGAGTGCAAGTGGATTAAAGTTTATTTTGTTTAACGACACCACTAGAGCCATTGATTTATTAATCATCAGCTATTGGATATCAGGCATATGTCTCTAAGACTACTGCAGACCGGCCTCGGTGGCGTCATGGTTAGCCATCGGTCTACAGGCTGGTAGGTACTGGGTTCAGATCTCAGTTGAGGCATGGGATTTTTAATCCAGATACCGACTCCAAACCCTGAGTGAGTGCTCCGCAAGGCTCAGTGGGTAGGTGTAAACCACTTGCACTGACCAGTGATCCATAACTGGTTCAACAAAGGCCATGGTTTGTGCTATCCTGCCTGTGGGAAGCGCAAATAAAAGATCCCTTGCTGCTAATCGGAAGAGTAGCCCATGTAGTGGCGACAGCGGGTTTCCTCTCAAAATCTGTGTGGTCCTTAACCATATGTCTGACGCCATATAACCGTAAATAAAATGTGTTGAGTGCATCGTTAAATAAAACATTTCTTTCTTTCTAAGACTACTGTGGTATATACTGCCCTGTCTGTGCGAACAAGCATATGAAGGATCACATCTATCTTGTTAAGCAGTAGCCTGTAGTGAAAGCAGATTTCTCTCTCTCAACCAAGTAGTGGAACTAACCATATGGTAGACATCAGCTTGCCATAGTTTAAAATGTGCTGAGGTGTCATTAAAAAAAATATTCCTTTTATTTATTTGTATGTGACACAGACACTGACAAGTCCTATAAAACTAGTATGTATAGATCACAAGTTGTATGTGCTTTTCTCTCTGTGGATATAAAAATAACTTGATACAGTTCTCACTGGTTAAAGTTTAAAGTTAGGTTTTTGTTTAACAACTCCACTAGAACACAAACCTTACTTCTCATATAAGCCATATAGGAAGGAAATGGTTTATTTAACGACGCACTCAACATATTTTTTTACGGTTATATGGTGTCGGACACAGATATTGAGAAAGAAAACCCGTTGTCGCCACTTTATGGGCTACTCTTTTCGATTAGCAGCAAGGGATATTTTCCATAGACAGGAAAGCACATACGACAGCCTTTGAGGTACTAGTCGTGGTGCACTGGCTGGAACGAAAAATAGCCCAATGGGCCCACTGATGGGGATCGATCCCAAACCGACCATGCATCAAGCGAGCGCTTTACCCCTGGGCTACGTCTCGCCCCCATATAAGCCATATGACCGTGTGTGTTATAGACACTAATTTGTGTTGATTTTATTTTCACACACCTTGTTATTCTTGATGTCTGTACTGAGTGTTACTCAGCTACTTGTAACCCACCACAACTGGACATAAATCAGTATTCAAAATGGCTCACTGCATGGCCATGTGTCCGTGAGGTTTTAAGATGACACTTAGCATATTCATGACATAGACTTCATTTCCATTAGCCCGTAAAGCCTCCTCATCTAAATTGGGTATGTTTAAACCTTTGCAGTTATAATGCATCCAAAATAGCATGTCGCTTGATCCTAAACAAATAACAAAAATACCTTGGGAGCTGAAAATGTAAAATATTACATCAGCTGTTACACATAAATATTGAACTTTGAACACTAATGTTTATTTTGTGATATTCTCAGATGTTATTGGTCAGTTACAAAAATGCTGAATGAAAAGAAAAGAAAAATGTTTTATTTAACGACACACTCAACACATTTTATTTACGGTTATATGGCGTCAGACATTATGGTTAAGGACCACACAGATTTGGAGAGGAAACCCGCTGTTGCCACATAGGCTACTCTTTTATGACAGGCAGCAAGGGATCTTTTATTTGCGCTTCCCACAGGCAGGATAGCACAAACCATGGCCTTTGTTGAACCAGTTATGGAACACTGGTCAGTGCAAGTGGTTTACACCTACCCACTGAGCCTTGTGGAGCACTCACTCAGGGTTTGGAGTCGGTATCTGAATTAAAAATCCCATGCCTCGACTGGGATCCGAACCCAGTACTTACCAGCCTGTAGACCAATGGCCTGCCACAACGCCACCGAGGCCAATAAAAAATGCTGAATAATGTCAATTTCACATACTGCAAGTGTTGTAAACTTGTAGCTGCTATACAGACTATAGTGACATCAGAAGTGTGCTGTTACAGTATTCAGTGAATTATTATGGCCCATGCCATAAAGATAGCCTGTGGATAATAGATATAAAGTGAGTAGTTAAAATATACCCACAGGAAAAGACATTTAAGTCAGTTCCTCCTTATTGCTACTTCTGTTGATTAGCAAATGTGTGCACCTTTTCCATCAACATGATATAGCACATAGTTGTTGATAATTGTGGAGCGTGACTGGAACAGAAAATAAACTAATGGGCCACTGAGAATATCATTTTGTGCAACCCATCACACCTGATACAAGTACTCTAACCACTGAGCTATATAAACATGTTTTTTGTAAAGCAAAAACTAAATATTCAGCGGATTGCACTCAACTTGGTCATCAACAGGGGTGGGACGTAGCCCAGTGGTGCTTGATGCACGGTCGGTCCTGGATCGATCCCCATCAGTGGGCTATTTCTCGTTCCAGCCAGTGCACCACGACTGGTATACCAAAGGCCGTGGTATGTGCTATCCTGTCTGTGGGATGGTGCATATAAAAGATCCCTTGCTACTAATGGAAAAAGAAATGTAGCGGGTTTCCTCTCTATGACTGTGTCAAGATGACCATATTCAGGGCTCACACTGCAAAGAATTTTGGTTTAGCCAATTTTCTGATATAGTACAGTATCTCCTTGAAAATGATTAAAATGTGGTTGATTTAAGGAATATGTTATTAGCCAAAGACTAAATGTTGTAGCCACTTTGTATAAAAATGAGCAGTTGGCTAATTTGTCCATGTACATGGTAAGCCCTGGTATTATCCTGTCTTTGGGATGGTGCATATAAAATAACCCATGCTACTAATTGAAAAATATAGCGGGTTTTCATTCTAAGACTGTATGGCAAAATTACCAAATGTTTGACATCCAATAGCCGATGATTAATAAATCAATGTGCTCTAGTGGTATTGTTAAACAACAGACTTTTTGGTCGTCAACAAAAAAGGTTGACCTTTAACTGGTTCTAGCACGTCAGCTCACTATGCTGATCAGGACTGGCATAACACAGAAGTTTGATGAGCTTGTAGGAGATCAGTGTATTTTCATTTCTTACAATAAAATATTTTTAGATGAAGAAAAAATGCCAAAAGCAAAAAAAAAAAATTGTTATTTCCATTTGACAATTTTATTTCCAGTGTGGATGAGTAAATGAAGTAATGGAGAAAATCGCGTAATGCCGTATGATTGTCTTGTTAGAAAGAGAAATGTTGCGATGTGGTTTTGGTTTTTTTTTACCTTCCCTGTTACATGTGCCAAGTATCTGATAACTGACATGAGAGAGGTTTAAGTTCCTACTTGATGAAATGACTTTTTTCCTGCTGAAATATTTTAGATGTGTCAATTGCCTCGTGTGCATTCATTTGAAGGCTGGGGTTTTTTTTAATGATCTCTTCTAACCTCTAGAGTCACTGACTGACACTCATGCTCATTTTTTATTATTTTTTTTAAAAGGGGAGGGATGAAAGAAACCCATCAATTCCTACATTATTACCGCAGAACAGAAATATGAAACATTGCTCTTTTTTCGTAGAAACATGCACAATTCAGCAGACTGTCGTAAAATTGGTCGACAACAGAAAATGTTAACCTTCAGCTGGCTTCAACTGATCAGGCCACGGAGCTGGTGGGGCTAGGTACAGCACAAAAGCCCTTCCGGTCAGTGGTTAACAATTATAGCAATTGATCTGCATTACCCTTGGCCTGCCTTGATGATTTAACAGGAAAACCACTCTTCAGCGATGGTGCTTTAGCTATTACATATTGATTATCTCGTTATCAGCGAGTTTTCTTCAAAGAGCTAGGGTACTGCAAAAAAAAATGAAAAGTCACTTAATGGCTGTGGTGCATGCAAAAAGAAAAACAAAATTGTTAGTTAAAAAAAAAAGTAAAATAGTTTACATTTTTGTTCACTTATATTTCAGAATGCTGAGATTTGATTTTTTTTCTCTCATTTCAGCTTCTTTTGTTTTTCTTTGTTTTTTTTCGTATTTCTTTCTTGCATGATCTGAAATGCTGAAAAATGACTAATTCAGCTTCTATTTGTAAATAGGTTTAGGTAATAATGTAGCAATATGTTCTGATAGGTGGAAACCAATAACACTGATTTATGCAGTGAAGTTTTATAACTTCAAGACCATAAGATTTTACTTTTCTCCAAATTGATGTCGACATCTAACACATTTGTTTAGTAATATGGGGTTTTTTTCAAATGTCAATCAAAAGTCTGATTTGGCACTTTGAACTTCAAAGCAGATTTCTAACACAACAAGTTATGGTTAAACAACAGATGATTAGATTTCTTTATTAGTTTTCTTTGATTCATGACATGAACATTATATGAAGCATATGTTTTTTGACAAGATTAACCGACAGGTTCAAATGCTACCACTGTACATTTTAATGGATTTTTTTTCTTCACTATGTTGGAATCATACGAGGTGAATCAGTTTTCTGAAGTAACATATCCAAGTTTATAGGAAGTGAAAATGAGCATTGGGTAGCCGGCATTAGTGAACTAGAGAGTGAAGTGTTGTGGCAGACATGAAACTACAATCAAAATGAAATCAAATCACATGCTTCATTACTCTCCACATGTAAGTTAATGCTAAGCCGATGTCTGAAGTACTTTCTCATAGAGCAAAAAGCCACCGTAGCCACACATTTGTACAGAGTAACAATGAACTATTTTTGTGAAAGCCTTTGAAGAAAAATCTTCATCATGGCTGGTTTCATCTCATATGTTCTAGTGGCTGAAGATGGGTCTGGAAATCAGAAAGATTTTCCAAAGCTTACCTTTATCAAAATGCCCAGTGGCGTGACTTATTATATTTAACTATAAATGGTGTTTCAAGAACTATTAATTTGGTTGAAGTAAGTTTTTGGTAATATCTGCTTTTAGGGCGATGTATCAGAATACTGTGGCTCAAGGCATAAGAATGAACTCAAGGGCTTTTTACCTGAACAGCAATGTTTTAAAAACAAACAGATTTTAAAGTAATTTGATTATATTATTTTGTTTTCCATATTTTTAAATCTCAAATGAATGTTGAACAACACTTGGCCTCCCTACCACCAAAAACAGAAGAAAAAGTAGAAAACAACAACATATTTATGTGTTGACAACAAAATATTTATAATATGTTTAATATATACATAAAGTTGGTTTGTTGGGATTTTTTCAAAACAATTTTCTCCACTAGCTACATTTAGAAGGATAATCTGTCAATTTATTGATGTTTAGCCACTGCTTTAAAGTATTTCATCTGAATTGTTTTTAAAAGGCTTGACAATATTGGTCTAATCCATCTGTCAGATGACAAAAAGATAGCCAGCCATTTGTAATTCATTGATCATTTTTATTAACAAATGCGTTTCTGGAGATTCCAGTTAAATTTCCTATTTGAGACAAGCAATTTGCAACCTGAACAGCACTTCATGGGGGTGGCCATCGTTGCTAATCTCACTTTTTTATCTCTGCGATGGAGAACTGACAGGAGAGTTCTCATCATGCAATGTGCTTTCTAATTGGCCAAGTGCCACTGACTTTGGTATAATGAGATTTGAGGTTTTTTGCCACTCATGTATCAAAGGGTTAACTGAGTCAAAGTGAGAGCTGTCACGACTTTGTTTCCTTCTTTACACTTTCGCTTTTCATTTGCATACAGGTTTTTTCCTTCTTTTTTCCGACTGGGAGAGAGCTCTTTGATCGTTGTGTTTGTCAAAGATATTTCTCAGTATTGCTTTCACACTACAAGTACGGTACATTTACAAGAGTCATGTCTCAGAACTTATTTGAATATATCAATGATTCCCACCCCCCTCCATACCTCTAAAACGTTACAGCCACATGATGATTTCTCAGAAGTTATTTGCATATGTTAATAGTTTTTTCACATTTTCCTCATTTCTCAGAACTAATTTCAATATTTTGATTTTTTTTTTGTTGTATATCTTCTGATCTTCTGGTTCAAGTAATTTGATTATTGCCAAATCATGAGTTGATATTATGCATAAGGACTCTTTACATTCTTCAAATACTGGACATTTGTGTGCTGATCAGCTAGATGGAATTCTAGTATCTTTATAGCATTACATTATTGGTAAATCATAAAACCAGGAAGAGAGTAATAAGAAAGAAATGGTTAAGTAGCCTTGAAATGGTTTGCTCTATTACCGTATATCTTCACATATTAGTCGATCTTGGCTGTAATTAAGTCGAGTCTATACTTCAAAGCCCTGGAAACATAAAAAAAAAAATTGACCTATGCAAAACAGCCCACAATACTAAAATATTTCTTATTTTTAGCAAATAAGAATCATAAAGGAAGGAAATGTTTTATTTAATGACACACTCAACACATTTTATTTACGGTTATTTGGCGTCGGATAAGAATCATGAATGACTCATACATATTTGAACAAAAGACAATTATTTTAGGAACTTTGACTTTGTACATAAGTTTTCAATATTTTAGTAGAATATGTCCTTAGTAGATTCACTGTTACACTATGACACTAATATACATGTAGGTGCAGATTCACTGTTACATTATAACTCTAATATACGTGTAGGTGTAGATTCACTGTTACATTATAACACCAATATACATGTAGGTGCAGATTCACTGTTACATTATAACACCAATATACACGTAGGTGCAGATTCACTGTTACATTATAACACTAATATACATGTAGGTGCAGATTCACTATTACATTATCACACTAATATACATGTAGGTGCAGATTCACTGTTACATTATGACTAATATACATGTAGGTGCAGATTCACTGTTATATTATGACTCTAATATGTACATGTAGGTGCAGATTCACTGTTATATTATGACTAATATACATGTAGGTGCAGATTCACTGTTATATTATAACTAATATACATGTAGGTGCAGATTCACTGTTATATTATAACTCTAATATACATGTAGGTGCAGATTCACTGTTATATTATAACTCTAATATACATGTAGGTGCAGATTCACTGTTATATTATAACTCTAATATACATGTAGGTGCAGATTCACTGTTATATTATAACTCTAATATACATGTAGGTGCAGATTCACTGTTATATTATAACTCTAATATGTACATGTGGGTGCAGATGACAACTTGATTGAATAGATCGCTTTCCTTATTCATTGTGAAGTTAGATGCATCTGTTATTTTTGCATTGTAAAGGAGGATAACTCTGCTGTGGAAACTAAACGGGATTTTACACAAAATGTGATTCGTCATGGTTACCCGAGTAGAAATCAGTCTAAACTATTTTATTGCAAGCTAATTAATATTCCAGAAGCTGATCATGGATGTGTCAGTGTTTATGAAATACACATACATGTATTTGTATTAAAGATTGTTTGAATAATGATTAATATCAGGAAACAGATTTCAGAATAAACATAACAACAGGCGATTGACATTGTCTTCACTAACCACTAACAACTAACAACTAACCCTCTGTCCTGGACAGACAGCCCAGATAGCCAAGGTGTGTGTCCAGGGAAGTGTGGTTGAACCTTAATTGGATTATAAGCACAAAAATAAGTTGAAACAAAATGTCTACAGTTGAAGTTTGTTTTGTTTAAATGAAGCACTGGAGCACACTGATTTATTAATCATCAGCTATTGAATGTCAAACATTTGGTAATTGCAACATATAGTCTTAGAGAGAAAACCCACTACATTGTTCCATTAGTAGCAAGGGATCTTTTATATGCATCATCCCATAGACAGGATAGTACATACCACGGCCTTTGATATACTGTCTACAGTTGTGCAGTTAGTGATACTTGTGGTTTTCAACTACATCCAGTTGGAATCATATTTAAAATGTTTGCTTATGCAAGTACTGTCCCTATTCGGTTACCAAAACACCCTGGCATCTGTTAGAAGTTCTTTCTTTTTTAAAAATTATTTTCATTCTTTTATCCAATTACGGTTCAAGCACACTGTCCTGGACACACACAGCTATATGGGCTGTCTGTCCAGGACAGTGGGTTAGTTGTTAGTGGTTAGTGAGAGAGAAGTGGGTGTAGTGGTTTTACACCTACCTGCTGAGTCGTTAAAACTCGCTCTGAGTGAGAGCCAGTACCGGGCTGCTAACCATGTACCTACCAGCCTTATGTCTGATGGCTTAACCACGACACCACTGAGGCCGGTTGTTAGAAGTTATTTAAGGCTGGAGTTCAGTTTTAAAATATTTGATAGAATCTTTGTTTTTGGCATTCTTTATTTGGTATATACCAATATAGAGATGCATAATGTCTTGTAAACAAAAACGTTGGAGGATCCTGAGGGAATTGATCCTGTGATGTCCATACAGCTAAATGCTGTGTTATTTTTGCAAAAAATACCCAAATACACAAAAAGTATTGTTTTCAGATATATGAAACTAATTTGTCACTGCATACAATAAAATCATATTGATTTTTTTTTAAAACTAAATCTGAAAGGGAGAAAAAGAACAACTTTGTTGTAAAAAGGATTAGAGTAGACCACGCATCTCTCAATGAGATTGTTGTTGTAAAACCACATTAGCAAGTATTAGAGAAAATCTCCAGTTCTCTGTTTAAACCTGCACATGTTGTTATCATTCCCACGTGGTTCCAGTTTGGACAGATGGATGCACTCATAACTGAGGTACCATGTATGTGGATTGAAGTTTCCAAAAATGAACTCTTAATTTCTTGTAGGATGTTTGTAGATGTTAAGATGGTGTTGTCTTTACTCTGAGAAAAATCTTATAACATGACAGCCTCTGAATGTACGTATTAATAAGCATAAAATTTCCTGTCAGGAAATCAATATGGATTTGTTCAGGTATTTTCATTTTGGAAATCATATGTTTGACAGTTCAGTGCATTTTTCATAAAACATATAGATGCATTAGTCCCGTTTTAAACTGTGTAAATCGGATTATGAGTGAAGGAATATCTCCTCAGTTGAACTGCTTGTCTTCAATTAGCCTGTCGGACTTGGCAGACATCTTTGAAAACAGCAGATCAACTAATCCGCTTGAGATAAATTTTGCCTTTAACTGTCATTATGCTGTCAGCTTTTGTGTGTTATTCCTGTCTGCACAAAACAACCACACAGAATATTATTAAAATGCTGCCCAGATTTCTAATGTCAGCCATAGAAGGATTAATTATTCCAGTAATATTCAGTATATATCTTTCTCGTGATAAAGATGCACTATTAAAATTGAAACAGACAAAAAGAAAACCCACCATTGTCACAATTGTCTGTTCTGACCATTGTTTCCCCATTAAAGTTGCATTATCTAGTATATTTTTAATATTTAGGCATTTAGAACAGATTATCGTCTTTTGTTTTCTTCTCATTATTCATCCTTATTCAATTTCCATTAGATATTATTTATGTGACTGCTGTAAAGTGATTATAGTATCATATCCAAAAACAAAACACAAAAAGTTCATTAATCATTTGTGGCGTATTAACTGGATTATATATTGTCACAAGATGTAACCTGTGTTTGGCAAGAGAACGTTTAGATGGGGTGCGGTGCTCGTACACTGGTCTTTCCCCAAACTATGACTATTGTGTAGATAGCCAGCTCATAGCCACTTCCAAGTAAATACATGACAAAGATGGCAGATTCCAATGCTGATGAATTTAAAATAGCCGTGTGTATTATATTTAAGGATTGTCTATTATTTCATTTACCTTCATTGGGGTATGAACAAAAAAAATCATCCACAAACTGTGTGAATCTGCGAAGCTGTTCACATATAAGTTTGTGGATGATTTGGGGGGTTTTCATACCCAGATAAACATAACAAAAATAACAGACAATCCTTATAATTAAATTTAAAACATACTTACAATAATAATAATGCTAAAAGCTGGTTCTTAAACAATAACTCTCAATAAGATAAAGTGACATCATCAGATAGAATGTTCCATGACAACATCATTGAGGAATGAACAAACTCAACATTGCTATGGCTGGAACAATGAGATGATGTTATATTGTTATGAATATAACAGAAATTTAATTATTAAGGAGATAACCATTTGGAGTTTTTAGATTTGCGGGTGTTATTGTCTATTTGATCCTGCAAATGTCATTTTTGACCGAAGGTGTTAGCCTAAAAACTCAATATGGTTATGTTCATTGTAAACTGAATCATTTTTCTACAGCACTAACTGTATATTTTGATATTTCTTGAAAAAAAATACCTGGCTACAGTCTAACTGTAGACCCTTGAATCGTCAATTTCGCCTATTCCAATTGCTAATGACGTCACTTTCTAATGACATTGCTTTTCGGGTGTTATTTTCATTTGATCCTGGAAAAATAATGTAATTAACCAATCACAATACAGAACACACTCGCCATCAGTTTACAATATAGATTAAAACCACATATTTTGTCAACCGAATGTTGTGTTTGATTTAGTTTTTTCAATCTTTTAAATAATTTTTAGATTTGTATATTTGATGTCAGTCTGCTCTGTTAGTGTAGAAATGTTTGAATTTCAGTGAGTGTACAGACGACCATTGTGTTTACTTGTTGCAAGCATGCAGTTTTAGGGTGGCCAGTGTAAATGTCATTGTAGATGACAGCTACTTTAACGAGGATCCGCTACCTGTCATCACTGAGACGCTGCAGATCACCTGCTTTCTATGCAGTCAGTGACATCCAATGCATTATTCCACTCTCTGTGGAACTGTCTGGAGTAAATCTGGGGGAAATCTAGTAATAAATTATTTATCATAGTTGTAACATTTCCTATGCACATTAATAAACATCCAAAGAAAGTAAGAAATGTTTGATGTGAAGTCAAGATTTTCAATTTATAAATACCTCTGAATGTGTTTTTAATGCTATTATTATTACAATTATAAAATAATATGTAGTCGAACATTGTAGATTGTAAATTCCGTACAAATCCAGTAACATATGTCCCAGCCATAATAATAGTAGCATGCTTTGTATTTTAGTGTTCCAAATCATGTCATAATGTATCAGAACCACAATTTACTTTAAAAGATACACTGTAGGTTGTTTATATTTATATGTTTTGGGGGATTTTTTTTACATTGATATACTTTTGTTTGACTGCCAGAAGCATTATTTTTGTTCATCCTGGATGTCATAAGTTTAGTTCATTTATTAGTCACCTACTGGTCTAACTGGAGGGGACTATAGGTTTAATCTCTGTCTGTCTGTCTGTCTGCCTATCTGTCTGTCTGTCTGTCTGCCTGCCTGCCAACCCTTCCACCTGCCCACCCTCCCACATATAGTTTTCTGTATGTTTTTTTCACAATGCCATAAGATATTGAGCTGTAATTTGGTGTATAATTTTATCATGTACTATTACAAATCAAGTTTGACTTTTATTACAATTTACCTATTTTTTGACAAAGTTATGGCCCTTGAATTCAGGAGATGTGGAAACAAAAGTCCTAAATTTTGTTTTACAATGCCTCAAGATACTAAGATAAAAGTTTGTCTTTAGCTTTATCATGTACCTTTGCAGATGATGTTTAACTTCCATGTACCTTTGCAGATCATGTTTAACTTCCATGTACCTTTGCAGATTATGTTTAACTTCCAGGTACCTTTGCAGATCATGTTTAACTTCCATGTACCTTTGCAGATCATGTTTAACTTCCATGTACCTTTGCAGATCATGTTTAACTTCCATGTACCTTTGCAGATCATGTTTAACTTCCATGTACCATTGCAGATCATGTTTAACTTCCATGTACCTTTGCAGATCATGTTTAACTTCCATGTACCTTTGCAGATCATGTTTAACTTCCATGTACCTTTGCAGATCATGTTTAACTTCCATGTACCTTTGCAGATTATGTTTAACTTCCATGTACCTTTGCAGATCATGTTTAACTTCCATGTACCTTTGCAGATCATGTTTAACTTTTATGTACCTTTACAGATCATGTACCCATTTTTCACAGAGTTATTGCCCTTGAAATTAGTACTCAGAATGCTTGTTCCTTTTTGTGAAAAAGTACATATAAAAGATTCCTTGCTGCTTTGTCAAAAGGAGTAGCCTATGTGGTAGTGACCGGTTTTCTGTCTTTCTTTTTCTTAGAACCAAGTCAAAATAAGTGTATTATGTTAAACACCAGATAGCTGTAGTTTTAAAATGTGCTGAGGTGTAATTAAACAAATATTCCTTTCCTTACTATGGTCAACTTTAAACATATTTTAACCATATAGATAGATTGTGTACAAACTAAATTATAAATGCACATATTTTAACCATACAGATAGATTGTGTACAAACTAAATTATAAATGCACATATTTTAACCATACAGATAGATTGTGTACAAACTAAATTATAAATGCACATATTTTAACCATACAGATAGATTGTGTACAAACTAAATTATAAATGCACATATTTTAACCATACAGATAGATTGTGTACAAACTAAATTATAAATGCACATATTTTAACCATACAGATAGATTGTGTACAAACTAAATTATAAATGCACATATTTTAACCATACAGATAGATTGTGTACAAACTAAATTATAAATGCACATATTTTAACCATACAGATAGATTGTGTACAAACTAAATTATAAATGCACATATTTTAACCATACAGATAGATTGTGTACAAACTAAATTATAAATGCACATAATTTATATGCAGTACACAATGTTCGTATGATAGACTTATTATTCTAATATTGTAAACAGTGCACTGTCCAAACCAGCATCTGTGTAATCCAGAATTGTGTGTAAACCAGCATGATCACAAAGTCCTGTTCAGGGGCAATAACTTAGGAAACATGCTATCCAATCTGGAATTCTGTGGACACCTTGAACATCTGAACAGACCACCCCGCACCCACCCCACCCCCACCCACCCACTGAATTCACTTTCAACAGTTCACTGACATTGCAAGCATTCTGCATTTGATGACATCACTAAAATACTAAATGTTACACTCAGCTAAAATGCAGATCAGGATAACAGAAATTGATATCTATATGTGTGTATTTAAATCTATGATATTATGTATGTTGTTTTGTATTATAAGAATTTTTTTTATTTTTTTTTATTTTTTTTATTTAGTGGCATATAACAGATACAAATTTTCTAAAATCATTTTCATTTTATACAATTGGTGACTGTTATAGATAAATAAATTCAAAAAAAAAGAGAGAAAAAATATGATATTACGTATATTGTTTTGTATTATAAGAATTGTTTTACTTTTTTGTGTTTTTTTAATTTAGTGGCATATAACAGATAAAAAAATTCTAAAATCATTTTCATTTTATACAATTGGTGACTGTTATACATAGATAAATTCACCAAAAAAAAGGAGAAATAATTATTAATTAATTTACATCCAAAGTGTTTTGGTAAGACATGTGCGTTCTGTAGTTTTCCTGATTATATTGGTGGATTACGCTATGGGATTTAGATTGGACGGAGTTCTGTGTGATTATTTCAGTGTGGAAAACTGCTCTACGAAACCTCTACTAAATTGATTGGTAATAATATAAATACTGCGTGAATCTTCCAATCTTCCGTGTGACTTGTGCCAAATAGGTTTGTTGTATGTGACTTAAGTGAAAATATACGTTTGAAAGACCATTGATTCTGTCCGAGCTATAGGCAGATCAACAGAATAAATATTGGTTTATATGCTCGATGTGTGAGATACAAAGAGGATGTTCGTTTGATTTCCGCCAGTCGAGGAAGTGCGACTATCGAAGCGTGGTGTGTGGATAGTATAATCTGCAAATAATGTGAAGAAATCGACGGGTCTGGGATTGTTCATACAATATGGCATTGTGTTACATGTAGCTTTAAAACGGAATGATAAAAACAAACTTGATGACTTTTTGATAGCTAATATTGCAAATTTGTGCTCGTTTTTTCTTTCTTATAGTGCCAATTAAATTTTACAAATGTTTATACAGTTGAATAAGCTTTATGTGACCTTTATATAACGGTAAAACATACATTCTAATTGAACACATTTGTAAGAACGAATCTGATTGAACATCTTCAAAGTGCCAGATGTCGATGAAACACACAGTGATATTGACAGATTGTATTAGTTATTATAGCCTTTAGCTTTCTAAATTAAAAAAAAAATATATATATATATATATAGTGAAAGCCCTCAAAACCAGACCCTGGATAAAGTAAAAATCCCCCATAATTAAAACATTTTAACGGTCCTTTTTTAAATATTACTTTAGAACATAACCTCCCTAAATCGGATAACCCTTAAAACCAAACTTTTTATTTGGTCTCTGTGCTTAATATATAGATAGGTAGGTAGGTGGTACGTAGGTACATAGGTAGCTATGTAAGGTAGGTAGGTACATACATGTAGGTAGTTAGGTACATGGGTAGTTAGGTAAGGTAGGTAGGTAGGTAGGTAGGTTAGGTAAGGTATGTTGGTAAGGTAGGTAGATAGGTAGGTAAAGCAGGTAGGTAAGGTAGGTAGGTAGGTAGGTAAAGTAGGTAGATAGGTAGGTAGGTAGGTAAGGTAGGTAGGTAAGATAGGTAGTTAGGTAAGGTAGGTAGATAGGTAAGGTAAGTAGGTAGGTAAGGTAGGTAGGTAGGTAAGGCAGGTAGGTAAGGTAAGGTAAGGTAGGTAGGTTAGGTAGGTAGGTAAAGTAGGTAGATAGGTAGGTAGGTAGGTAAGGTAGGTAGGTAAGATAGGTAGTTAGGTAAGGTAGGTAGGTAGATAGGTAAGGTAAGTAGGTAGGTAAGGTAGGTAGGGAGGTAGGTAGTTAGGTTAAACACTTAAAATATAGGTCTATATATTGTGTTAAAATAATCATATTATAGTATTATACATGCCTGTTAATCACCAAATAGACATGGTTTAAAATGTTGCATTGGTATCTTTTCTTTGACATTCAATAGCCGATGTATTTTTAGTGCTGGGGTGTCGTTAAACATCTACGGTATTCTATTCTATTATGGTATCTTTTCTTTGACTTTCAATAGCCGATGTATTTTTAGTGCTGGGGTGTCGTTAAACATCTACGGTATTCTATTCTATTATGGTATCTTTTCTTTGACATTCAATAGCCGATGTATTTTTAGTGCTGGGGTGTCGTTAAACATCTACGGTATTCTATTCTATTATGGTATCTTTTCTTTGACATTCAATAGCCGATGTATTTTTAGTGCTGGGGTGTCGTTAAACATCTACGGTATTCTATTCTATTATGGTATCTTTTCTTTCCTTTCTTTTTAAATATCTGCAATGTCCTTTACATACATATGTTTTTATACAATTATGGGATACTTAAATTATTACCAGTGCCATATTCTGGATTACTAGTATGTAAACAAATATTAAAATTATTTTTCTATTGTTCGAATCAGGTCAAGATAGAAATGATACTTGTGATCGGACTGAGTTTAATGATATTATTTGTGTTAGTCCAGAGCAAGGAGTCATAAAGATTAGTTCTACTGGTGCCAAAAACCGAATGTCTTGAGTATTATTAGTTGGGTAATCAGTGGCAATTTCCCCAAACACATTTGCAACGTGGTGATTTATTATGCAAACTTGAATGAAAATGGAAAATGATTGTGCCTGCTTAAACTCTGATAATACTCCGGCTGCATCTTTATTTCTTGCCCGATATGATCCTTACGTGACATGGCAGTCATAAATATGATGCAATTGAGGAATAGGGTAACAACTTGGTCAGACCGTTCAGGCTTAAATCGGCAAATTACAAATGGATAACGACTGAGAGGTAATCATAAACTTGCTGATTGTGACATCCTCTTCTTTTTGTTTCATATAAAAAGCAGTAGAAGAGGCACTTATTGGTGGATTGTATGAAAGATGATAGATGGGAAATACGTGATATGCAACACAAATGGTAGTTATATATGTATTACGGAATTAAAATGACAATATCCCATCATTACACACATGCAACATTCTACTAAACTGAATATTCAAGGTTTAATGCATGTTAGACAATTAAAAAACCACATTTGACAAAAGTCATATATATTTATTACATGGGGAAAGGACTAAGTGTTCTAAATATAGGTTTCAGTACATTTTGGGGTTGGATGTAGCCCAATGTTAACGCACTCGGCTGATGTATCATTGATCAAACCTCAGACAGTAGGCTCATTGGGTTATTTCTCATTTCAGCCAGTGCTCCACAACTGGTATAACAAAATCGGTGGTATGTACTATCCTGCAGTTTGTGAGATTGTACATATAAAAGATCCCATCATCACATTTTAAGTTGGGCCTGTTTTTGTGTAAAAACGTGGTTGAGAAGGAAAGACACACAGAAAGAGATAGAGAGACTGAGTGAGGGAGAAAGGATGGGGAATCTACTTATATTACAGAATGGGTCTAATTTCTTTACTAAATAGACACTTACTACCTATTGGTTTGTTTTGTTCATTACATTGTGCATAGCTCTTATAAAATGGGTGCTTTATTTTGTTTTTAACCAAGCATTTCATTTAAAGTGTGTGTAATGTAAGCCCAGATGCTTATAGTCTATTTTGAATTGGCACAAGAATATGTTTTCCTTTTCTTCTTGTGGTGAAATGTAGCATGATGGTACACTACTCGTCTGATAGTCTTTGATGGACTTGAGTTTCCCTCATTTTAACCACTTCCTCATGACTGACACAGCAAAGATTGTCGTATTTATTTTATTTATTTTATTTTTTCTATGTCAAAGTTGAAACTACCATATATATTTTTTTTTTTTTTTTTTTATTCACAGATACACTGTTTACAATTACCTGCCCCAATCCGACTGTGGTATTTATTATCCTGTCTATGGGTAGACGCATATAAAATAGTTCTAATTGGTTTTATGGTAGGAATATCCTATGTGGCAACAATGGGTTTCCTCGTTTTCTTGATTAAGTGTCACAATATTCATATGTTAGCCAACAAACAGCCATAGTTTAAACAGTACAGATGTGTTGTCAATAAACACATTTCCCATTCTTTTTCTTTTCCACAAACTCTGATAGTATCCCAGTGTATAAATGTTGTTGTTGTTTTTGTTTGGGGGGTTTTCAACTCAGACCTTATGTCTGCCACAATGAATATAGCAAAAATATGATATGTCTATATTACACCATCCATGCAAACAATCTGCATCATTCATGCTAACAGTCTGCAATTATATAGCACAAATATGATATGCCTATTACACCATTCATGCTAACAGTCTGCAATTATATAGCACAGATATGATATGTCTGTTAAACCATTCATGCTAACAATCTGCAATTATATAGCACAAATATGATATGCCTATTACACCATTCGTGCCAACAGTCTGCAATTATATAGCACAAATATGATATGCCTATTACACCATTCGTGCCAACAGTCTGCAATTATATTGCACAAATATGATATGCCTATTACACCATTCATGCCAACAGTCTGCAATTATATTGCACAAACACAATATGTCTAGTACACCATTCATGCTAACAATCTGCAGTTATATAGCAAAAATATGATATGTCTATATTACACCATCCATGCAAACAATCTGCATCATTCATGCTAACAGTCTGCAATTATATAGCACAAATATGATATGCCTATTACACCATTCATGCTAACAGTCTGCAATTATATAGCACAAATATGATATGTCTGTTAAACCATTCATGCTAACAATCTGCAATTATATAGCACAAATATGATATGTCTGTTAAACCATTCATGCTAACAATCTGCAATTATATAGCACAAATATGATATGCCTATTACACCATTCGTGCCAACAGTCTGCAATTATATAGCACAAATATGATATGTCTGTTAAACCATTCATGCTAACAATCTGCAATTATATAGCACAAATATGATATGCCTATTACACCATTCGTGCCAACAGTCTGCAATTATATAGCACAAATATGATATGCCTATTACACCATTCGTGCCAACAGTCTGCAATTATATAGCACAAATATGATATGCCTATTACACCATTCATGCCAACAGTCTGCAATTATATTGCACAAACACAATATGTCTAGTACACCATTCATGCTAACAATCTGCTGCTATATGTAGCACAAATATGATGAACCCCCAAATAAGTTTAAAATTAACAACTGTTTGCGATAAATTATATATGCCATACACCAGAATAAACAACAACACATTCATATTTTGGTTTGGGTAATAGACCATAGTTTTATTTATACATGCTCGTACCTAATGTCGTGAAAGATGACATAGGACTTTAGAACTATGGTCCTCCATCTCAAAACTATAACTACATAATCACTAAACTAAATAACTAAAATTAAATAACAGAATTAGGGTGAGGTGGGTGGGGATAAAACTTTAGCGCTTATGATAACGTGTTACTTTATCGCTGCCGGAAAATGGATGCCCGCTTTTTGGGATTAAACAAAGGAACTTGCTTATAAGCCCTATGATTGGCTCATTCAAACTACAGAACATGCACTGCGCCCTTCGATTGGCAGAAGACATGCCATACATTTAGACAGGGCATGTTACGCATTGCGCAGCGGAAGTAATTGATGCGTAACAATTTACGACTTCAGTCACCGGAAGGTAAACAAAGACATGCATATTTGGCAGACTTTTAACCGTGCCGACATTCAGAAACATCTGTGGGCGGGCGATCTACAACATATTAATAACATGTTAATTAATTAACATTCACCTCTTTGCTGCCAGTGCTAACCTGATTTTGATGAACTGCAAAGAGAGTGATGCCATTGGACCCATAGGGTTTATCTGTTTAGCCTGGTCACTTCAACAATGTTCCACGGTGGCTTGTGACACTGTTAAGTAATAAATCAAATCCTGTGCACTTGGCAAGATTATAAAATATGTACGAACTCTTACATAATAACATTATATTATATTTTGTTGTCTCAAGAGGGTATCTACCAGGACGTCATAACAGTATACACAGGGCATAGATTCCCTGTGTGTATTGCCATGACGTCTTGTTACAGAGTGAAAAGAAAGAAAGAAATATTTTATTTAACAATGCACTGAACACATTTTATTTATGGTTATATGGCATCAGACATATGGTTAAGGACCACACACAGATATTGAGAGAAGAAAACTACTGTCGCCACTTCATGGACTACTCTTTTTTCAATTAGCAGCAAGGATCTTTTATATGCACCATCCCACAGACAAGGTAGTACATACCACAACCTTTGATATACCAGTCGTGGTGCACTGGCTGGAATCGATCCCAGACCGACAGTGCATCAAGCGAGTGCTTTACCACT
The DNA here is from genome assembly GCF_016097555.1 of Gigantopelta aegis. Classification (NCBI taxonomy): domain Eukaryota; kingdom Metazoa; phylum Mollusca; class Gastropoda; order Neomphalida; family Peltospiridae; genus Gigantopelta; species Gigantopelta aegis. Next base: position 49,928,410 of record NC_054701.1, read on the forward strand.
GGACTACGTCCCACCCCTTTGTTACAGAGTAAATATTGTCCTTACTATTCATTGAAAAGATCATTTACTGCAAACAAACATGAGTAGTGTATGTGCCAGTAGCAGGTTTCTTTTCTAATTAGAATGGATGTAAACAAATTACTGTACCTGTATGTCTGACACCCAGTAGGTTCTTCGTAAAATTGAAAGAAGTATTTGAACACATTTCCAATGTAGCATGATATGCTCAGACATTTCACTAACAGATGGGACTAGGGTTGTGTTCACGGATAGAGCTGTGGTTAGTGATAGGATCAGGGTTAGATGGGTTCAGACCTTTCACTAACAGATAGGACTAGGGTTGTGTTCAGGAATACAGCTGTGATTAGTGATAGTATCAGGTTTAGATTGGTTCAGGCATTTCACTAACAGATAGGACTAGGGTTGTGTTCAGGAATACAGCTGTGATTAGTGATAGGATCAGGGTTAGATGGGTTCAGGCATTTCACTAACAGATAGGACTAGGGTTAGGGTCAGGATTAGAGCTATGGTTAGTGATAGGGTTAGGATTATATTACGGTTGGACATAGGTTTATGGTTAGGAATAGTTAGAACAGACTGTTGACAAAAAGTCAAGATAGACAGGCATGAGGGTCATTACAAAATGCTGGTTTGAAAGGCATTGAATAAAAATATGGATTAAGGAAATTTCGTATTGGAGTTTGGCTCATTAGGAAGTCATATGGGGCAAAATAGTTACAACCTCTGTAACAGCTTCTAATTTACTGAAGTGTCATAAAGCAAACATTTCTTTCATTATAAATCACCCAAAACTTTTTAAAATCAGGATTTAGGCTGTCATTTCTTTCATTATAAATCACCCAAAACTAATTAAAAAATCAAATAAATACAATTATTTAAGGAGCCTTAATTTTGTTACATTTTGTTTGGCTGACTGGAACTTGAATGTGTCAGATTTCTAGTAAATTTTGGGGTCCACTTTATATCCTGAATTATTGAACTGTTCAGTAGTGATCGTATGAGGACGGGACAGAATTTTGTCTTATATTCACGAATCAATTTGCCCAAATATTTGCATAATTTACGTGTGGCACTTCTTATGAGAACTGGTGTTGATTAGCGTTTAAATCCGTTGGTTACTCAACAAATTGTCAGCGATCTCGCAGCTATCTTGTGGGTCTGTCAATAAAATGTCATTAGTTTTCATTTAGTTTGACAAAACAGCTGTATGTTTACTGGCATTATACCTACCCAGTGCATGTAATTTAAAATTGATTCCGTTAATTCTTGTGTGGTTAGACCGAGAATTGGATTCGATTATTGCTGGTCTCTGCGACATTCTGACTCTCTAAGACGATGCTGTTCAATCAAATTATATTCTATGCAAAGTATTTTGAGGATATTAATTGTACAGAGGGTGGGTGATAAGCATGTGGGTTGGTGGTTAGAGTGCATGCATATGCCTACGATGTTACGAGTCATGGTATTAATTTCTGTTGGCAGACCCACAAGGCTTCCCAATTTCAGTCAGCACTTCAAGAATGGTATATTAAAAGCCATGTTTTGTACATACCTGACAACGTAGATACGGTATACCGAATGACAAAAAAAGAGAGGAGAAACTTGGTATTGTTAACCAAATTTAATTCACTATTAGCATCATAATGTCTGTATGAAATACAAAGGTGTGATGTGTGATTGAATGTATGTAATGTGAGACTGAAGGCCAGTAGTGTGGGATTGAATGTATGTAATGTGAGACTGAAGGCCAGTAGTGTGAGATTGAATGTATGTAATGTGAGACTGGAGGCCGGTAGTGTGTGATTGAATGTATGTAATGTGAGACTGGAGGCCGCTAGTGTGTGATTGAATGTACGTAATGTGAGACTGGAGGCTGGTAGTGTGAGATTGAATGTACGTAATGTGAGACTGAAGGCCGGTAATGTGGGATTGAATGTATGTTATGTGATACTGAAGGCCGGTAATGTGGGATTGATTGTATGTAATGTGAGACTGAAGGCCGGTAGTGTGTGACTGAATGTCAGTAATGTGGAATTGAATGTGAGTAATGTGAGATTGAATGTCAGTAATGTGTGTCTGAATGTGAGTAATGTGAGATTGAATGTCAGTAATGTGTGACTGAATGTCCATTAATGTGGGACTGAATGTCAGTAATGTGAGATTGGATGTCAGTAATGTGGGATTGAATGTCAGTGATGTGGAATGGAATGTCAGTAATGTAGGATTGAATGTCAGTAATTTGGGATTGAATGTCAGTAATGTGGGATTGAATGTCAGTGATGTGGAACTGAATGTCAGTAATGTAGGATTGAATGTCAGTAATGTGGGATTGAATGTCAGTAATGTGGGATTGAATGTCAGTGATGTGGAACTGAATGTCAGTAATGTGGGATTGAATGTCAGTAACAGCAATAGAAATAAGTAAAAAATATTATTTGTCCACCGGACAGGTACATCAAGAAATCTTCTTGTCCAGTAATATTTTCACTTGTCTGAATAAATGCTTTGTTTTATTCAAGTACATGGACTATATGTTTTATTGCTCAAAATTAAACTGCATTGAACATTTTTACTTGTCCACTGGACAACTATTGAGGTACATTTTGCTTGTCCGAGCAGATTTTTACTTGTCAGGACAAACGGACGAGTGCTTATTTCAAACACTGAGTAATGTGGTATTGAAAGTCAGTAATGTGAGACTGAATGTCAGTAATGTGAGATTGAATGACAGTAACACCATTGAATTCATGACACTATGGATGGGTTTTTGGGGGTTTTTGTTGTTGTTGTTTTTTTTTTTTGGGGGGGGTCTAGTGATTCTTTGCTATTAGTGTTTGTTTGATGCCTCATTTGATTCCATAAAAGAGACAGTGTTTTTAATCAGGTGTAACTTGTGCTGTGGCATCAGGTGTCTTCTGCCTCATTTTCTAGACCAAGTATTATTGCAGGATCTAAAAACTACTGATTAAACTGCTAATTTTGGACAGTTGCATATTAGCTTCCAGTTAATATTTTCTTCTTATATATATACTGAACTCCATTGAAAATACATCAGTTATATAGACAAAAATAATGACACATTTCACTGAGTTTGTATAACTGGATGTATTCTGGTAGACAGTAAATAATCCAAACATTTGTATACAAGGGTTAGAGTAAGGGTTAGAGTGAGGGTTAGGGATGGTGTCTAGCATGCAGACCTGTAGCAAGTAGATGATGTTAAACAGTGGTGGTTCTAACAGGTCTTTGGCTGGGTGTAATTGTAGGTGCAGACTTGCAGCCAGAAATGACTGATCATGTTCTCCACAGATGTGTGCATACAGTATTGTGATCTTGTCTGGATGTGGTCACATGCTTCTGTTCAGGCCTGTGGAAGCCATTGCTGGGTGTTATCTACTAGTCTCATTACTGTTGACATCCAATTTGATGTGTTATGTCATTTCTAAATGATAAAGGTATATACAACTTGAGCTCATCGGGTGGCTATTGAGACAATATTACTATACATGTTAGTTGTGATCTATGAGTATTTATTCCATATCTGTGTGCAAATATTAAATTTCTTGTTTTGCTATTTTTTTATTTTATGTGATTTTGAAAGTTTCAGGACATTATTTTCTCTGTTTTGTGGTAACATCATACATACGACACAACTATTACTAGAAAATCAGGTGGTCTGTTTTCACTGAAGTTTATTAGTATACATGTAGTTATAAGAAAATTAAAATGACATTAAAATCTTGTTTATCTTGGATTTCTAAACTTCTGCTGCATCTTACTGATCTGATTCTTCCCCGGTCGTATCCCATCATTCCCAGTCCTACCCCGTCATTCCCAGTCCTACCCCATCATTCCCAGTCCTACCCCGTCATTCCCAGTCCTATCCCATCATTCCCAGTCCTACCCCGTCATTCCCAGTCCTATCCCATCATTCCCAGTCCTACCCCTGTTGTTTACTACCACAGGGGCCTAGCTTCCATATACAGCTGTGTACCACCTGAGATTACAATTTTTTTTTTTTATTACAATATATGATGTAAATGCGTGTATGTGTATGCGTTTTATTCCATTGCCAAAAAAGTCTGCATACCACCTGAAAATCCCAAGCAAGTCCCCTGTACTATATGGGATGGTAAAAAAGAACGGGTCTACTAGATAATGTGGGGTAGTGTGGGATATCAGTCAATATCTAGTAGACCCATTCTTTTTTACCATCCAATATAGTAGTCAACTGCTGGTATATCAAAGTTCATTTAAAACATGCATATAAAATATCTCTTACTGTGATTCTGTACGATAAACCTATGTGGCATTAGCAGGTTTCCTCGTAGTATTTAGACTGTCACAATTTTAGTCCCCTACCGGTCCAACCCGAGGGGACTATAGGATTCATCTCCACCAATCTGTCTGTCCATCCATATGAAATTTTGAATATAGCTTTATCATATACTGTTACCAATCAAATTTGACTTTCTTGGCGATATACCCATTTGTGACAGAGTTATTGCCCTTGAACTTAGGAGATATGGGGGGAGGGGGGCGATTCCAGACTTTGTTTTTTTCAATACCTGAAGAAACTGAGATGAAATTTTGTATATAGCTTTATCATGTACTGTTACAGACCAAGTTTTAATTTTCATGGTGATTTACCCATTTTTAACAGAGTTACTGTCCTTCAGTTTATGAGATGTAAAAAAAAAATGTTGGGCCCGCTTTAGCAATACTTTTAGAATGTTTGTTTTAGTGTTTAGTTTAAAATGTGCTGAAATGTCATTTAAAAAAAAAAGAGTTCTTTTCCTTTTCTTTTTTCGGTCCACATCAAAAACACTTGTACGTCTGCAAGCACCACGATCATACTTGAAACATATGATGCCACACAGCTCGGTGTTTAGCTGTGGACATGGCAATTACAGCCCAAACCGTGTCCCCCGTGCAACCAAACAACCAAAGTCTTCAGCTTGCACAGAGATCAAAAGTAATCAAAAAATCAAACTAAGCTATTTATATTCTCTCATATTGCTTGTGAATGTTGCAAACCGTATTAGATTTTCATGCTACAGGGAGCAATAAACCCGTTACCTTAGCAAAGCTAGGCAATAGTGTTTTGCTCAGTTGATACATTATACACTGTTACCAGTGGGAGAGTGAATACTTAAAGTTATCACATTCAGCTGCCGAGGTTTGTCTATAAACGCACGTAAATTTTATTGACTTAAAGGTACCTTTCCTCTATGTGGTATTTCTGTCGAAAGCTTTGTTTCCTGATGCAAATAATGAATGAATGAATGTTTAACGACACCTCAGATGCAAATAGTTTGGTTAATATGTAGGTAAAATTTAAATAGTGCATACATAACATTTTAGGGGTGAATATAATTTAAACAAGAAAGACAAAACAAAAAGACCTTCTCTACCTAACATTTTTCAGCTCATTCCCCAAAACACAATTTGTTTTAGGCCTAATCAGTTTTATTAAAGTGAAATATGAATTCTTACAAACAGTACAAATAATAAAAGAAACGCGAGGTTCCAAATCATAATGGAATTGTGTGCAATTGTGGGATTATAATTTTAAGTATTATATCAACTATCACTTCACAAAACCTGACATTGAATTGCTCAATAAACAAATTTATTGGTTTAATGTGCAAACACGATAGTTTCCACATAATTAATTGGAAATCACTAATTAAAGAAAGCACAAAGTTAATAACGTGTGTGACCAACATTGTTTTCAATCACTGCAGCACATCATCTTGTCATAGATCGAAACAAATTCCTTCTGAACCCTCTAGGGATAGCGTTACAGGCATATAAAACTGCATTGGTCAATTCCTGTAAAGTGATTGGAAGCACGTGACGTCGATGGATCCTATGCTCCATTTCATCCCACAGGTGTTTCTATAGGATTTAAGTAAGAACTTAAAGTTGGCCAGTCCATTGTAATGATGTTATTCCGAGCTAAGAAATCCTCTGGAAAACCATCCCACGTCAGCCAGCCATGATTGGCACAAGTATAGGCTGGAGCACTTCATCAATGCCCCGCCCAGAAATCAGTCCCCCATCATGACCACCTCCATTGTTCTATAAGATTACAGGTGGAACACGACGTCCCCAACATATTGCACCCAATAACATCGGTGACACGCCTCCCCAAACGATCACTTCAAGGACACATGTATCTCTGAAGCATTCTCTACTACGTCTCCATAAATGTATCCAATCATTGGCCATATGGATACAAAATCTGATTTTGTTTGAAAAGATGACATGTTCCCATTGTCGATTTCTCATGTTCCGGTGAGCCTGGGCCCAGTTACGCCGAGCTAGTCAGTGATGTCTTGTTAGAATCCTATCAACATGACGCCTGTTGTGCATACTTGTTGGTCTCAAGCGGCGATGAACTGTATCACTGCTGATTGGTCTGTTCCATGTATCAATGGTCTGTTGATCTGTGGACGATGCTGTTAAAAAGCGATCTCGTAGATGTGACGTCACAATGTATCTGTCCTGTCTATTAGACGTCACCCTAGGTCATCAGCTTCGTGGACGATCTGCAACTATACTCAACAACGAAAGTTTAGCAAATATCTTTTGTAACGTCTAAATTTGCCATGGTTGAATAAACTTAAAAGAAAACCAGGTCCTCCTGTTGTGTTAAGGCAAAGGTTGATGATTTTATTTTGTTTATAAATGGTAAACATTTCAGATGTGAATACTAATTAATAAAATTAGGTTAATTTATAAATTTTATGCCATTTCTTTTCACATTAGCTAAACTTTCGTTGTTGAATATACATTGGTCTGTTGGAATCATTGGATGAGCCTGTGTATTGTAGACTGGTGTACATCAACGTGTCTGGTTACTCTTGGGACTGTCCATCCAGCTTGGAAACACCATAAGGCTCGGTTTCTGTCATCTATACTAAGATGTGGTATTGAGAAAACACAATTTAATATGCTTTAACAACGCACTATTGATTTTTTTTTACTTTTATACCCAATAGGCTGTTCAAAACATCAATTTCTTGCACTGTTACAAATACACGAACTTCATGAGGAACATGCAAACGATGATTTTTTGTCATTATTCATAGTAGTCAGAAAACACATTAAAATGGTGAGCTTTAGTGAATTAAAAGTAGCAACCTTGTAAAAAAAACTTATTTTTCTGTAAGTCATAATATTTTTTTCTAATTTTGATACAAGTAATTATTTGCATCGATTTGAAAATTCTTGCATTTCTTTTGCTGTTCAGTATAGTTCAAATTAATATACATAAATCTATTTTTTTTTGTCCTTATTATGATCACTTTTCTGCAGCAACATATTTTTGGTGTTAAATAAGATGCCAAACATGAAAAAATATGATAAATTATAAATGCTAATTAATATAAACATACACATAAACTTGTGGGGGGTTTGGCAAATGGGCTTCTAATTTGCACAATCAAGAGTACCAGGTAATAAAAACAAATTGAAAATAAATCTACAAGGAATTTGCCTATCATCTGTGTTGAGTGAAGTATTTTTGTAAACCACAAGCCTTTGAAGGTGTCTTTGAAGAATAGTTAACAAGAGGCAGGTAATAGGTAATCCAGTTCATATATGATGATCATAGCTGAACTGAAATATTTCACTAGGTTTATCTATTTACCATTTATTACACATTATTTGACAACTTCTTGGTTAAATTATAAAATTTGGTAAGTAGTACATGTGTAAAAACAAATACACAAATTTGGCTTCTGGTCATCCTGTTGTTATAGTAAGTAGTACATGTATAAAAACAAATACACAAAAGACAAGTTCCTTGACATACGTGAAGTATGACCAACCCAGGCCACAATGATGTAGTGGGTTAACCCATCAAGGTTAAGGTTGGTAGGTTCTGGGTTCAAATCCCAGTACTGGCTCCAACTCGAATGAGAGTCCAGGAATGTTGGAAAGTGTTGTAGATCATTATCCAGCCAGTGCACCATGACTGGTATGTCAAAGGCTGTGGTATGCTTTTCTGCCTATTGGATGGTGCATATAAAAGATCCCTTGCTACTAATGGAAAAATATAGCGGGTTTTCTCTCTAAGACTATATGTCCAAATTACTGCAAGAGGTAAATGGCTTTAATCAGAAATTTTGACACCCAATAGCCGATGATTAATAGATCAATGTGCTCTAGTGGTGTCAGTAAACAAAAACAAGTTTAACTGTTTTACTCTTGTTTATTGTGTAGGAGATGACTCAAGAGCGACAACTCCACAAGACCCAAATAGACTGGTAATTGAATCTTCCTGTGAAACGATAAAGAAGTTCAGTCATTTTATAGAAAAGCAGATGACGTCATTATTAACACTAACAGCAAAATAGCTGAGATACGAGAGTTAAGTTCAGTTGGAAAGTGTTGTAGACCACTATATATACACATTAACACTAGAACAACTGACAATGAAAAAACAATGTTATGTGGCATTAATCCATACCTGTGATGTCACAAGTACAACTCTTTAGCCCACGAGGCCAAACATCTGCATCATCAAATAAACATGTAATTTAAGCTTTATAAACATGATACTAGTGATAGTAATGTAATCTGGCGGAACACAGCAAAGATTGTCAGAAACAAAATTAGAAATATGAGAATACATGTGTAGCACATGCATCAAGCTTAATACTAGCATCCACTGCTGAGGTTTTCTTGACCAAATCATTCCGGTTACCCTACCGTTTTGGGTTATTAGTTTTGTAAATATTCTTTGCTATTTTAACCAATATTTTTATTAAAAAAGATAAAATAGAAGTTAATTTAGCAGTCATGTAAATGTTTTAAAGTTAATTATTTTTCACGAATCTACACCTCCTTGTACATTCTCCATTACATATAACTTGGTAAATAAGTTGTTTGTTCCAGGTTGTTACATATATTTTGTATTAAATGTCTCTAACCTTGTTTTTATTGACTAAGATGTTAATAACATTATTTTTAAATTTATTTTAGATATATATTGGAAGAAATGTCATTCTTTATGTTCAATCTATTATTTTCTTTCTTTCTTTGTTTTTCTTTTTTTGACTTATTAAAAATCTATTATGATTACCATTGAATCTGCAATGCAATTAGTTTCTCATTTCTTTTAACTTTCAGTAAAATCTTCTCCTTTTTTATGCTTTATACTTGATGATATATTAAATAATATACATTTATAACTGAGTATCTTCCTGCTTGTGGCAAGACAAAAAATAAACTGTTTTCAAAACGTAACAAGAGTCGAAAATAAAGTTATTTTTTTATTACATATTTATAGACTAACATGTATCTTGCATATCTAGGTAGGCCTACATATGTACATAATATCTAGAAGTATTTTGTGTTGGACACACATTCAGTTCAAAGCAATAGGGTATTGCTGTGCTAATTCCTGATGTTGCATATAATAATTATGAGTTTTCGTAAAATCAAATCACCTGTTCACAGTCAGAATTATGATGTCGTTCCGGGTTGGGGGGTGGGGGAAGGGGGGGGGGGGGCATTGTTTGTGACACCAGTTGTGGAGAACTCGCTGGAATGAGAATAGCCTAATGGGATCAGCAATAGGGATCAGTCCTAGACCGACTTGCGTCAGGCAAGCATTTTCCATTGGACTGCCCCTTTAAACATATTTAGAAATCCACCAGTCTCACCAGTTCCTGTCACTGAAAAGTAAAAAAAAACCCCACAAAAGACCCCCACAAAAAACACCATTGATATTATATATAACTAAAAACTGACACTTAAATATCCACTAAAATGTTGCTGTCACCAGCCATTAAAGTACACACCTACAGTTACATGAGTCTGAGTTTCCAGTCTTCTTCCTGTGAGTGACTCTATACAGGGGATTAGATCATGGTGCGGGGGGTAGACCAGACTCGTTATCCCAGCACTGATTAGCCAGTCAGTTTATTCATTACTGTGTACCAGGTGTTGCCTTTCCATTGAATCTGTTTGTCAACTACTAATTAACTAGCGTTGAATTATAGTACTCGAGGCAGGTATTGGCAATTAGTAGCCCTGAATAGGTTTGGCTTTTCTTTTCTTTTCTATTTTTTTTTTTTTTTTTAAATATGATTGAAAAAAGATAATAGTACAAATTCATAAAGCAACTACTAAAAATAAAATTAGATTAGGTTTTTTTGGGGTGTTTTTTTTGTGTGTGTGGTTGTCGTTTTGTGTATGGTTTTGGGTTTTTTTTTTTGTATGGTTGTCGTTTTGTGTATGGGTGTGGGGTTTTTTTTTTTTGTATGGTTGTCATTTTGTGTATGGGTGTGGGGTTTTTTTGTGTGTATTGTTGTCGTTTTGTGTATGGGTGTGGGGGGTTTTCAGGGAGGTTGGGGGTTATAGTTACTTAATGAAACATATTGCTAGATATTTTTTTTTATTAAACATCAAAGTTGTGGTCAGATGCCTACTTTTATAGCCACCCTACAAATTTTATAGCCAACAAAGTGTTTTCAAATGGTTCAATTAATTTTGAAACATCCATGAGTGGTGTACTCATCATTCCGTTTAGCTTAAATTTGAGTAGTGCAAAACAAAAGAAAGGCAAGAAATGTATTGGATATACAGATACAGTAAAACCCCACATAACGACCACCCCAGTTTTAAGACCACCACCCATCATGTATAAAGACCAATATTTTAAAAACCAAAATACTTCCATATTATTTTATAGTAAAATTACCCCGGTATTAAGACCACCCTGCTACTATGAATTACGCTCAGTAAAGTCAGACCCAATGGTCGATTTTAGTGCATTTGGACCCCACAATTGCGACCACAAGATTTACTTGTCCTATCACAAGCGACAAACAATAAATAATGCAGTAAAATCTTGCCTAGTTGTCCACACTACGGTGTTAGAGTTAATTGCAGGTATATGTGTTGGTCAAACTAGCAATTAAATAATGTTATGTTTATTTAGTTCAAAAGACAAAGGTATTACTTTCGAACTAGGAAATCATAGATAATTTCTGGAAGGTACAGCACATTGTCATTTTGTTGTATAACTTGCACACAGTAATATTGAAAAGTAACACTTACACAAAGTAACATGTTTGTTATGAAGGCAAATGACAAACCATCGTAATACTTTAAAGCAAGACAATTCTTTGGGTACAACTAATTTATTCTAAGCATTCGCAAGCGTGTAGCCAGTTACACAATTAATAGCGGTAGAAAACCAGCAATAGATCCTACTGTAATCTGTACTGTAATTTCTTGCAGTAAGGCCAAACAAAAAAATAGGTGTGTTTCCGATTGCATCCCCCAAAAAATTAGGGTGGGTAGGTAGGTTGTTTTTTTTTGGGTTGTTTTTTTTTGGGGGGGGGGGTTAATTGAATACTATAATAATAATAATAATAATAATAATAATAATAATAATAATAATAATAATAATTATTATTATTATTATTATTATTATTATTATTACATGTGCAAAATGTATCGTATAATAGTACGTAAACAATGTGCAAGGAAGGAAATACTCTTGTTTGGTGATGTTGTCCTCTTTTATTTTTACTTCTTTTTTTTTTTTTTTTTTTTTTTTTTTCAGTTTAAGAGAAAAAAACATTAGGGTCGGGGGGGTAAAACTAGGGACGGTCGGTCGACTGGAAACACAACTATTTTTTTGTTTGGCCTAATATGTATAATATATTTTTACTAGTAATAGCATATATGATATCATAAATGACTAGTTAATAAAAGCATAAAGCATCACATACATAAATTGACTATGAAGCAACAACACCAGTATGTAATTATTGATAGAACATAATGATCCAGTGCCAAAACCAGAACATGTTTATCTTGTTATATCTCAGCCCAGGTGAGGGTGGGTGGGTATAAAAAAGTTTCTGCAAGAACGCATCCGAGCTGGACAAAGGCTAGCTGCAAGGGACTGACCGCGCAAAGCCAGAACGAGACTGAGGGTCCACTGGCTGCCGGGGGGGGGGGGGGGGGGGGGGGATCCTAGGTTAACGCTGTTCTCAGATTTATCATGTTTTAAAATATGCATCCTCTTATTGTTCACAGACACTGATAACAAATGCAACACTTAGCTGCAATCAGTCAAGTGAGACAGAAGTCACACGCTTTCATTACCTCTGGGATAGAGGACATCCTAAAACATTGGAAGGGTGTCATTTGTCTAGACGGTTGTTAATCTCCATTGTGTAATAATTAAGAAAAAGAATGGGATGCAGCTCACAAATACCTCATTCAGGTTTGACAATGGTTATTATTGCATTTCAATGTACATGTAAATGTAAATGTTAATACACAGTCATCGCCAATGAATATTATCAGTTTACACATTGCTGATGGCAACCGAAAAGAAAGGAGGGACATAATTCATGTCTTAATCAATATTTGCCAAACAATCATCATTTTGAATGTTGGTAATTCAGTATTAAGACCACCCCACTATTAAGACCAATTTTAATAAATGGTCGTAATAGTGGGGTTTCAATGTATTCCTATTCAAGGCAAGAAAATGTAGCCTAAATAAGTTTAATTTTTAAGAAAGATTAGATGAGCTAAAAACAAGACAAGATAAATAGCTACAAATTCAGAAAAGTGCCTTTAATATAAACTCAATATGGTTTTATTTTTTTATGTGCATTAATATGTACCTAGTTTGAATGTAAAACTGTTCTTATTTCCCAATCAACCGACAAAAGTAAAAAAAACGCAAGGAATGGGCTGAAATATTTAAAATCGTGAAGGATTTTTTTTTTTTTTTTTAAATCTTTGTTTCGAAAATACCAGACATTACAAATGAAGTTGTATGTGACTGTGATACAAATGATAATAATGAATGAATGAATGAATGAATGAATGAATGAATGAATGAATGAATGAATGAATAAAATAAATAAATTGTGAATAGCATTGATTACCACTTATATGACTGGGTTTTTTTGTGGGGTTTTTTAAAAGAATGAAATGAAAAATGAAAAATAAAGCTGTTGGTACATTTTATTAAATTTTAACTGCTGACACATGTGTCAGTATTTTATCATTTAAAACATCATTGGAAATCCACATGAACATTCAGTTTTGATTTTAGTTGTTAAAAGTAGTAGACACGTTCCAGTTCAGTATGCAGTTTTAGTTCGCCATTTGCTCCACCCACACCAAGACGGACACCAACTGCCCCCCAAGCTATTGGCTCTTCATGATGCAATTTAATTTAGCAAGTGCCGCAACTCCATGCATGCATATGCAGTTGTAATTATGTGAAATACATTAGGTTTGTTGGCGGCAGTGCTGAATTGCAGCTGGAACCATGTGTGTTTACTGATATTAAAATTGGCCAATGTTAGTTTATTATTATTTCTTCGAGGCATTCTTTAAAAGTACAATTTGATTTGCTGTAAACCATATGGGATTACCATGATTTTCCAAGAAAATTGATATTTGTAATGTTCACTGTAAAAAACAGTATAGCATTTGAATATATTATTCCAAGAAAATGAATATACTGTGGCAATTAAAAAAGCTTTATACTTTATCAACTCACATTTTCAGCTCTATGCAAGTTGTTTTTGTTTTGTATTTGTGGGTTGTTGTTGTTTTTTCCGGGGTGGGTGGGGTGATGGGGTATGTTTAGTCACAAAATCTCAATTTACAGCTTGACATTTCCCAGTGTGAACCTGTGCTCAGTGTCATGGTGTGTCAAAAGCCATGGTATGTGTCGTTCTGTCTGTGGGAAGTGCACATAAAAGAGGCCTTGCTGCTAATGAATTACAATAGCAGATATGTAGTTAAACTGTGTTTCTCCTCTAATTCTTTAGATCTAGAAGCTGCTAAAATGTAATGTGCTAGGGTGACGTTAAACAAGTATTCCTTTTCTTTTCTCCGAATAAAAGAATGGTAGCCACCATAATACACTGTTACATTTGTTTTATTGTACGCAGTAATAGTTTCATATTATCTCTGCCATATGTAACATTTTAGGCTGCTTACAAGTTACTGATATCACAGCATTTGCACAAAGAACCAGTCTTACATGTACGCAGATAAATATGTTTATTAAGACTTGATAAAACTGATATATACTTATCAGTTTGACACAATTAACTTTCAGTGGCTCACATACAGTACACAACCGTGGATGTAGAGAAGATTTTTTATGTCAGGGTTACATTTTTAATGATGTTTATTTTGAAATCTTTCGTATTATAAACAAAAAGAGTAAAATATTTTATCTTGACCAGTACATATTGAGTCATGGAATGTGAAAAACTCCATCACTCCAAAACATGCTTAAAGATTTATCTGTGATGTCGATCACTGCAGGTCTTTCATGTGGAAAAAAACTCTTGAAATATTTTTACCAGATGTACATTAATAAGCCTCGATAGAGAGCCCTCGTAACTTGGATTTCGGGATTTCTTTTATGTTTTCACCTCTTATTTGAGATCAAGAAAATGACTTTAAAATGTCTGAGAAGTTATAGGTTTTCCTACATTAGATGACTGGTACAGTCATTTGTGATAACATAAATCATGGAAATATTAGCTGCATTAAAATATAGTGAGAAATCACGTTCTGATAACTTATTGGTAAGTTCTAAATATGTAAACGTCAGCAGATATTAATTAGTGGTTTTTATGTTAAATATAGTGACTATGATATGAAGTATTAGCAACATTAAAATTTGACAAAAATCAGATCAATGTCCTTTTAGCGACATTAAAATGTGGCAAAGACCTGATTAGTGTCCTATTGGCGACATTAATAAATATAAAAGTTGACAGATTTATGATAGTAATTAGTAATATGTATTTATAGTGACTTTACTGCTGCCATGTACCTCATGGTCGAGTACTCAACTGCAGTGCAGTGGATTTCAGAATCGATCCCCATTGATGGACCTATTAGTTTATACTCCAGCCACAAGTAGTTCATGATTATATCAAAAACTAGGATCTGTGCTGTCCTGTTTGTGGTAAAGAGTGTGTATAAGAGTTAACCCATGACGAGGAACAGTCTCTGTGGTACATCACAGTACGATTTTCTTCTCTAATATTCTATACTGAATGTCACGATTGCAGTATTAATTTCCCACTGGTGCCTAATGGCTATGGTATGTGCTGTTCTGTTTTTAGGACTAGTACAGTACTAGTGTGTGGTTTCAGGAAAGATGAATGGTAGCTCTCTGACACTGGTGGTGGAGTGGAGCTCATGCAGTTGAAGAGTGCTTGCATGAAGTGCCATAGGTTGTAGGATCAATCACCCACTGGGGAAGTACTGATTTTTAGTAGAAGAAGCTTGTATGGTGGAAGCGGGTTTTCTTGCTTATCTAGAAAACATGTCTAAATAATCACATATTATATACATAGAATCCAAATAGCCATGGTTTAAACTATGGTGAGGTAGGCAATGTGTGATTTTGAGGAGAGCCTGAGGCTCGCAAAAAGCATATAAGACTCTCTAGCTTGGCTAGCATACGAGCCCACACGGCTCGTAAACATTTGTACAAATTATATTAATTGATTCTTCGAAATGACACAGTCAACATATATCTGAAAATCCTGGAAAATCACAGTTTTGAATAGCAATCTTTTCCGTGGTTTCATACAAAACATTTAGCGTATCTTCTGTTCTACTGGAGATGCATGGCAGGGCTCGCTGGGTTGGTGGCGGGCTCTAAAGATTTGCAAACAGGGAGTTCTTATGACACATAAATGTTTTAAACCAAAATCACACACTGAACAATCCGGTTTCAAAAATCTCACTTGTGTCATTCAGCTCTTACAAAAATCACATTCATTTGGCTAAAAGAAATGAATAACGGTAATGTAACAGGAGTTGTTTTTCTTGATTTTAAAAAAGCATTAGATTTAGCCGACCACAAAATCCATGTTTCTAAACTGAGATAATACAATTTTTATAAAGATCCATAAAGTTAGTTAAGTCCATGTTTCTGGCCCATCAGTAAATGTTCTAAAAGTTAAAACTAACTAAAAATGAAAACCATTGAAGCTTGGTGTGAAAACAACAACATGTGTTTGAATGATCAAAGCAAAAAGCACTGTAATAACTATTGCCCAAAAATGATTCAATATAAAACAAAAAAATATACAATTAAGTGATAATCACGCACAAATAGAAGACAAATAGTTTTCTTCAATGGAATACACAAGTTAACAATTAAGTGATAATCACGCACAAATAGAAGACAAATAGTTTACTTCAATGGGATACACAAGTTAACAATTAAGTGATAATCACGCACAAATAGAAGACAAATAGTTTACTTCAATGGGATACACAAGTTAACAATTAAGTGATAATCACGCACAAATAGAAGACAAATAGTTTACTTCAATGGGATACACAAGTTAACAATTAAGTGATAATCACGCACAAATAGAAGACAAATAGTTTACTTCAATGGGATACACAAGTTAACAATTAAGTGATAATCACGCACAAATAGAAGACAAATAGTTTACTTCAATGGGATACACAAGTTAACAATTAAGTGATAATCACGCACAAATAGAAGACAAATAGTTTACTTCAATGGAAAACACAAGTTAACAATTAAGTGATAATCACGCACAAATAGAAGACAAATAGTTTACTTCAATGGAAAACACAAGTTAACAATTAAGTGGACTAGGTGTGTAAAGCACTGACTTCAAAAATAAAATTACTAGCAAAAATAAAGAAATATCTTCCTCTAAATATTAGAATACTTTATTTTAATGCCTCTATTCAACCATTATTTGATTCGGGGAAATTGTTCTAAATTAGACTTGGAAAGAAAAAAAAAAATTAGAATACTTTATTTTAATGCCTATAAAAAAAAAAATTCAAAAAAAGAATAGCACATATTATTTTTGACAAATCACCTGGTGACCAAACAGATTTACATTTTCCTGAACTAAAATGAAAAAAAATCAACAGAAGAGTTGAATATCAAAAAGCCATTCTTGTACATATAAAACAGTAAATGGACTTACTCCTCAGTGTTTAATCAAAATAAGAACTTCACTCCATAGATAATGGAAATATGTTTGCTCCCTGACCAAAACTAGAGCATTACAAAAAAAAGCTTTCAATTTTCTGGAGTTGATATCAAGAAGAATTTACCTAATGATGTTACCAAAAAAAAAATGTACTAGTTTAAACATATTTCAGAAAAAAGAAAAAAAAATGTTTCAAAAATTTCTTTGAAACATGATAACTGGCCTCGGTGGTGCAGTGGTTAAGCCATCGGACTACAGGCTGGTAGGTACAGGGTTCGCAGCCCGGTACCGGCTCCCACCCAGAGCGAGTTCTTAAGGGCTTAGTGGGTAGGTGTAAGGCCACTACACCCTCTTCTCTCTCACTAACCTCTAACCAATTAACAACTAACCCACTGTCTTGGACAGACAGCCCAGATAGCTGAGGTGTGTGCCCAGGACAGCGTGCTTGAACCTTAATTGGATATAAGCATGAAAATAAGTTGAAATGAAATGAAACATGATTACTCTACAACATAATTATATTTTAGCATCTTTTATGTTTGTGTATATAGTACATACATGTACATGGGTGTTTTTTTATAATTAATATAGTTATTATTATTATTGTTCTATTAAGAAGGCTCCAGGGGAGAATAGTCTATAACTAATTGAGCTACCTTCTGCAAATAAAGTTTTTATTATTATTATTATTATTGTTAAAGACACAATGTGACAGCGTTCTTTATTGTGAGATGCAGCTGGTATACAAGAACCGTGAGATAAGTACATTGTTTGCAAAGTAATTTCATCTTCATGACATTTAGATTCGTTTATCGTGTTTGTAATATTCGCCCTTTATATTTGTTTGCAAACATTGTAGACACTTTTTTTCTCACAGTAGTGAAATGAAAAAACCCACTGCAATATCACAGGTAATACCTTTGTGTGAAAACTACAACATGAATAAAAAATGATATCAAGTTGTAAACATTGATTAAAAAATCACACAAACATATTGCTGAAAGGCAATTACTGGTAGAGTGGGAACAGTGTAACATCGTGTATGTGGCACTTTATATTGGAGGCTCTGACATTAGTTATTAGGCAGTGTAAAATATGTTCAGCTATACAGAGCTTCGTTCAATCTGGAGGTTTTGTTTTGCTATTAAAATTCATAATATTCTACATTACAACATGTTGTTCAAAAACATTTTTGGCAGAGATACCAGTACACATAATGTGTTGTTGATTGTCCTGGCACCATGGTCATAAAACTTGAAGAGTAGAGTCAAGACTCTACTACAGTCTGAGACTTCACCATCATAGCAGCACCATACAAATTGTATGCATGTGATGTCATTAGAGATTGAGTCAAGACTACTAAAGTCTGAGACTTCACCATCATAGCAGCACCATACAAATTGTATGCATGTGATGTCATTAGAGATTGAGTCAAGACTCTACTACAGTCTGAGACTTCACCATCATAGCAGCACCATACAAATTGTATGCATGTGATGTCATTAGAGATTGAGTCAAGACTACTAAAGTCTGAGACTTCACCATCATAGCAGCACCATACAAATTGTATGCATGTGATGTCATTAGAGATTGAGTCAAGACTCTACTACAGTCTGAGACTTCACCATCATAGCAGCACCATATAAACTGTATGCATGTGATGTCATTAGAGATTGAGTCTAGACTCAACTACAGTCTGAGACTTCACCATCATAGCAGCACCATACAAACTGTATGCATGTGATGTCATTAGAGATTGAGTCTAGACTCTACTACAGTCTGAGACTTCACCATCATAGCAGCACCATACAAACTGTATGCATGTGATGTCATTAGAGATTGAGTCAAGACTCTACTACAGTCTGAGACTTCACCATCATAGCAGCACCATACAAACTGTATGCATGTGATGTCATTAGAGATTGAGTCTAGACTCTACTACAGTCTGAGACTTCACCATCATAGCAGCACCATACAAACTGTATGCATGTGATGTCATTAGAGATTGAGTCAAGACTCTACTACAGTCTGAGACTTCACCATCATAGCAGCACCATATAAATTGTATGCATGTGATGTCATTAGAGATTGAGTCTAGACTCTACTACAGTCTGAGACTTCACCATCATAGCAGCACCATATAAACTGTATGCATGTGATGTCATTAGAGATTGAGTCTAGACTACTACAGTCTGAGACTTCACCATCATAGCAGCACCATACAAATTGTATGCATGTGATGTCATTAGAGATTGAGTCTAGACTCTACTACAGTCTGAGACTTCACCATCATAGCAGCACCATACAAACTGTATGCATGTGATGTCATTAGAGATTGAGTCTAGACTCTACTACAGTCTGAGACTTCACCATCATAGCAGCACCATACAAATTGTATGCATGTGATGTCATTAGAGATTGAGTCTAGACTCTACTACAGTCTGAGACTTCACCATCATAGCAGCACCATACAAACTGTATGCATGTGATGTCATTAGAGATTGAGTCTAGACTCTACTACAGTCTGAGACTTCACCATCATAGCAGCACCATATAAATTGTATGCATGTTATGTCATTAGAGATTGAGTCTAGACTCTACTACAGTCTGAGACTTCACCATCATAGCAGCACCATATAAACTGTATGCATGTGATGTCATTAGAGATTGAGTCTAGACTCTACTACAGTCTGAGACTTCACCATCATAGCAGCACCATATAAATTGTAGTACCATATATCTTCGCCTACAAGTTGAATTTTTTTCATACAAAAATTATTTTATAACTTGGGGGGTCGACTTATAAGAAGGTAAAAAAAATTCACCCAAAAATATTACCGTTTTGGGGATTATTTTACAAGTTTTATTGTTGAAGTATGCCCTGTATTTATACTCAAATATGTTAATTTGACGCATTTATTTTTTTATAAACTTTTTTTTGGGCATTATAACGGTTTTGGTTATTTGAAAAGGCGTGCGATCTCACTCACATGCCAAGACAACAGTCCACTTAGTTAAAATAACAGTCGTCACTAATAGCAAAAATGTAAACAATACTAACTACCTGTTGCCTGAGTATATTTTGAAATCTGATCACTGGCATTAATGGTTGTTCAAACAATGTTTTGTCGGTGATTAACTTCATGAATATTACTGAGCTTTCCCTTAAAATAGACTGATCTCTGCAGTTCACTAGAGCAATAGGGACACACATCATTTGGTACAAAAACCAGTGTACTTTCCAGAGTTATCATCCTTACATGTATTAATAATGTGGTGGCAAAACATGTGATTAACCGATGATACATGTACTTTCAGTTTTATCGTAGTGATCTGTTGTCAGTGTTTATAAATAAAGTTGTTGTCTTTGCACAAAACCATGCTGTACAGTGCCATACAGTAACAGTCAAACATCTTTTACTCTCTACTAAGGGAATATTTCGTTTTGATGCTATGTAGTTTGATTGGAATATTGCGATGTACAAAACGTGAAAAACGAAGTTTGTAAAATAATTTTCTTTTGTTCAGATGTTGTACATTATTGTTCTCATGTGCTGAAAATAAGAAATACTTCAATATTTATATGTTGTTTTTCATGGGTTGACTTATAAATGGGTCAATAAAAAAATAAGTTTTCAGGGCTTGAAATTAGGGACTTGACTTATAGCCGAGATCGACTTACGGGTGAAGATATACGGTACCTCAAAATATATTTGATGCAAAACTGAAAAAGGTACATACCTTAGGAACTGGAGTGAATGATGTTAATGCCATTGCTTTGCATTCATGGAACTGGGTCAACTGGCTATTAATTTAATGGTAAAACTAGTCTTGGTAGTTTTCGCTACAATTAAGAAAATGTCCACAGCAAAAAAAAACAAAAAACATGCCATTAAAAAAAACCCTGAATATAGTCCAAGGCAAAAATGTGCTTTGGAGAATTAGAAACTCCATGGCATTGCTGATTGCCGTGGGCAATTGCAAGGGTTGGGTAGTGAGAACTGAATGCTGTGGGCAATTGCAAGGGTTGGGTAGTGAGAACTGAATGCCGTGGGCAATTGCAAGGGTTGGGTAGTGAGAACTGAATGCCGTGGGCAATTGCAAGGGTTGGGTAGTGAGAACTGAATGCCGTGGGCAATTGCAAGGGTTGGGTAGTGAGAACTGAATGCCGTGGGCAATTGCAAGGGTTGGGTAGTGAGAACTGAATGCCGTGGGCAATTGCAAGGGTTGGGTAGTGAGAACTGAATGCAGTGGGCAATTGCAAGGGTTGGGTAGTGAGAACTGAATGCCGTGGGCAATTGCAAGGGTTGGGTAGTGAGAACTGAATGCCGTGGGCAATTGCAAGGGTTGGGTAGTGAGAACTGAATGCCGTGGGCAATTGCAAGGGTTGGGTAGTGAGAACTGAATGCCGTGGGCAATTGCAAGGGTTGGGTAGTGAGAACTGAATGCCGTGGGCAATTGCAAGGGTTGGGTAGTGAGAACTGATTGCTGTGGGCAATTGCAAGGGTTGGGTAGTGAGAACTGATTGCCGTGGGCAATTGCAAGGGTTGGGTAGTGAGAACTGAATGGTCCAGAACATCAGTAGCATGACACAACTGGTCTGTGTCCCCAGTTGCAGAACTACACAAGTTCCTTCTGCGAGATCCATATATGGTTTGTTTAGTGTACATCACTACCTACTGCTTATCCGATTGTTTAGCATGCCAGCAGTACCAGAGGTTTATTTCCTACTTTGATTTATCATTCAGCTTGGTCCACATGAAGGATGCTCGGACAAGAAGTGTTTTTTTTTTTTTACTACCACCGTCCTGTCCAATAGCCAATGATAAGATAAAAAATCAATGTGCTCTAGTGGCATCGTTAAATAAAACAAACTTTACTCTTTTTTTTCGACCACTGTCCTGTTTTACAAAGCCATCATTCCACATGTACATGTATTTAGATATGGAGTTCAAATGTTTCTTACAGGTGTTTGCTATAAGAGGGTGTGTATTCCATGTAGCAGTGGTAGTCATTTTGTCTTTTAATTTCCATCCCAGACCATACTTTACAGCTGATTATATCAAAGGCCATGGTATATGCTGTCCTGTTTCTGGCAAAACTAGTGTACATAAACAATCTATGTCAACTAATTGATAAGACAGTAAGTGTGGCAGCGGGCTTCTTTGCTATTATCTAGACCAAATGTTGTATTTTACCATGTGCTTGACACCTAATAGTTATACTGGTTAAACAATATCTGCAGGCATATGTCTATTCCTTACCTTGTATAAAATGTGCTGTACATATATTCCTTACAGTATAAACAGTGCTGGAGTATGTCTATTCCTGTCTTGGTCTAAACATTGCTCTGAAGTATATGTATTCCTTACATTGTATAAACAGTGCTGGAGTAGGTCTGTTCCAGTCTTGATCTAAACAATGTTCTGAAGTATGTCTATTCCTTACTTTGTATAAACAGTGCTGGAGTAGGTCTGTTCCAGTCTTGATCTAAACAATGTTCTGAAGTATGTCTATTCCTTACTTTGTATAAACAATGTGTTGGAGTAGGTCTGTTCCAGTCTTGATCTAAACAATGTTCTGAAGTATGTCTATTCCTTACTTTGTATAAACAATGTGCTGGAGTAGGTCTGTTCCAGTCTTGATCTAAACAATGTTCTGAAGTATGTCTAATCCTTACTTTGTATAAACACTTTGCTGGAATATGTCTATTCCTTTCGTTGTCATTTTTATTGAAAACATATCAAATAAAGGTCATAAGTTGAAGAGTGATTTACCAGGTATAAATTATATATTTGATAAGCAAAGAGTTCCTACTTAAAAATGTATTAATATTTACTGTATTAGTGTTCTCTTCATATTAATTGATTAATGCTGCCATTTACATATTGTACCTGTAGTATTTATACTTATGTATCTTTACAGCCTTTTTTTTTTTTTTTTTAATCTCAGCCTTCATTTGCAGAGGTCATATTCTCATTTGTAAACATAGCTTGGCATCATGTGGCTTTCGGTTATTAGGTTTCAATCTGGTCTTGCTGAAGAAGATGAGGTTGTATTTACATAGACACTGCACATGGATAGATTTCCAAATCGATGGGATAGACTTTCAAATCAGTGTGACTGGGGACAGGGAGAAGAATACCCTGTAGAAATGTGTAAACAGAAGGAGATGCTTTCTGTCATGAACACACAGTGTGTGTTTGAAACTGAATCACCCTGTGTGAAAACTGTATAATACAAGTTTCTTGATTATATCTATTACAGTTATTAAAGTGAATCTTATACTCTTGTACTGCCACCCAATAGGCAGTGAGTATTTTGTGCTGGGGTGGCGGTAAATAATTGACACTGCTTTTTAAAAATATTTTGTGCTTTGTAATTACATATTAAGTATATTTTTCTGCATAAAATATTAGTGGCTGTATATTAAACATGTTTCTAATCGTTCTAATATTTATACTAGGTTAAATTTCATTTTATTTCCTAAAATATATGTTTTTCGTACGTACGAAATTATTGAAGACAAAATCCAGTTTGGGCTTCTTACAAATATTAAGATGACCAGAAACACATAGAATATACAGACACTGATATTCTAAACAAGAAAATATATTTAATATATAAATTTAATCGCAGAAATATTTTATTAGTCGAAAACATCTTACAATGCAGCAAACTCAGGAATGTCCCTTTAAGAATTATTAAAGTATGTAATGTTAACAACAAAATTGTTATCCGTGATCAAGACGTATCTCTGCACAATGCAGTGTTGAATGGGTATTTGTCAGAATAGTCGTTGATTCCATGAATCTCTATCTATAGTGCCTCATCTATAGGAAGACAGCCACTCCCGAGGAGATCCTTTACAGGACAATTCACTTCTTGCACTGCCACTCCCAAACTAGTTTACTAAATCAAAACTAGCACAGGACACTTCATTAAGAATAGATATACATGTAGCTTTGATGATATGCACTCATGAATCACTGTCAAAACAGTGTTGATATTTTATTATGATAAGAATGGTTCTGCTGAAGCAAATACTCAAAACAATGTTGTAGACCTTATTTGTCTATGGCTCTGACTTGAGGAAATTCAAAATTTTTATTAAAATGAAAAGTTTTAGTTCACTTACAAAAACATAAAGTAGGCTATGTGGCTATATATTATAATTGGAATTTAATGAAGCAACCTATACAATAAAACCCTGTGTACCAGTGACAACCTTCCACCCATTCTTCCTCCCCGATTTGTTATTTACTGAATTCTACACACTAATGCATATAGACCACCTGTTCATAAAAAAAAAAATTCAAATATACCAACAAAAACCCTCAGGAATTCCAAACCAATACATGACCATTCTGAACTGAAATCAAAAGAAAACAATTAAGAAGTGCACTATTGGCACTGTCGTTTTTTTCTTGTCTTTTTTTTTTTTAAATCTGTCCCTGTTATTTACTTTTGTATCATCTTCCATCAATCAATGACATAGCAAGTTGTCTAAATGATCATCTAATGTGATTTTAAGTTTATACTGAATGTTAAATAATGGATTACCTGCTGAGATGAACAAAATGAGTCTGGCAGTAAATACCGGACTGGCAGGAGTAAGTCAGTTCCAATGTCCCAGCACTTGGTTGAATCAGTGCTAAAACCACCTACTTTATTTAACTGCTATTTTACTCAAACTTGGTTTAAAGTACTGGTATATTTATGTTTGTTCTAGAACTTGCCCCTAATATCCATATCTTAAACCATTCGATATTTAACCGTTATTAACTCGGTTAAATAATGTTTTGCCGTCAATGGGTCATTTGTTTACAGCCAACAAAACTTGTGTCCCTGAAAGTAACATTTTGATGAAATTTAGTTGAAGTGTATGATGTCAAACTACATTTGTGATAATCACGATAACATCATTTTCCATATTAAACAAGTATTTTGAGAGTACTGCTAAAGCAATACATGTGCCCTACCCAACAATTTTTGTATCTCCTAAATTCAAGGGCCATAACAATCTATAAAGTGGGTAAATCACCACGAAACTTCAAATTGATCTGTAAAGCTATATGCAAATGATAAAGCTATATACAAAATTTCATCTTGATATCGCCAGGCATTGCAAAAATCTGGAAAACAAATTTTCACATATCCTAAGTTCAAGGGCCATAACTCTGTTAAAAATGGGTAAATTACCATGGAAGTCAAACTTGATCTGTAATAGTACATGATAAACCTATACACAAAAAAGAAAGAAAGAAAGAAATGTTTTATTTAACGACGCACTCAATACATTTTATTTACAGTTATATGGCGTCAGACATATGGTTAAGGACAACACAGATTTGGAGAGGGATCTTTTATTTGCACTTCCCACAGGCAGGATAGCACAAACCATGGCCTTTGTTGAACCAGTTATGGATCACTGGTCGGTGTAAGTGGTTTAGGTAGTACTAAACCAAATAACTTCCGGCTGGGTCAAAGTGCGAGGTGCACCGAACTTTTGATAGAGAAGTGAACACCACAAGTCCTGTGATTGGTTATAAATGTGAGTGTGTTGGTTGTAAAAAATAATAGTTTCATCTGGGTAAAAAAAAATTGCAATTTTATTTCATCTAGTACCAATGTGTCAAGTAGCCTTGTGCTTGAAACATGTATGGGGTACCTGTAAAAAAAAGTACTCGAATTTTGTGCGAAACTAGGGTAGTCATAGACGCTACCCGTTATCTCAGAAACGAGCAGCTTGACCCCCATTTTTTTCTGATTCATTTTAAGTGTAAGGGGTGGTAGTATTTATATCCGTGGCGTTTATGTCGGTTGATACGTTGCAGGTAGGAGTTTTAGCCACATATGTTACTATTGTCGTCTATGGGATTTGATTTGGTAGTATACACCCTATAGCACATATTCAGTGCATAATAAAAAATATTATGATTTTGTCATTTTATTTAATTAAACTATACTGGTTGATAAATTAGCCATCACTCGATCATGCAAGTTCACAATGACCTTGACCTTGACAATAATCTCTGTACATGGCTCTGAATGGAGTTTGAATCAAAGTTAGCACTGAAGAAAAATTGGTTTTGGCCTATAATTCATACTGTAAAGATTTCAATAATTTCTTTTTACATGGTATTTGACTTGCCATATACAACTGCTCTTAAATATGGTATTATATATATAAGCAACCTGAACTAAATTTTAATAGCAATTTATTTTTATATTAAAAATAGCATGTCCCAATAGTGGGTTAATGTCTTTAGTTTCCATTAACATTGTTAATTTTTTATGTATGAAATTCAGAAAACTCAAATTTGTAAAGAAGTTGATTTTTATTGTCATTTTGACATATTTATAGGGTGCTAAGTTATATTTTAGACAAATTTGTAGTTTTATGCAAAATTTAAAGTAAATTTTAAGAAAAACTTTACCAAAAACATAATTAAATTTGTTGTCACTATTGTGCCTTCTGTTCTTATTTGTACATAACAATAAGGTTGTTAAACATATACTTAGATCTCCAGATAATTTGGGATTTTTTAATAATCACTTAGTTAGCTCTCATGAAAAGCATTTTGAGTTTATACTAGATTCAGAACCAATTTTTTCAGATCTGATTATCTGCCTTGGATTAAGTTGATAATTTATTTTATTGTTAAAGCTGTATTACCTAATGTTACTAGCTAAATAAAATGCTGGATTACAGATTGTAGGAATACATCTAATGTACATATTGTATTCATCCGGATTAGAAAATAATGCAAGAAAATAGATGTTCGGGTAATTTTGTCATTTAAAAATAGTTTTTTTCAGTAATTAATCAAAAATAAATGTGTTAAAGCTGCATGATTATTCCAGATATTACAACTATTAAAACCTCCAACTACAGTAGGCTATAAATAAAATATAGTCAGGAATATTGGTGGCTGCCAATAGTTTTGATGGTTCATTATGAAAATCAGCATGGCCGATGGATTTGAAATTCGCACACCTGGTAACTTGAAGACACCCACACCCAGCATACAGGATTTCCTCCCAACACTAATGTTCAGGACATTAAGTCATTACTTCATACAGGTACAGTCATGTTTGTGTTTCCTTCCTCAGACAGTGTATTTTTTTAATACTGATATTTCTTTGATGTGCCTGTTAAGGTCTTCATAATCTAGGGGTCAATCAAGTGCATGTGTTTTAATGGAATTCTTTAAAGGGGTAGAGGTACTCTGACTATCTTTGTTGTCTCTACATATACTCTTCAAAAGAAGAAACGCAAAACCACATTGTCGTAACATTTGGAGAATTGATTTAATTATTAAACGGTGAGTCTGATAATTACCAAATGTTGCAGGATTGTTCACAATTCACTCTAGTCCATTGTGAGTAAGTGATAGGACACACCACCAAGGTCAAGGTCATCTGGAGTCAATACCGGGTGTGACCTCAGCATGTGTTGACAACTGCCTGGCACCGCCTGCCCATTGAAGCAACCAGAGTACGGATGACGTCCCGGGGGATGGTGGCCCACTCGGCCTGCAAGGCTGCTGCCAGCTCGGGCAGGGTCTGGGGCTGTGGTTGTCGCTGTCGGAGGCGTCGGTCCAACTCATCCCATAGATGCTCAATTGGGTTCAAATCCGGTGATATCGATGGCCAAGGAAGGGCATTAATGTTGTTGTTCTGTAGGAAAGCCGTTGTGAGACGTGCTGTGTGAGGCCTGGCGTTGTCATGTTGGAACACTGCGTTGGCGTTGGCCATAACTGGAACAATGTGTGGCCGGAGGATCTGGTCAATGTAGCCCTGTGCATTCAGGTTGCCCTGCACGTGGACCAGGTCAGTTCTGCCAGTGTGTGAGATGGTTGCCCACACCATGACACTACCCCCGCCGAATCTGTCCACTTCCTGCACGCAGTTTGCCGCATAACGTTCACCACGACGCCTATACACGCGACATCTTCCATCATGACGTCGGAGCAGAAATCGGGACTCGTCACTGAACCACACCTGTCTCCATCGCAGTTGAGGCCATTGTCGATGAATCTGGCACCACTGCAGTCAGAGTCGACGGTGTTGTGGTGTTAAGATGACACCTCGAACTGGACGTCTGGCACGAATTCCTACCTCACGTAGGCGGTTCCGTACGGTCTGGTCGGATATCCTGCGCAAACCTGGTATTGCTGCGGCTGTGGAGGTGGCAGTAGTCAATCGTTCCCGAAGGTGGCGTACCCGGATGTAGCGGTCCTGCCAGGGGTTAGTGACCCATGGTCGACCGGATCTAGGGAGGTCACGTGTTGATCCATGTTGCTGGTAACGGTCCCACAGTCTGGAGATGGTGCTTGGGGACACATGGAATGCCCTGGCAACGGCCGTTCTGGATTCGCCTGCGTCTAGTCGGCCGATGGCATTGTTTCTCTGCGGTTCACTGAGACGTGGCATGTCCTGGATTGTCAACTGTCGGCCAGATACAGAGGCCAGGCAAGCGAACACCCTGCACTTTTATACTGTCGGTGTTCATGTAGCACGTGCAGACAACGCACGTGCAGTGGTGACATGGTTTGCACGTGGCTGCGTTTTTGCGAATATTCACATTTTGAAACTTTATTTTACAGTAGCTGCGTTTTATCGAATGTAACCGAGGGAATGTGTTTGGGACATGCAATGACCTTATATTCACAAAGCATGAACCAGTAGGAAACATAAAATCGGAGTTATAACCCATTTGTACCCTTTTGCGTTTCTTTTTTTGAAGAGTATATATACCTGAGTACACACACCCAACTGAAAGTAAATATCTTCAGGAGTTTTATTTTAAAACATTTTGTTGTTTAATATTACATATTGCATTTGTACAAAACTATATGCAATATATATGCTTTTTGAGGTGTACATTATATTAGGTTGCACTGTAGAAACAACAGTTTCAGTGAGGTTGTCAGTTTATGTCAGAATACACCAGATCCTGGTTGTCATAAAGACACATAGCTGGACACTTTTTGAAAAATGTATGTTACCAAATAACTTCCGGCTGGGTCAAAGTGTGAGGTGCACCGAACTTTTGATAGAGAAGTGAACACCACAAGTCCTGTGATTGGTTATAAATGTGAGTGTGTTGGTTGTAAAAAATAATAGTTTCATCTGGGTAAAAAAAAAATTGCAATTTTATTTCATCTAGTACCAATGTGTCAAGTAGCCTTGTGCTTGAAACATGTATGGGGTACCTGTAAAAAAAAGTACTCGAATTTTGTGCGAAACTAGGGTAGTCATAGACGCTACCCGTTATCTCAGAAACGAGCAGCTTGACCCCCATTTTTTTCTGATTCATTTTAAGTGTAAGGGGTGTTAGTATTTATATCCGTGGCGTTTATGTCGGTTGATACGTTGCAGGTAGGAGTTTTAGCCACATATTTTACTATTGTCGTCTATGGGATTTGATTTGGTAGTATACACCCTATACACCTACCCATTGAGCCTTGCAGAGCACTCACTCAGGGTTTGGAGTCGGTATCGGGATTAAAAATCCCATGCCTCAACTGGGATCCGAATCCAGTACCTACCAGCCTGTAGACCGATGGCCTAACCACGACACCACCGAGGTCGGTATATATACACAAAAATGTCAGCTCAATATCTAAACGTCTTCTGAAAAAAAGTCTGGAAAACAAATTTTCACATCTCCTAAGTTCTAGGACAATAACTGCATGACAAATGCGTAAATCGCCATGAAAGTCAAACGTGATCTGTAACAGTATGTGATAAACCTATACACAAAATTTCAGCTCAATATCTAAAGGTCTTCTGAAAAAAAGTCCGGAAAACAAATTTTCACATCTCCTAAGTTCAAGGACCATAATTCCATCAAAATGGGTAAACCATCATGAAAGTCAAACTTGATCTGTAATAGTACATGATGAAACTATATAACAAAAAAAATCAGCTCACCATCTCAAAGCCTTCTACAAAAAACATCCGGAAAACATATGTGGAACAGATGGACAGACAGACAGATGAACAGACAGATGGACAGACGGACGGACAGGAGGAGATGAAACCTATAGTCCCCTCCGGTTGGTCGGGTAGGGGACTAAAAACATGTGTGACGAATCCTCTATGTTATACTCAATCTATTTACCAGTATTAAATTTTTTTGAAGGGAATGGTAGGTATAAATGTGCCAGTTACATTATATGTAATAAGGTTTCTTTCTTTTAACAACATTATTTTTCTAGCAATCAGAATTGTAGCATGTGCAAAGTTAAAAAAAATTAACGACACCAATATGTCATATTGATTTATTAATCATTGGCTATTCCATTAGTTTTGAATACAGTACATATATGTTGTAGCCTTTCAGTGGGAACGGTGTTCAATTTGATGTATACTTGAATATAACTGTTTATTAGTCCCCTATCGGTCCAATCAGAAGGGACTATATTTTTCATCTCTGTCCTTCTGTCTCTATGTCTGTCTGTCTGTCTGTCTGTCCATCTGTTCATCCATCTGTTCTTCATAGTTTTCAGGATTTTGTTTTACAGTGCATCGAGCCTAAAACTTTGTGTATAGCTTTATCATATACTATTACAGATCAAGTTTAACGTTCATGATGTTTTATCTATTTTTGACAGAGTTGTGGCCCTTGAATTTAGGAGATATGGAAATTTGTTAGGATATATGGAAATTAATTTTTCAGACTTTTTCTTTTTCCAATGCCTCAAAATATTGAGCTGAAAATTTGTGTACAGCTTTATCATGTTCTATTACAGATCAAGTTTGACGTTCGTGATGATAGTTATATGGCCCTTGAACTTAGGAGATACAAGTGCTTGAATGCGTTAAATTTCACCATAGATTGCATGCAGTTTTAATTGAATCGATGTCGTTATCGTTACCACCTTATTGAAAAGCCAAACTCTGTATTTGTATACATGTACATGTAGGTCTTGGATCGTTATACTCATTTAACATTTGATACAGATGCAAAGTTTAACTCCACATACAAGCACAAACTGTGTTTAGTTGCCTGATTTGGCTGGAGAAATTGCGAGCTTTGTCATGTATGAAGTAAACATGATAACTTGATGTTTGCCCAGGCCATGTAGGGTCTGCAAAACGCAGATAGAGGTTACTGTAAATGTGGTCTTCAGACAGGCAAGCCATTCAAAGTGGAACGTCCATAGAATAATTAAGGTCATCTTAGAGACTGATGAATTGTTATTATTCATTGATCTGACACTGAAAAGAAAATGTCTACTGGTAAAAATAAGACTGAATAGACAAGAAAAAAACAGAACCTATACAGAAAGAATTTCCAAAATAGATTTCAAAAGTGCTTTAAGTTGATTACAAACCGAAAGTGATAGTGTAAAATAATTATGCAAAGGATCTGAAAACTAAGCTTGGTTAAGCAAACAATGAAATGTATTATGAAAAGTTTGGGTGTGTTTTTCAATCCTTTTTTTTTTTCGGGGGAGGGGTCGGGTCTGGAGTTTTTTTTGGGTTTTTTTTTCTTTTTTCTTTTTTTTTTTTACTACTACTGCTTAAAAAAATGAAAATATGAGAGAGAGAACTTTTTTGTTTCTTTTGTAT
This sequence comes from Gigantopelta aegis, assembly GCF_016097555.1. NCBI lineage: Eukaryota > Metazoa > Mollusca > Gastropoda > Neomphalida > Peltospiridae > Gigantopelta > Gigantopelta aegis. The sequence continues at coordinate 49,960,032 of NC_054701.1, forward strand.
AATTAAACTGAGGGCTAATTAATCTATGTTAAATTGCCCAACTTTGAATTTAAAATACTAACAGACTTGCACTGATAACATATATAATTTATGTTCGTAATATATGACCACATCTGTGAAGCGTCTAAGTGGAACATATTAGGGCATCTGTTGGTTGGAAAATGTTATCAACAATTGATATATTAAATCAAGAGAAATGCATGATACTGGTTGTAGTCATCTATTTATTATATTTTAATGATGAAATGATGTTAATGATGTAAAAATTAAATAAATTTGATTTAATTTCTCAAATGATATATAACTTTTATTGTGTGTATCAAACAGTCAAATGGACACTGGTATGGGACTTAATAGAGGTTGTTAAAACTGCTGGTTAAATAATGCAATGGTAAGGTTTTGAAACCTAGATTGACTGACGAGTTTTTGCGAGTACGAGTATCATATTTCCATATGAGCCAATATTTTGTTGTATCTTCTTAGAAATTTTTTGTTGACGCCATGTATTGATCGATGCCTCTTCTCTGGGTGGTATTTAGAGGCTTAAAAAGTCAGCTAATACACAGCGATACATGGTACACTATATTTTAATTACCCAGAATACTACTTTTAACTTTTTTGCACTCTTGACTCTTTAAAAATGAAGACAGCTCTCATCATTATTACATGTTCAAGATTGCACTCATCATATTTATGTGTGGACTTCATACTTTTAATTAGGACCAGTGACTATTGAAGATTAAATACACCCAAAATTAGTTTTTCAATATTTTCTTATCTGTACCCTTTTTCATACACGTGGTCATATATTGGTATATACTAGGCATGCAATATAAGTATGTGCCCTTTGCACAAGGATAAATTTATAAAATGTTATAAAAATAATCAAGTTTTTAAAAAATCCCTAAGATTACTTTTTGTGCACCAGGTACATGTAGTAATGTAAAATTTTTGAAGGTTGCGTGCTTTTTTTGATCAAGTTAACCACATTTTTGGTCACATAACCTACTTGAACAAAAAATCCATTGGTAGCATTTTTTCTGACCACTATCATGTCAGCCATCTTAAAATTCAAAATGGCCATCCATTGATATATTTTCTTTGTATAACTCCACTCCCATTTAACATAGAAACATAAATAATAAAAATGGACCTAACAGGAAAATGTGAATCCTGAGTACCGTATTGCAAATAATATGATTTACAGAAGATTCTTTTGTCTCTGGAGTTGGTTTTCTTTTTCTTTTTTTCCACTCTCTATTTTAAAAAATGGGTTGCTATTTATGCTAGTTTCAACATCATCCGCAAAACACTTATAATATTATTGTCTTCTGTGCAATGCTATGTTGAGGTGGTGTGGAGGATCAGATACTCGCACTGTGTTTTTATTTACATCTTGCATTTTTATATTGATGTTAATCACTCACCATGGGGGCAAGACATAGTGGTAAAGCACTCGCTTGATGCACTATCCGTTTGGGGTCGATCCTCGTTGGTGGGTACATTTGGCTATTTCTCGTTCCAACCAGTGCACCACAACTTGTTTGTCAAAGGCTGTGGTATGTGCTATCCTGTCTGTGGGATGGTGCATATAAAAGAACCTTTATTACTAACGGAACAATTTAGTGGGTTTCCTTTCTATGACTATATGTCAAAATTACGAAATGTTTGACATCCAATAGCCGATGATTAATAAACAAATGTGCTTTAGTGGTGTCATTAAACAAAACTAAACTTTTTAACATAGTTTGACACCCAATAGCCGATGTATTTTTCATGCTGGGGTGTTGTTAAACATTTATTTTTTCATAGATCAAATACTCGTACAGCCTGTGTCTTTAATTGAGTGAGTTGAGTGTGGATCAAGTCTGATGGCAGTGATGACCAAGACTGTGCCACGCTGTCCCTTTAAGCACTATATAACAGATGTAAATGATTCCAATTCGTGGACAAATCGCTTCACCTTCCCAGGCTTGACCTTCTGCTCGACCAATCAATTTGAAAAAAAAAAAAAATGTTTTATTTAACGACGCACTCAACACATTTTATTTACGGTTATATGGCATCAGACATATGGTTAAGGACCACACAGATTTTGAGAGGAAACCCGCTGTCGCCACTACATGGGCTACTCTTCCGATTAGCAGCAAGGGATCTTTTATTTGCGCTTCCCACAGGCAGGATAGCACAAACCATGGCCTTTGTTGAACCAGTTATGGATCACTGGTCGGTGCAAGTGGTTTATACCTACCCACTGAGCCTTGCGGAGCACTCACTCAGGGTTTGGAGTCGGTATCTGGATTAAAAATCCCATGCCTCAACTGGGATCCGAACCCAGTACCTACCAGCCTGTAGACCGATGGCCTGCCACGACGCCACCGAGGCCAGTCCCAATCAATTTGAAGACAAATATCTCGTCTGATCGGTCACACTTGTGTCCTGACCCGTCCTCAACATTTCGTTCATCATGCTATTTCATTCATAAGAAAATTATTGAATGTGCTAAATCCATAACTGGTACTGTTTAAATTGAGATTCTCAGGGGAATGGGGTGTAGAGTTCTAGTATGGAGCTCTTCTTGTCTGAGGATAGGAGTGATCCCTTCCATATACCCATCAGGTTATTTCCTATTTTTATCGGTGATCCATAGCTCATGTATCAAAGGGTATATTTTCTGCTGCCCTGTCTGGGGAATTTTTGGTGTTCCAAAAATATCTTTGCTGCAAAACAGAAGTAACTTATATGTTCATGTAGCTCTACAGGCAGGAGAACAATTGATTGATCTGCTGCTAATATTTTCAGGCAAGAAATTTCAAATAAGAAGGGCAGTTCAGACATTTAAAAACCAAGAATGCTTTTTTGGTAGGAGTAACCTATGTTGTGGCAAATGGTATTCCTCTGTCTCTCTCCCTCTCTGTCTCTGTCTCCCTTTCTCTCTCTGTCTCTCTCTCTCTCTCTCTGTGTCTGTCTGTCTCTCTGTCTGTCTCTCTCTGTCTCTCTGTCTGTCTGTCTGTCTGTCTGTCTCTCTGTCTGTCTGTCTCTCTCTCTCTCTCTCTCTCTCTCTATCGTCCCCTCCTCCCCTCCTCTCTCTCTCTCTCTCTCTCTCTCTCTCTGTTTCTCTCTCTCTCTCTCTCTCTCTCTCTCTCTCTCTCTCTCTCTAACTCTCTCTCTCTCTAACTCTCTCTCTCTCTCTCTCTCTCTCTCTCTCTCTCTCTCTCTCTCTCTCTCTCTCTCTCTCTCTCTCTCTCTCTCTCTCTCTCTCTCTCTCTCTCTCTCTCTCTCTCTCCTTCCTTTAACCTGCAATATCAAATTAGCAAACCTTAAACACCTAACCCTACTGGGTAAACAATGTGTTAGAGTGTTGTTAAATATTTCTTTCCAGTATTAGAAAGTTCTACATGTATGTAAGATTTTTTGAGTGGCATTATATCTGGGTCTCTTTTTTTGCCTTTAGAAGGAATTTATGATTGAGTCTGGTCATCTTGCTGTGTTGATCATGTGAAACCTCAGTCATCTTGTGTGTGGCTGGGAGACAGGCACAGAAGAAAAAGTTACGGTCTCCAACTTAAATGCTGGTTTGTCTGGCAGTGCTTTCACTGTTGTAATGAAGATGCACTCAGCACCAGGGACTGGCAAGCCAAGTCCTTGTATTATGCCTCATGGATAACACCATAATTAGTACGTTTAGCTCCAGGCCACTGTCTACATGGAACAGAATGGAAATTGTGACAATTTGTCAGACTATTGGAGGAATATTGAAAAAACCATTGAATCGAAATCAGCACTGGGAGGGGATTATTATGGGACTCAGTCACGTAAAATACGGTGCACCCCACCCTGTTCTCAAAGTGGTTGATTCATTTTGGTTATCATTATGAACAGTTGTGAAATGATTGCATATATGTTGTGCATGTTTTTTTTGTGTGTTTTTTTCCAGCTTATTCTGACTTTAATATTTAATTTTATAATTAAATGAGTGGGATTTGCTTTATAATTCCTTTTTAATCGAGAAATCCCAGGAGTGGGCTGTATATATAGGCCAGTAATTTGGAAGTTCTATTTGAGATCCAGGAAGTCACCAAATCCTTCTTACTAGGTACTGTATTTCTGGAAATGTTAGCAAGCATAACATTTACCATGTTCAATTGTCAAGGTTCTATTATAATGTATACAGATGGAAAGAAATGAGGGAACACTTGTTATTATTGATCATATTTAAGTTATTACTAGCATAGTAATTATATCTGTATAATATTGAAATGTGTAATGTGGGATTGAATGTCACTAATACTATGGCCCACTTTCTATTAAAAAAAAATCAAGTTTGTTTTGTTTAACAACACCACTAGAGCACTGATTTATTAATCATCAGCTATTGGATGTGAAACTTTTGGAAATTCTGACACGTAGTTGTGAGAGGAAACCCGCTACATTTTTCCTAATGCATCAAAGCATTTACCACAGTCTTTAAATTGACAGTTGTGGTGCACTAGTTGGAATGAGAAAAAAACACAATTAGTTGAATGGATCCATTGAGGTGGTTCGATCCTGCGACACAAGCACCCCAAGTGAGCACCCAATCAACTGAGCTAAATCCAGCCCCCACTATCTATTAACATGATTCCATGCGCATTTATCATGTACTTTTTCACGCATGGAAATATGCTATTCCATATCTGTACAAAATCTGACATTGCGAAGTGTACTTTTAAGCCGAAAGTAAATACTTTGCGTTATGTGAGGAAAAGTCGTTCTTTGATTGACTCTTTTTTTTTCAGTACACAGAATCGTGTATATGGAAAAGGTACCATTGTATTGATGAATTGGCATGTGTTAATGGAAAGCCAGCCTAACATGTTAATTTCCTGTCACTGGTGGATGGGGGTTTCTGTCCGAGTCACTCTTTGCTGTTTCTCTTGTTTCTGTTATCCATTATTTCTTTCTCTCAGTATATTATGTAAAAACAGATATGTTTTAGAGATTGGTGGTGTCATAGTTAAGCCATCAGACATAAGGCTGGTAGGTACAGGGTTGAAGCCCGGTATCAGCTCCCACACAGTTTGAGTTTTAACTACTCCATGAGTAAGGCCACTACACCCTCTTCTCTAGACAGCCCAGCTAGATGAGGCATGTGCCCAGGACAGCATGTTTGAACCTTAATTGGATATAAGCACAAAAATAAGTTGAAATGAATAAAAAGATCACTACTCAAATCTAAAAACTAATCCATTGATGATGATGAGAATGATGATGATGATAACTAATTTAACGTGCACATTATCACTAGGGTTTCGAACACGCCCATCCCGAGTCCGACCTCCGATAGGATTGGGGGTCTGACTCGGGATGGAGGGGGGGGGGGGGGGGGGGTAGAGTAGAAAATGGGCAGAATTTTGAAAATAGCAATTGGTAAAAAAAGTTAATAGAATAAATTAAAAAATTAAAAGTTACAAGCCAAAAATAAAAAGAATTGACTGCTCGGCCGAATATTTATATAATTTGGAGCATTTTAGAAGGACAGTCCAAAATTAAATGAGAGAAAGAAGAGAGGATCGGACTATTTAATAATATTTTTAAAAAGAAGTAATTTCAACATAAAATTTAGAACTCAGATCTAAAAGTTTAAAGTCCGATCAATATGTCCATGTGAGTGGCCTCGTTAAGGCCGTTTGGGTGCATAGCTTATAGGGACGAGATGGGTTGCATCCCGTCAAGAAAACTCCTATATTGACAGTCATTAGATGTTGAAGGTGTAGTGCTGTGCTGAAATAAAGATCTTGAAAAGCCAGATCGGTCTGAACGAGAGAGAGTATCAGACTAGGGTATAGTCCAGTCGTCATTGGTTGGTATAGTGGTGCGGACGGGCCCGACTCCGGAGGATACGAGATCGTATCACTATAAAGCAAAATAAAGTCTAGAAAAGAGTAGTAGGGGCCGACCCCGCTTCTTATTTCTTAGAGTGGGGCGGTCAATCTTCCAGTGCTGCTAGGACAGGCTCGGACATGTAGTGACTAAATGTGAACAACCATGGCCTTCTGCAGAATGGCTGTCATACGAGTCGCGAAAAAACAAGTCGACATAGTCAGCCGGAGAAATGACGTGGAGGCAAGGAATCTCACTAAAAAAGAATCCAACCTGGTGGTGCAAGCTGTCGAAATGAGAAGCATTCCAGCATTCAGTCAGTTCCAATGGCTGCAAGAAAACTTCATTTCGCTGACAAAAACAACGAAATGAAGGATCCCTAGGTCGAGCATACTAAAGCATGTGCAGGGTGCACAAGCGAAACAAATATGTCTTACCGCGTCGAGCTCCAGACTGGGAAATCTAAAACACTAATCCATTATTAACTTCATAGCAAATTGGGCTAATAACATTTTTGGAAACAAAATATTCTTAGAAATAATTTGTATAGAAGGCTGGACAAAACATTAAGTATAAAACACAAACTTTTAGGTTGAGCAATAAATATGAATTTCTATGATATGACTCGATTTATATTCAGTGGAATCTGTCCAAACCAGCATCTTTCTCATTTGGCTTTCTGTCAAACACAGCTTGATCTCAAAATTCTCTTCATTGACAGGATATTGCGTGGGTGACATCTGGCACTGTATTTCTCCTGTCCATCTTGAAGACTACTCAGACATAGTCCACTGTAGATAATTTGTACTTAGTTCATTTTTGTTTTACCTCTGTGAAGTCAGAAAGTACACCAAGGAGGATTGATTCAGTGACATTATATAATGACTTTGTCAGTGGCACCAACAGTATCAACCTATGTCATATGCTCCACTTGGCAAACAAACAGAGTAATATAAAATACAGCCTGTTTGTTTGACGAAACTGGATTTAACTTGACTGCACTGAGATGTCTCTTGCACTGTGATTGGTCAAATCTGGCTCTCTTTATTTAATTATCAAGCTGTACCCATTCACAGCAGACACTCATTAACAAAACGTATACATTTATTTATTCTGCATAATACTGAATTAGTATAAAACTTTCAATCTACTAGTCATCTTGATTTTAAAAGTCCTTTATATCATTGAGTGTATATATATATATACACTTTATATTTATTTGTGATTCATACAGTTTTTAAATGTCTGGGGACATTTTCAAAGTGTTCCGGCCATAAGGGGAGCTAATCCAGTCAATAACAGTCCTTATTTGGGCAAGTGCGTGAGCGTGGTTTGTCTACAAGGAGCAATGGGCATTATGAGAGACATAAAAGCTTGTCTGGACAGTGGCCAAAGAAAATCAGAATGATGGAAACATTGCTTCGTTATTCATCTCAGTTTGACTTCTTACAGAGATTGGTAATCTCGGTTTCATTATGATTATACCGTTTCACATTCTTCTGCTTACGATATTCTAACATTGACCATGCATGTACTTAAAGACCAAACTGATAGGCAGAGGGTGATAGATGAGAAAGATGAATGATGTCATAAAGTGAACATGTACAGTGTGCATTTTCAAAACCAATATTGATGACAAAATGATATTAATTATTTAATCTGAGCTTCTTGCCTCAACACCATTAGTTTTATATAGTACCTACAGAGGCTTCACCAGTAACCGTGTTAGAATGTTAAACGGTAATGTTCAGATGTTTGCAGTTGTGTTTCTTTATTGGTTTTACAATCTATGCAAGTACCTCGTTATATTAAAGACACATATTTATAAAGGGCATTGTAAAGAGGTCATGGCTTGTGCTATCCTGCCTGTGGGAAGTGCAAATAAAATATCCCTTGCTGCCTGTCGTAAAAGAGAGCCTATGTGGCGACAGCGGGTTTCCTCTAAAAAACAGTGTCAGAATGACAATATGTTTGACATCCAATAGCTGATGATAAGATAAAAATCAATGTGTTCTAGTGGCGTCGTTAAATAAAACAAACTTTACTTTACTTTGTTCTGATGTGAAAAGTGTGTGGATGTTTTTCACAACTCCATGTCTTAATGCTACCTAAAACCTCTTCCTATTCTTGGTCTTTGACGTAAGTCTTATTGTAAACTGTCTACATGTCAATGGCATCACCCTGCATTGTTTGTCCTGTGTTCTTTTTCATTCCCGCTAGTTACTATTTCAATTTGGATTTAAAGGTCACATACTCATATAAAACAGTTTTGTTGGATCTCGTTTGTGGACAGGTTTGACAACGCCAAACTTCAAATACTGTTAACAGTGCTGGTCTTTTACCTAGTACACGGTCACTTTCTGTAGTAACAATAATTATTGAGATTAAAACAAAAAATTCATACAATAGCATTTCCTAGAAACTGATATACCAATAGAAAATGATTTAATTATAAACAATTTTAAAATTATAGTGTCTAGCGTGATTCAGCTTAAAAGAGTATTTTGTTTGCATGAAAAGGAAGGAAATGTGTTATTTAACGACACTCAACACATTTTATTTACGGTTATATGGTGTCGGACATATGGTTAAAGACCACACATATATTGACGGAGGAAACCTGCTGTTGCCAATTCATGGTCTACTCTTTTCGATTAACAATAAGGAATCTTTTGTATGCACCATCCCATAGACAGGATAGCATCTGCATGAAAAGTCCATTTTTCAAGATCACTCTCTAGAAATGGTGCTAGGTGAGTAATCACATGAAGTTCAAATAAAATGTACTAAAATTTATATGTCAAGGTGATAAATTTTGCCGTTCTCCTAAAACGTTCATGGTGAAGACTGACATACAACCTGGATATAAATGCTACAACCCCTCACCCTTAAAGTAAATTGGATTTTTGTGTGTAGTTTCAGACATAATGTGAAGAGTCTTTGATTACCCTGGTTCTGCACAAACATTGTCATCCTATTTTCAATAGGACCTCACACGTTTCAAGCATACTAGTTCAAATAAAATTAACTGAATTATCTGGCCAGATATGTAGTACATGACTGGTGTATCAAAGGCTGTGGTAAGTTCTTATTTCAGAATTACCAAATGTTTGACATCCAATAGCCAGTGCTCAATAAAGTAATGTGCTCTAGTGGTGTTGTTAAACAAAACAAACGTTAACCTTTTTGGTGCTAAGATCACTTAATACCATGAAAATAATCTGCTGAAGTGAAATGCAGATGCCATAGATCTACCATATTATACCACTGACATGTATACACATACTCATTAACAGACAATATGTCCTAACCAGCCTCAGTGGTGTGGTTATGTCATCAGGCATACAGCTGGTAGGTACTGAGTTCGCATCGCAGCCCAGTACCGGATCCTACCCAGCCCAGTACCGGATCTTACCCAGCCCAGTACCGGATCCTACCCAGCCCAGTACCGGATCCTATCCAGCCCAGTACCGGATCCTACCCAGAGCGAGTTTTCACTACTCAATGGGTTTGTCTAAGACCACAACACCGATTTCTCTCTCACTAACAACTAACCACTAACTCACTGAGGTGTGTGCCCAGGACAACATGCTGGAACCTTAATTGGATATAAGAACGGAAATAAGTTCAAATGAATGAATGAATGAATGAATATGGCCCCAATTTGCAACACCTGTTTTTGTCTTACATGCATATAACTACATACATTTACAATGCCGAAACACATGTGTGTTTAAAAAAACACTCACAGGCTTTGTAAATTCAGCCCTATATATTTTTTATGCATAAATAAAAATAAATATTTAAAACATTGCCCATAGGCACTTGATGAATGATAACCATGAAAAATAGAGTAATTTGCTGTTAAAAGCAGCTGTTTTAATGATGAAAATATTCTGTGAAGAAAATGTGGATATAAAAACCTTGTAGTTACCACCTGCCTTCACTGGCTATATGTATCTCTAAAATAGATCATCCATTGTTGTCTGTCTTTATTTCCATCATTTTGGTTTTTTAATGCATCATAAAAGAAGTCAGTCATATGCAAATGATATTTTCTGCTGATGGCCAGTGAAATACTAAAACCGATCTACATTTTTAGAAAATGCTTTTCTTACTTACCCATTTTTGAGAACACCATTCATTATTTTTGTTAACACATGCTGATAACACCAATATGTGTGATAACAGTTTAAAAACATACGACTGGCTGCTCCTAGGTGATGACCTGGTCATGACAGCCATACCATCTAATGAAAAGCAGCACAATCGAAATTGATTATCTGTGACATAAGTTAACCTGAAACTAATTAGGTACATGCAAGCATAAAAGCAGTGAATAAGCTTAGTTGTAAAAGACATTTAATTTTTGTTTTAAACTGGGTTTGTTAGGATATGTAAGAAATAGAATACTTCATTTGTGTCTGTTATGGTATCTAATGTCTACTTATGTTGTATTCTCTACTTATCTTTACAGATGTCATTACAGACCCTGGTTTAAACTATGTTAAATGGTCTAAACATCTACTCATGTATTCTCTACTTATCTTTACAGATGTCATACAGACCCTGGTTTAAACTATGTTAAATGGTCAAACATCTACTCATGTATTCTCTATTTATCTTTACAGATGTCATACAGACCCTGGTTTAAACTATGTTAAATGGTCTAAACATCTACTCATGTATTCTCTAATTATCTTTACAAATGTCATACAGACCCTGGTTTAAACTATGTTAAATGGTCTAAACATCTACTCATGTATTCTCTACTTATCTTTACAGATGTCATACAGACCCTGGTTTAAGCTATGTTAAATGGTCTAAACATCTACTCATGTATTCTCTACTTATCTTTACAGATGTCATACAGACCCTGGTTTAAACTATGTTAAATGGTCTAAACATCTACTCATGTATTCTCTACTTATCTTTACAGATGTCATACAGACCCTGGTTTAAACTATGTTAAATGGTCTAAACATCTACTCATGTATTCTCTACTTATCTTTACAGATGTCATTACAGACCCTGGTTTAAACTATGTTAAATGGTCTAAACATTTACTCATGTATTCTCTACTTATCTTTACAGATGTCATACAGACCCTGGTTTAAACTATGTTACTGTAATGTTTCTGTAATGTTTCTCATTTTTTATGATCCCAACCTATGCCCCACAACTGGTGTATCAAATTCCATGGTATTTGCTGTCCTGTCTATGGAGAAAATGCATATTAAAAAACCCTTGCTGCTGTTGCTTATGCTAAGACTACATAGCCGAATTAACAACTGTTTGACATTCAGTATAGCTGATGATTAGTAAGTCAGTCTGCTCTAGTGACAGCCATTGTGAATTTTGGAAAGATAATAATTGTGTACATGTGTATATATAGTTGTATTTCAATTTATTTGGTGAATTTTTTTTATAATGTTCATCGTGGGATTTAGCTCAGTTGGTTGAGTGCTCGCTTGACGTGCTGGCATTGGCGGATCAAACCACCTCAGTGGATCCATTCAACTGATTGTTTTTTCTAGTTAAACCAGTGCACCACAACTGGTCAAAGGCCATGGTATGAGCTTTCCTATCTGTGAGAAAATGCATATAAAAGATCCCTTGCTGCATTAGGAAAAATATAGCGAGTTTCCTCGGATGACTACATGTCAGAATTACCAAATGTTTGACATCCAGTAGCCTATGATTAATTAATCAATGTGCTCTAGTGGTGTTGTTAAACAAAACAAACTTAAATTTTTATGTCCATTTTTGAACATTTGATATTGCTACTTTAAACAAACACAGCTGTTCCATTTCCCAGAGAATCTGAAGATTTGATCAACTACTGTATTATTATAGGTAACCATTTTTCCTTGGATCCCTTATTCTCTAAATACTTGTCATTTATAGGAAATACTCCAACAGAACATTGATTTTTTTTTGATTTTTTTATTATTATGGCTTTTCTCTGGTCAGTGGTATGTTAGTGAAAGGTGTCATTTTGTAATATTTTTCAGAACTAGAGTTGAACATTTTGTGTGTTTATGACAGTGTGTGTGTGTGTGTGTGTGTGTATGATGGTGTGTGTGTATGAAAGTGTGTGTTTGTATGATGGTGTGTGTGTGTGTGACTGGTGTATGTCTGTGTGTGTGTTTGTGTCTGTATCCCTGTATGTGTGTATGGTGGTGTGTGTATGTGACTGTGTGGTGTGTGTCTGTGTGTGTGTGTGTGTGTGTCCCTGTGTGTGTGTGTGTGGTGGTGTGTGTGTGTGTGTGTGTGGTGTGTGTGAGAGAGAGAAAAAAAAAAAATGTTTTATTTAACAACGCACTCAACACATTTTATTTACGGTTATATGGCATCAGACATATGGTTAAGGACCAAACCCGCTGTCACCACATAGGCTACTCTTTTATGACAGGCAACAAGGGATCTTTTATTTGCGGTTCCCACAGGCAGGATAGCACAAACCATGGCCTTTGTTGAACCAGTTATGGATCACTGGTCGGTGCAAGTGGTTTACACCTACCCATTGAGCCTTGCGGAGCACTCGCTCAGGGTTTGGAGTCGGTATCTGGATTAAAAACCCCATGCCTCGACTGGGATCCGAACCCAGTACCTACCAGCCTGTAGACCGATGGCTAACCACGACGCCACCGAGGCCGGTTTGTGTGAGAGAGAGACAGAGAGACATAATGTGTTTGTGTTTGTCCTCACTGACATGAAAATGTCACTAGAATCACATTGTTTGATCCAGCCTTAAGTCTCTTAGGAAAATTGACACAGCTATTATCTATGGTCATTTTTCTGTTTACACAGAGTACACCTGTCGTAATAATATAACCAATGGCCTTGTGGTAGATGGCATTGAATTGATGATGATGCTAGAAAGAAGCAGGATTTGGTTTGGTGGTAGAGGCCCTGGTATCGTTATTGTCAGCAGAATTACTAACAATTCCTCATTAATCTTCTAAACAGACAGCCCATAGATGAGGTGTGTGTCCAGGACAGCATGTTTGAACCTGGAGTTTTAAAGTGACAGACTCTAGTTTTTAAACACAGTAGCATATTCTTCACTATTGGAGTTGGTTTTGATAACTGGATTATCCATTTGCATATATTTGATGTGCTTTATGTTATCCTGGTATGGGTAATAGCAGAAAATGGTCTGGGGCTTTTTTTGCATGTTTTAAAAAAAATGCACATAATTCTGAGAAGTAATGCTTATGCAGACTAGTCTATTTGTTTAGGTGTTATTCTCTGTTTCAGCATCACAAACTCTTCTTTTACTCCTTTGTAACTTCATCCAAATGTTTTACAGGTTTGTAGATTAACCGAACTTAGTGTCCATTTTAACTAGTTGAAACTAAGAGTCTGCTCCTTTAAATTGATATACCAACTCATAGTCTTTTTTAATTGCATTGCAAAAACATTTTAAGTTTCTTTAAAAATTACCATCTAACTGTACAGCTTAAATGACCTTCTTAATAGAACTACGAAGACAACTGCTGGATCATTTACATCACTGTTCATCATTATTACTTGTAGACTATACAAGATGCAGAACTGTGTGTGCAATTGCCTACCTTGCTTGTTACAGTCTTTCTGCGTTTGTAGCACTACCAATAGTAATGAAAGCGTGAAGCTACAGCCTTTAACCGTGCCGAGTGTCTTGAGATAACTCCCTGACATGGCGCGGCTGTCTTCGTGTGGTCATTTGTCACACAGAATAAATCCACAACTTACATGGCAGTCAAACATTCTGTCAATTGTCTGTCAAACTCCTTATTGTGGGATTATCTACTTGACTGGACACTAATTAAGTTTGCCCCATTTGTCGGCAATGTCCGGTTCTCCAAGCGGTGACCCTGTGTTTCTGCAGAGTTAGGAGTTCTTCCCTGGATGTTCAGGAAATGACTCTCTGGCAGCTGATGAGGTGAACGGTATCTGCAGGACGAGTTTACATGCGGGCCAGTGTAAACTGGGTAATGCAGCGTTGATACGTTATCATTGTTAGTCCAGACCGTTGAAGGGCCCTCTTGTTTTGTGGATCATCCTTCGACAGCTACATTTAATGAAGATGAATGGATTGCCACTTGCAATCTTTTACTCAAATCTAGACACATAATCATTTAAAATTCCCAAATCAGTATAGTGATTTCTCTTTTAGAGTCTTTATGTTGGATTTAAAAAAAAAAAAAATTAATTTTTAATTTGTTTAATTTGTTTTTTTCTTTGTTTGTTTAATGAAGACATAGATTATCTTAGTTAATTTTGTTTAATTAGTGACTGATTAACCAAGTGTCTTTTTTTTTTTTTTTCTTTGTTTAATGAAGACATTATCTTAGTTAATTTTGTTTAATGAGTGACTAATTGACCAAGTGTCTTTTTTTATTTTTTATTTTTTATTTTTTTTTTTTTTATTTGTTTGTTTTAAATGAAGACATAGATTATCTTAGTTAATTTTGTTTAATGACTGACTGATTGACCAAATGTCTTTTTTTAAATGCACTTTGTTAAAAAAAAACCAGTGGTGTAATCAGATATCATTGAACTGGGACTGGCAGATAGATCCAATGGCTCACAATATGCTGAGTGATACAAACAAAAACTGCTTTCTTTTCTTTGAGAAATTAATTTAAAATAATAATAACTGAATAACTAAAATATCCAGCTAATCACGTGATATCACTGAAATGAGAAGACAGATTTGAGTGTTGAAGATGAAGACAGGTCTAATTCAAGCCTGATCACTTTGGCATGCTAAGCAGATCTTAGGCTCCAACTTTGTTGGCGGAAATAATTTCACTATATCTAAGAGCATGCTAATGGCTTTACTGTTTAGAGCAAATATTGAATCATGTTGGCTCTGCCTTGATGGGGTCTGCCATGCTATGATCAGTTTGTTGTCTTAATTCTTTCCCAGCATTACTTTTGTAATGTTGTAGCTTGTAAGTATTTGATTAATATACTTTGATGTGTATTTATATGCATACCGCAGTGTGCCTGTCTTTGTTAAGATATATTACATTTAGTAGAAACATATCTAGCTATAAATGATGAAACATTCTTAGTCTGTATGTATACCTGGTATGTTTTGGGGTTGGGGTTTTTGTAAGTGCTTCATTAGTGGTGTTTTTGTTGTTTGTTTTTGTTTAATTTTTTTGTGGAGATTTAATTTTAATTGGAGTTTTTTGGTGGGTCTGGGGAAGGTGGGGGTCTGGGGAGGGTGGTGTGGAGCTAGCAAATTGTTCAACCTTCATCAGGGGTTTTTTTTTGGAGCTAAAACCCCCAGAGAAACTGCTAGCAAATTTTCAATAAATAGTTACGGCTTATATGCTTTATTGATTCCTACCAAATGGTATAGAATGTTAATGGGAGGACCAGTGTCACAGCAAATCTTATTATAAAACCTCTAACCACCACCCCACCCCCACCCCACCCCCTGCCTGAAAACCCCAGAGGAATATTTCCTCTGCAGTATGAGATAATGAGCCTAATGTCACGATATTCTTGTCATAGATACATTGCCCCCTTCACAAACTAATGAATACAGCAATGGGAGAAACAAAACAAATTAATTAGTCTAGTTAACACGTAAGTTTTAAGCTGAATTAAAAACATGCATTTTCAGCAGCAGGTTATGCATCTGCCCAGACCCAACCTCGGGCTAGATTTGACCTCGGTGCACATCATTACAGCAGTTACTCCTGTTGCTTTACTAATGAGAAAATATATCTAGAGGAGAAGTCAAATCAGCTGATAAAAATATGGATTTGTCACAGGAATTTTTCTCGCCATAATTTGCACATAGCTTCAGGGTGCATACATGGGCTGCATTATCTGCTTTTCTTTGCTTGGTGGCAGAGTCCCATTCCAGCCTGTGTGTAATTACATCAGGCATGGTGGAATATGCCGTACCCTGCAGAGACAGAATTGGAAATGGTAATCTTTTCCCATTGAAAGGTTTTGTATTCTGTCTCTGCTCAAATTGAATTTGTTTGTTCCGTTTGTTAATTAAATATGGGGAGGGGTGGCAGGAATGGGTGGGTGTGTTGTACTGGCCATTAAATTGACCTTAAATTGAATTTGGTTGTTAATGTGATTAACTAGATGAAATACTATAGGGGCAAATGACCATCAGTTAAAGTGAATGACTGTCAACGTGTCGAGGTATCCGAGATAAACTGTGTGGGTTGCAACATTTGATTGCTCTTGATGAACCAAGGTTTTCCCCCATATGCTTTGTGGATTCTTACCACATGATATAGAATGTTAATGGGGTTTCCACCATTCCCAACCATTGTCCCACTAGTAGTACATCAAAGGCCCTGCTATGTACTGTTCTGTCAATGAAAAAATACTTGTAAATATATTTTCTTGCTGGTTTTTTAAGGAATAGTAGGTTCCTCTCTTTCTATCTGTTTCTCTCTCTCTCTCTCTTTTGTCTATCTGTCACTCTCTGTCTCTGTCTCTGTGTCTGTCTCTCTCCTCCCCTCTCTCTCTCTCTCTCTCTCTCTCTCTCTCTCTCTCTCTCTCTCTCTCTCTCTCTCTCTCTCTCTCTCTCGTTCTTTCTTTCTGTCTCTATCTGTCTCTTTCTCTCTCTCTCTCTCTCTGTTTCTGTCTGTCTGTCTGTCTGTCTGTCTGTCTGTCTGTCTCTATGTCTGTCTCTCTGTCTCTATCTAACTCTTAAATATCATATTGACCATTAAAGGTATTGTCCTGTTTGTGACATTGTGACACGTTTTTTTCGCGAATACATACCTTAGCACATGTTCACAATGTATACATTTTGCGAATGACTGTTGGCATCTGTAAAAAATAATGCATGTGAAAATAATGCGTGCATATAAATTTTGTGACTTGAGGCTGGGCATGAACTACACAAAATTAATAAGCACACAATTTTTTCCCAGTTTACAGTGGAGACACTGATATTTTAAACAAATTTTAAAAATGTAACATGTGATTTTAGTCACCAAAAAGACTCTGTTAGTTGGAAACATTTTACATTGACAACAAACTCAGGGCAGTATCCTATAAAAGGCATTATTAATATACATGTATGTCCTGTCCTGGACAGAGGAGCCGGCAGATGTTGACACCTGCACCCATGACAGGCATGTGCTACAACACCTTGTTCTGAACGTGTATGTTAAAAACTATAAGCATGTCCATGACATGTATGTTCACACTAAAGTGTGGTATTGGCAATCGGTTGGAAGCTCATTATCAGTTATAATTGATCTGTACAATCCGATCAGCTGTGAGTTCTACAGTCAGTCAGAATTTAGGAATTTATTGGGAAGGATTTCACTTATTGAAACTATATCAAAATGCATATAGACATAAAAAAGATTTTGCCAATTTTTCTTGCAGTATCTTTTTCTGTAAATGCAACCATTCAGTCACCATATTTACCATATGGTAGATACAAACAACACCTCGCCGATATAATAATCACAGTATATAGGACATTACAGTGCCTCTTTCAAGTTTACCGGCCTCGGTGGCATCGTGGCAGGCCATCGGTCTACAGGTTGGTAGGTACTGGGTTCGGATCCCAGTCGAGGCATGGAATTTTAATCCAGATACCGACTCCAAACCCTGAGTGAGTGCTCCGCAAGGCTCAATGGGTAGGTGTAAACTACTTGCACCGACCAGTGATCCATAACTGGTTCAACAAAGGCCATGGTTTGTGCTATCCTGCCTGTGGGAAGCGCAAATAAAAGATCCCTTGCTGCCTGTCGTAAAAGAGTAGCCTATGTGGCGACAGCGGGTTTTCTCTAAAAAAATCTGTGTGGTCCTTAACCATATGTCTGACACCATATAACCGTAAATAAAATGTGTTGAGTGCGTCGTTAAATAAAACACTTCTTTCTTTCTTTCTTTCAAGTTTAATGATATTTGCCACTTTTTAAAACACAACAGTACTTGAAACACTGATACAAATTCATAATCCACTTACATGAATTTTCAGTCTAGATAAACATTTGATTGCAAAGTTAAAATTAAAGTGTGCTTTGTTTAACAGCACCACTATGTAGCACACTGATTTATTACTCAATGGCTACTGGATGTCAAACATTTTGTAATTTTGACATTTGTCTTAGAGAGGAAACCTGCTACATTTTTCCATTAGCCTAGTAGCAAGGAATCTTTTATATGCACCATTCCACAGACAGGACAGCACATACCATGGGCCTTTGATATGCCATTGGTGGTGCACTGGTTGGAACGAGAAATAGCCTAATGGGCCCACCCATAGGGATCAATCCCAGACTGACTGTGCATCAGGTGAGCGTTCAATTGATTACAAGTACTGTCAGATATCTCACCAATGGCAAACATGGCAGTATTAAGTGTTCTATTTAAAGTTTGGGTCACATGAAACTTCAGCCTGGTGAGTGGGAACTATTTTTACATGCCCATATTCACTGAAGGTTCTGACACTTCCATCTCGGGATTAACTTCTAACTTCGCCAGTGACTAAGTCTGGAACAGGAGGGTCAACCTGGAGAGAGAGAGAGAGAGAGAGAGAGAGGGAGAGAGGGAGGGAGGGAGACAGACAGAGAGACAGACAGAGAGACAGACAGAGAGACATAGAGAGAGACATAGAGACAGAGAGTACCTTTTAACATGCCCCTATACCACTATGGTTTCGGGCATGTCCATCCTAGGCCTGGTTTCTGGATAGCCAGTGATCTGGTCTGGGACAGAATTATACAACCTGGCCCCGTGCTTATAAACCTTAAAGTCTAGACTTTAATAAAGTCCAGACTTTAACATCATGGCAACGCCATTCAAATAGCATTATGTTAAAGTCTGGACTTATTAAAGTCTAGACTTTAAATTTTTTAAGCACGGACCCTGGTGAGATTCTGTTTGGTTGCTACCTGAAGAAATAAAGGTGGGTAGCCACTATAAATCTGTAATCATAGACATTATAATGGGGAAGCTGCCAAGTGAAACACATGTACTCCTTTTTAGTGTGATTCAGTTCATGCTCTTAGTGAGCTGGAAATATGAGTAGCTGTTTGTGACACATGGGTGTGGCACAAGCAGTTTCATAGAGCTGGTTAATTAAAGATTAATTAGAAAACGTGTGGGTTCAGAGATAAATTAATGAAGTGAGCAGATTTAGTCAGGGTTTTCTGGTGCCAGAGTTTCTCAATCAGATGTTACGTGTCATCCATTAAGTAAATAAAGGTGGGAGGAGCACTGTCTTCTTTCATGTAAGTTAAAACCTAAATTCATTACTAGGCTCTTTATAGTCCAATAAAAACAGTTCATACAGTCCCATGCATAACTGGCTAGTATTACACCAGTGCCAAAATGGATCAGTTTATGACCTTGATCTTGTACAAAATACATAAAAAAATAAATCTAATCAGTGTTGCATGTTTGTTATTATGAATCAGAAACATAAATTGTACAGTAAACATTACATGCTGTAGATCCTGAAATTAATGTGATCATAATATTAATGCGAAAAATGCGAGTTTGTGTTATTTGTATTAATATGACACATTTATTTCAATGTTTTGTCTATGTCTATGTCTACGTGTCCCATGTTATTAAAACAAAGCAAAGAAAGATTAAAATTCTAATATATTTATAAAACACAATTAACTGTCCACAATATTCCAGCCAGATTCCAGCCATGTGTGAGGATTGAAGGGTCTTTGACCACCCTGTCAAAAGCTGACATGATCCATCGCATGTGAATGGGTTTTAATACGCTAATCCTGAGGTCGACAGTTTCTTTGTTTTGATCTCACGAAAAACACTAGGGACTAAACAGGTTGTTAACTGATGTGTACACAGACATGTTAGTGAATTGATCTCATTGAAGATGCCTGTAACTTAGATTTAACCGATAAGTACACAGACATGTGTTGTTAGGAAAGTAATATTTCAAAGGGAGGCCAGTCGCATTAATTTCATGTCACATTTTGGTCTCTCTGCTGTCACTCGCTTTAATTTATGAATGCATCTATATATAGTACGATCCCTGTTTGGTCCACTTAATATTCCAGCATATTGTTACACCCCAAGTAATATTAATTTATTTTTATCCTCTACTCCATGGTTTTAATATTTACTATGTAGACTTCTCATAACTACATGGTTTTAATATTTACTATGTAGACTTCTCATAACTACATGGTTTTAATATTTACTATGTAGACTTCTCATAACTACATGGTATTAATATTTACTATGTAGACTTCTCATAACTACATGGTTTTAATATTTACTATGTAGACTTCTCATAACTACATGGTATTAATATTTACTATGTAGACTTCTCATAACTACATGGTTTTAATATTTACTATGTAGACTTCTCATAACTACATGGTTTTAATATTTACTATGTAGACTTCTCATAACTACATGGTATTAATATTTACTATGTAGACTTCTCATAACTACATGGTATTAATATTTACTATGTAGACTTCTCATAACTACATGGTATTAATATTTACTATGTAGACTTCTCATAACTACATGGTTTTAATATTTACTATGTAGACTTCTCATAACTACATGGTTTTAATATTTACTATGTAGACTTCTCATAACTACATGGTATTAATATTTACTATGTAGACTTCTCATAACTACATGGTTTTAATATTTCTATGTAGACTTCTCATACTACATGGTTTTAACATTTACTATGTAGACTTCTCATAACTACATGGTTTTAACATTTACTATGTAGTACATTAACATTTACTATGTAGACTTCTCATAAACTGCGTGGTATTAACATTTACTATGTAGACTTCTCATAACTGCGTGGTATTAACATTTACTATGTAGACTCATCTCATAACTGCGTGGTTTTAATATTTACTATGTAGACTTCTCATAACTACATGGTTTTAATATTTACTATGTAGACTTCTCATAACTACATGGTATGTAGACTTCTCATAACTACATGGTATTAATATTTACTTCTCATAACTACATGGTAGATATTTACTATGTAGACTTCTCATAACATTTACTATGTAGACTTCTCATAACTACATGGTTTTAATATTTACTATGTAGACTTCTCATAACTACATGGTTTTAATATTTACTATGTAGACTTCTCATAACTAACATTTAACATTTACTATGTAGACCTATTAACTCTATGTAGACTTCTCATAACTACATGGTTTTAATATTTACTATGTAGACTTCTCATAACTACATGGTATTAACATTTACTATGTAGACTTCTCATAACTACGTGGTATTAACATTTACTATGTAGACTTCTCATAACTACGTGGTATTAACATTTACTATGTAGACTTCTCATAACTACGTGGCTATGTAGGTAACTACGTGGTATTAATATTTACTATGTAGACTTCTCATAACTACGTGGTATTAATATTTACTATGTAGACTTCTGATAACTGCGTGGTATTAACATTTACTATGTAGACTTCTGATAACTGCGTGGTATTAACATTTACTATGTAGACCTCTCATAACTGCGTGGTATTAACATTTACTATGTAGACCTCTCATAACTGCGTGGTATTAACATTTACTATGTAGACCTCTCATAACTGCGTGGTATTAACATTTACTATGTAGACCTCTCATAACTGCGTGGTATTAACATTTACTATGTAGACCTCTCATAACTGCGTGGTATTAACATTTACTATGGTAGACATTTACTATAACATAACTGCGTGGTATTAACATTTACTATGTAGACTTCTCATAACTACATGGTATTAACATTTACTATGTAGACCTCTCATAACTGCATGGTATTAACATTTACTATGTAGACTTCTCATAACTGCATGGTACATGTGTATTAACATTTACTATGTAGACTTCTCATAACTGCATGGTATTAACATTTACTATGTAGACCTCTCATAACTGCATGGTATTAACATTTACTATGTAGACTTCTCATAACTGCATGGTATTAACATTTACTATGTAGACTTCTCATAACTGCATGGTATTAACATTTACTATGTAGACTTCTCATAACTGCATGGTACATGTGTATTAACATTTACTATGTAGACTTCTCATAACTGCATGGTATTAACATTTACTATGTAGACTTCTCATAACTGCATGGTATTAACATTTACTATGTAGACTTCTCATAACTGCATGGTACATGTGTATTAACATTTACTGTATAGACTTCTCATAACTGCATGGTATTAACATTTACTATATAGGCTTCTCATAACTACTTCTTAAACAGTTTGCTTGGATATCCATGTTAAACAATGTGGACCAAGTCCTGCGTTATGTTAAGACTTTGCATACACTGTTTATTAAACCATGTGCTGGGGTGTTGTGAAACAAGCATTCCTTTTGTGTCTGCCAGTGATGCACCACATGTCAAACATCAGTGTTCATCAGGAAAGGCGAGTGATCAGTCCCGCTCCCCTCCACACACACTCGCTTGCAAAGTTTTAGTAAAAATTCAAATTGATCGCCTTGTAATAAATGTTTTTTTAATGATTTTCATTTGAAACTTCCTGTGATTGTTTGCTCGCCTGGCATCCTTGGAAGAGAGTGATCTTCAGCTCACCTTGATATTGCTTCTGGTGAAGACCGAACTTGAGTGGCACCAATCTTAAAAGGTTTAGCAGTAACTTCTTCAGAAGCGTGCACACTTAGTGAGACTAAGTGTAATCAAAGGAAGCGTCGGCCGTAACACGCGTGACAAGGTGTTCCGAAGACCTTCACCATAACTCGGTTAGTTAAGCCAACAAGACTGACGCCCAGTGAACTCTCACTGGCAGCTCTGGTGTCTTCACAAAAGCCATTTACTTTAATTTTGAGAACCAGTCAACTTTACCCTGATTCAGTTAAAAAATGCGGTAATATATTCTATGGAACCTCGCCTAAACAAATATCATATCTTCCAAGGTCAGGTTTTTGGAAAGGTTACGTGAAAATTGGAATTAAATCTACTTAGTGAAAGTGTCTTGTCTGCCAAAGTTTTTAACTCAGTACGGTAGTTGAGTTAGTTGACTATAGTTTGAAGTGTGCTATGTGTAAAGAAGGTTTATTCGGTTGTATTTTGCCACACTGTTTAGTGAGTGAAGAGATACAGTTGTGGTGGCGTGAACATTTTTAGAATAAAGTATAAGGACAGAAAGTCAATATGTGTCTATAAGATTATAAGATGAAGAAATGGTCATTGTTTTTTACATGGTTGGGGCATGATGCAGATGAGTGGTAGGGAACTAACCTGGGGTGTAGTTCATTGTAGAATTGCTGTTTCTCACTCCAGCCAGTGCACCACGACTGGTGTTACAAAGGTTGTGGTATGTACTATCCTGTCTGTGGGATGGTGCATATAAAAGATCCCTTGCTGCTAATTGAAAAGAGTAGCCCATGAAGTGGCGACAGCAGGTTTCCTCCTTCAATGTCTGTGTAGTCCGTAACAATATGTCAGATGCCATATAACCGTAAATAAAATGTGTTGAGTGCATCATTAAATAAAAATGTCCTTCCTTCCTTCATTGCAGAATCGATCACTCTGAATCTGTAAGCTTTTCACTCTTCCCAACTAGTGCCCCACATGGAAACATGCAGTACACCAAATACTGTGGTATGTGTTGTTCTGTCTGTGGGAAAGAACATATGAAGATATCTTACTGCTGTTTGGTAGGAGTGTGACATCAACAAGGTTTTTCTCTCACTCCAGACCAAGTGTCCCAATACTCACATATTTGATACACATCAAATGGTCAAAGTTTAAAATGCTTTGAGATGGTCATACTCATACACTTGTATTCCTTTCATTTTCTTTGACTGACAGATTCCAAACATGTTCAAGACCTGACACATTGATATAAGAATTGTTTGTCGCTTTTTATGAATTTATCGATGTATATAGTCACAAATTTTATTAAATCATGTAGGGTAGCGAAGCGATTTTATACTAAATTTGTGACGGTTATGCATCAATAAATTCACAAAACAATTACTAACAATTTTTATTACAAACAACACTTAGTTAGAAATACACAAAAATCAGCTTCTAACGTTCTTTCCATAACCTTTTTTAACGTAATGACATCCCACTTGACATAATGACATCATCTTCTCGAGTTTATCAAAGGATAACATTCAGTTTTTAAGTGACATCATCCAATCAGAATATAGTAAATCGTATAACAGCACGAAGTTTGTAATTATATTACATTATTACCCATATGGGCTGAAATATCCAGGGTAATATTTTTTCGATAGTTGCACAGTGTGCAGATTGCTTCTACAGCCACCGATTGGCTGGCTTAACAATGACTGTTTGCTTGGTTATTCGAAAAGTCTGGAACTTCACTTTCATTCATTTAATATGTTTTCATTACACATATGTTTTACGATCTACACAAATTTACAGGAAAATTTTGACTTGTTTGTTGCATAAACACAAAATTTTATATTTTCATAAGCAGTGGCATTAACAACATAGAAAAATAATAATTTTCTTATAAAATCACAGTGATATTATTATATATTGTCAACATTATTTTATGGTAGATGAAACATTTAATTCTGCAAAAGTCTTGTTAAATTTACACATTATATATTTGCATTATCTTGCTTCATTTACTTTATCTATAAAGTTTGTTTTATTTAACGACACCACCTAAAGCACATTGATTTATTAATCATCGGCTATTGGATGTCAAACATATGGTTATTTTGACACTTTCTTAAATGTTTTATTTAACGACGCACTCAACACATTTTATTTACGGTTATATGGCATCAGACCACACACTTATTGAGGGAGGAAACCCGCTGTCGCCACTTCATGGGCTACTCTTTTCGATTAGCAGCAAGGGATCTTTTATATGCACCATCCCACAGACAGGGTAGTACATACCACGACGGTTGATATACCAGTCGTGGTGCACTGGCTGGAACTAGAAATAGCCCAGTGGGCCCACCGACGGGAATCGATCCCACACCCACCGCACATTGAGCGAACGCTGTACCACTGGGCTACGTCACGCTCTGTTTTGACACAGTCATTCAGGAAACCTGCTACATTTTTCCATTAGTAGGAAGGGATCTTTTATATGCACCATCCCACAGATAGGATAGCACATACCATGGCCTTTGATATACCGGTCGTGGTGCACTGGCTGGATTATCTGATCTGGTCATCCTGGTATGTTAGTAACTAAATTGCATTTTATAAACAGGGATGTGAGCGCTACGCGGAAATGCACTTTTCCATTTCGTCTAAAAAATAAAACAAACATGATGTTCAGTACTGTTGACCACACAAGGTTCATTTGCATGTTTTCACAGTTTCAAGTTTATGATGTGTGCCTTATATTATAAGTTATAACCAGTTTAGATTTGTTAGCATTGAATGCAATTTTTGGTAGTTCCAGGGGCTGCAAACAATTTTTCTTCAAGGGCCCTTGAGCGGCCCTGGACCCTGGCTGCAGTAAGCTTTTTTGTTCCAGCCCCTCTCACATCCCAGAAACTGTATACATGTAGGGTCAGTGTGGTTCAATCTTTGTTCTGCTATGTTGAGAAAGAAAACCCACTAGTAAGCCATAACTGTATTTGTTGTTTTTCACTTGGTGCACCTACTATAGAGATTTGCGTGGAGACTTCACAGATCACCAGGATGGTTTGTAACACAAGGTGGCAGGAAACACACTTAATAATTAACTGACAATTCAAATTTGGTGAAATTCAACCAGATTCAAGAAACAGAGAATAATTTCTCTCGTCATGTTGCCCTTTTCACGGTGCAATCCACAATTACGGAAAAACAGTTAAATGGGAAATTTAGCTAATATTATTTCAAGAGCTTGTCCCTAAAGTGGATTACGTCTGTTGAGAGTGTTGGTGTGTGTGTTTGTGTGTTTGTGTGAGTAAGGGTGTGTATTTGTGTGTGTGTGTGTGTGTGTGTGAGTAAGGGTGTGTGTTTGTGGGTGTGTGTGAGTAAGGGTGTGTGTGTGAGTAAGGGTTTGTGTGTGTGTGTGTGAGTAAGGGTGTGTGAGAGTAAGGGTGTGTGTGTGAGTAAGGGTGTGTGTTTGTGTGTGTGTGAGTAAGGGTGTGTGTGTGTGAGTAAGGGTGTGTGTGTGTGAGAGTAAGGGTTTGTGTGTGTGAGTAAGGGTGTGTGTTTGTGTGTGTGTGAGTAAGGGTGTGTGTGTGAGTAAGGGTTTGTGTGTGTGTGTGAGTAAGGGTGTGTGTGAGAGTAAGGGTGTGTGTGAGAGTAAGGGTGTGTGTGTGAGTAAGGGTGTGTGTGAGTAAGGGTGTGTGTGTGTGTGAGAGTAAGGGTGTGTGTGTGTTTGTGTGTGTGTGTGTGTGAGTAAGGGTGTGTGTGTATGAGTAAGGGTGTGTGTTTGTGTGTGTGAGTAAGGGTGTGTGTGTGTGAGTAAGGGTGTGTGTTTGTGTGAGTGAGTGTGTGTGTGTGTGTGTGTGCATTTGCTTGTGTGTGTGTGTGTGAGAGAGAGTGTGTGTGTGTTTGAGTGAGTTGTGTGTGTGTGCGTGTATGTGTGTGTGTGTGTATGAGTGAGTGTGTATGTGTGCCTGTGTGTGTCTGTGTCTGTGTGTATGTTTGTGTATGTGTCTGTGTGTGTGTATGTGTGTGTATGTCTGTCTGTCTAAGTGTGTATGTATGTGTGTCTGTTGTATGTGTGTCTGTGTGTGTGTGTGTGTCTGTGTGCGTGTCTGTGTGCACACACCCATGTAACACACAGCATTTTGTTTTCATTGGTGTTTTGATACATGAGAATGGTTTTAAAAACTTCTGACTAACTTGATAATGTTTTGTGTTGTTAGATTAGTAATTCGGTAACACTTTGAAGAAGGCCATTACAATTTATAGCTTATATCTTAAGCACATGATAGCTCGTAACCGATCTGACAGACGAGGATTCCGAGCTGTGGAGTAAATCTGATTCCAGCAGCAACTATTACAAAATCTACTTACACAACGTTTCCTGGCCTATAGATGTACAAATCTACTTACAAAACATTTCCTGGCCTATAGATGTACAAATCTACTTACACGACGTTTCTAGGCCTATAGATGTACAAATCTGGAAGTTAATTGTGAACACTGTCAGCCTCGGAGGCTTGGTAGGCAGTAAATCAAGTTGGAAGTAGGTTCACCTCTTGATTCGGTTAGTTTTCTGTGGAGTTCAACTTGATGCAGTGAACCTAGAGGCGAAATCCTTAAAACGTCTTTCAGACTCTGAAACCTATTTCAGCAAAGTCACATTTGTTAATAAGTGTGTCTCGTTTAACGTCTTCCATGTACTACTGGGCAGGCCGACCTTGTAACAGTGAAGTGAGAATGGACCAACAGATGTACCTACAACCATCAGCTCAGTGTCCTCTGTTCACCATGGTCCTCTGTTTCTTCCTCTTCCTCTCAGAGCGAGACATAGCCCAGTGGTAAAGCGCTCACTTGAAGGACGGTCGGTTTGGGATCGATCCCCATCAGTGGGCCCATTGGGCTATTTCTCGCTCCAACCAGTGCACCACGACTGGTATATCAAAGGCCATGGTATGTGCCATCCTGTCTGTGGAATGGTACATATAAAAGATCCCTTGCTGCTAATTGAAAAGAGTAGCCCATGAAGTGGCAACAGCGAGTTTCCTCCCTCAATATCTGTGTGGTCCATAACCATATGTCCGACTCTATATAACAGTAAATAAAATGTTGAGTGTGTCGTTAAATAAACCATTTCCTTCCTTCCTCTTCGTCTCTGTCTGTGCCTCGGGTGTGGTGAGTCACAGCTATCCATCTTTCTTTATGGACTCAGGTTTTTGCCATCCCAACAAATGTCCCATGACTGGCATGTCAAAGGCTGTGGGACGTACTGTCCTGCCTATGGGGAACTACGTGTAAAAGATCTTCCTCTCTGTCTTTGCCTCAGGTGTGATGGGTGACAGAATTAATCAATCTTTATGGACTCAAGTTTTCCCCATCCCATTCAGTGTCCCACGACTGGCATGTCAAAGGCTGTGGTACGTACTGTCCTGCCTATGGGAAACTACGTGTAAAAGATCTTCCTCTCTGTCTTTGCCTCAGGTGTGATGGGTGACAGAATTAATCAATCTTTATGGACTCAAGTTTTCCCCATCCCATCCAGTGTCCCACGACTGGCATGTCCAAGGCTGTGGGATGTACTGTCCTGCCTATGCGAAAGTACATGTAAAAGATATCTTACTGCTTTATCAGTAGGAGTAGCCTATGTGGTAATAACAGATATCATCCTCCCTCCCTCTCTCTCTCTCTCTCTCTCTCTCTCTCTCTCTCTCTCTCTCTCTCTCTTCCCTCCCATCCTCCATCTCCCCTCCCACCCTCCTCTCCCTCCCTCCCTCCCTCCCTCTCTCCCTCTCTCTCTCTCTCTCTCTCTCTCTCTCTCTCTGTCTCTCTCTCTATCTCTATCTCTATCTCTATCTCTCTCTCTCGTTGTCTTTTTGTCAACCAATTGTCTTAAGACATCAGTTAACCATAGTTTAAAATGTGCTGAGGTGTATTTTCCTTTCTTTTCTGTCCGTCTGTGTCCATTGATGGTGAAAGTAGTGACACTGGAAGTCAAGTCTCCCACCTGGTACTCATCCATGCCCTTCCTGAAGTTTCTCACCAACCTCCACACAGCAGAGGCACATGTGCAGAGGGAGGGTTTCTACAGTTGAACACCCCCTGGAAACATCACTCAACCCCCTTATAAACGTCTCTCGCCACAATGTATACCCTGTCCTGCTAAAATTCCTGTAGTGAGGTGGGGAAGATTAAGAGTAACACACTCCTAACAAAGCCGATGTTATTCCTGTTGGTTATGAACAAGTTTATAATAAGATTTTTAAAACTCTGTTCACCACCGTGTATTAAAATATAACATTGTTTTATTTCAAGTACAGGTAGTTTCACCAAGAACTGAAAAACCAAAAGTGCCTGGTTTTTTCAAAACAAAACTATCATCACCAAGAACTTGTTATTCATAACAAACAATATACATGTGTCTGAAACATTGCAATCAATAGCCTTTCTTCTGATACATGTATATGATTAATATATATTTGCTATACGAGGCTATTCATTATCTTAGGAAGTAGGTGGATTGGGAAAAAGTAGGCGGGTTTGCCCAGGTCATCTGGGAACACGCCTGTCTCAGAAGGTTTGGAAACAAAAAAGTCTTTGGAACACTAATCAATTGTAGCCTTAAAATAAGCAGTCTGGAGAAGTTTAAAGAGATAGAGGGAGATAATTTTGAAGGGTAAGGCCTAAAAAAATACACAATATTGACATTACAACTCTGCTAAAAATACATAATGTTGACATTAGAACTGCTAACTGATTAAGGCAGTTTGAGAGCATGCTAGCTCAAATATGAGAAACTTGCGCTTTTTAATTAATTAATTTTCATGTTTATAGCTTCCTAATTAACTTTTAAGCCTGCTTCGCTGGGCATACACATCAGTTTTACTGTGCTGACTAGGTTTAAAGCTGCAATCTTAGGTATCTTTTTGTTATGACTAGTTCTAGTAATAACATATGCAATTATTAAAACTTGAGTTGTGTCTGTATTTTGTATAGTATTAGGGAGGTGGTGGGATTTACGTCAGTTGATTGAGTCTTGCTTGAGGTGCTTGCCTCACAGGATCGAACCACCTCGATGGATCCATTCAACTGATTGGGTTTTTTCTTGTTCCAACCAGTGAACCACAACTGGTCAAAGGCTATGGTATGTGCTTTTCTGTCTGTAAGAAAGTGCATATAAAAAATCCCTTACTGCATAAGGAAAAATGTAGCGGGTTTTTTCTGATGACTACATGTCAGAATTACCAAATGTTTGACATCCAATAGCTGATGATTAATTAATCGATGTGCTCTAGTGGTGTCGTTGAACAAAACAAAGGTTTTTTTTGTATAGTATTATTAAGTATGTGATGTTTTAATATGGTGAAAATGGGCTCTAGCTCAGTGGATAGAGCACTTGCTGAAGTCCTTGGATTGAACCTTCTTGGTGGACCCATTCTCTGATTGTCTTTCTTCCTGTCCGACCCAGTACCCCATGACTGGTATATTTAAGGCAGTGGAATGTGCTGTCCTGTCTGGGAAAGTGCATATAAAATATCCCTTCCTGCTAATGAAAAAATGTAGCTGGTTTTATCTGAAGACCATGTATCAAAATTACAAAATGTTTAATATCCAATAATTGATGATTATTAAATCAGTGTGCTCTAGTGGTGTCATTAAACAAAATGTTTTAACTTTTTAATATTACACAGCAAGATGGCAGCTTTAAACATGTTGTCATGGTGCCAGTGCCGTAGAGTAAAATTGCATGCTCAGTTTATTCTCTTCCTTAAATTGTCGTCTGCTTCCATTTTGTTTTACTTATTTTGCCGAGATTAGTGTAGAAAATTGCTGACTTATTCCCGGTTCTGGTTTATGCCCATTTTAAATCAAAGAAATGGTCTGCTTAATTAAGCAAGCAGCAGTACACTAATAAAATTGAAGAATGCTACATTATACACGACTAACATAATTGTTGCTAACTGCTGACGATCATCAAAGTCGGGCAGACTTTTATTGATCACTGGTTTTATTTCATACTAAACCAGTCTACTCAGACATGTATGAAAAATGGTTTCAAATTGGCTTTTTAATGTGGTTGGGTTTTTTGTTTTTTATCTTCCTCTTTGTGCATCTTTGTTTATGCCTTCTTACTATAAAATGATAAGCTTGCTAATGATGAAAATCATGCCGGTAGTAACTCTAGAAAGAGAGGTAGAAGTGAGATCATCCGATTTCCATATAGTGCACAATCAATATCAAAGAATATCAAAGATTTGTCTGAAACCGAGAATGAAATGAGTCATGATTTACACTATACCATGTTTAGTTGACGAATGACTAGTTTTTATATGTTATCCCAGAGTATCTTTATCTGTAATGGGGTAGTCGGGAATGGTGCTCAGTGACACAACTCTCTCACCTAAGGTTTCCCCATCCCAATTAGTACCTCATGACTCTTACATCAAACGTTATGATATTGTATTTTTGAAGCCTTCCTTGATTGTGGTGGAATTGTAACGATGTGAATTATTTAGTTTGTATCAACAAACTGCGCCCCATAGCTGCTGGGCACAATTCTTCTGTAATGATGTAGCTTGTTTTTGCCCTGAGCTCCCCAGGAATATGACTTGTGTTATCAACAGAAGGTGATTAGATTTTTGTTTTAAACAACAGTTAGTATGAGATGTGAATAAACTTCACAAAATCTCATCAGGCATGATTGATGAGCAGTCGACTTCATTTCCAGCCCACAATGATTAACGTCCAGATAGGACATAGAAGTACTTATTATATTTTCATTAAACATGTCCTTGATTCTTAAGTAAAAACAACATTAAACTCACACACGTCTTTACAGCCTAGGTAGCCACGTACTTCACCTAAAGGTACTGCTGTTCCTAGGGTCAGTGAGAGAATTCATTCATTTACTCATTTCATTTCATTTCAACTTATTTTTGTGCTTATATCCAATTAAGGTTCAAGCACGCTGTCCTGGGCACACACCTCAGCTATCTGGGCTGTCGGTCCAGCACAGTGGGTTAGTTGTTAGTTGGTTAGTGAGAGAGAAGAGGGTGTAATGGTCTACCCATTGAGTCGTTAAAACTCACTTTGGGTGGGAGCAGGTACCGGGCTGCGAACCCTGTACCTGCCAGTCTTATGTTCAATGGCTTATCCACGACACCACCAAGGCCGGTAGTGAGAGAGAAAAAAGAGAAAAATATGATTGATTGATTGATTTCAACTTATTTTCGTGCTTATATCCAATTAAGGTTCAAGCACGCTGTCCTGGGCACACACCTCAGCTATCTGGGCTGCCTGTCCAGGACAGTAGGTTAGTTGTTAGTTTTGTTTAGTGGTTAGTGAGAGAGAAGAGGGTGTAGTGGCCTTACACCTACCCAATGAGCCCTTAAGAACTCGCTCTGGGTTGGAGCCGGTACCAGGCTGTGAACCCTGTACCTACCAGCCTGTAATCCAATGGCTTAACCACTGCGCCACCGAGGCCGGTTGAAAAATATGAAAGAAAAAAGAAAGAAACGGTGGCTGCATTTACTAGGTGTTTGCTTAGTAGAGATGGCTGTTTGTCAGATTTTCTTTTTCTTTTACTTCTGTGCACTGGTGTAAAGACTACTTGCTGGAAACCGACCAGATTGTTGATCCTAAGTTACTTAATAGATGCTTTTCACCAGAGCCATCTGATTAACTCTTTCAGCGAGGCATCATACATACATGTATGCACATAATATCTGCACATTTTGATCTAACTGAATATTGTATGATGAGGACGTCATGCTGGAAATCAATCTGATGGCGAGGTGGAGGCATCGTGAATTATCCATGAGGTTACATCAAAACATTTACAGGATTAGCTCTAGACTTGAGCGTCTTTGATCACTGCTTTTCTTAGACTCTTTCTTGTTTCTATCACTGGATTTGGTATGCATTAGTAACTAATATAAAACTGTCTAGTGGCTTCATTTGCCTGTTAATGGCTTGGCTGTAGAATTCGTGTTCAGTTGGTAGATTGCACTGGAGCTGTGAGAGGTCAGAAGGATCTGTCAGCAGCAGAGAATCCAGCCAGCACACCAGCACTGATTGGAATCTGCAAGTGCAGCCAGTTACTGTAGCCATTTGGCTTGCATGCAATTCAGTGGCAATGATGAAAACAGCCACCTTAAAGTTGGCTTAAAATTTCAGATATGATCACAGTTTGACCGCTGTTCTTTTAGACATCATTCTGCTACATTTTGCTTACATTTTGTGGATGCTTTTGCAGATTTGGTACATGTATTTAGTTTTCAAGAGCTAATGGGTAATGCTTGTTTAAAGTATGTGTACTTCTTTTTACATATTGAATCGTTTAGTAGATGGATTTTACACTGAGTGTTAGTGATCACCAGGTGAGTCTTTGAACCACCATCAACAGCCCTGTCTGTATACCTTCAGGTTAATGTCATCAGGAACTTGAAAGCTTTCCAACGGTGCCTTTCATGTTTCATAGGAGTGCTTAACAAATGTGTCTTTAGGCCCCCACCCCCAATGCCTTTGAATCTAATGTAAGGTCAAAGACATTTTGAATTCTATTTAAAAAAAAAAAAAAAGATTGGTTATTACTCTTAAACTGAACATCCCAATGCCCATAAATGTGGTGCCATTAACAGTAAAGTACAAATTTGGTAAAAGAAAGAAAGAACTTTATTATCTGAAACAATTTTGATCTTTGAGGAGAGACGTTATGTAATAATTATACATGTTCCAAAGGAAATGGGCTTTCTGTTATGGTTGCATAGTACCAAAGAAGAGAGTACCGTGTCAAGGTTCGACGTGCACCGTCAAATATTTACGGAGTAAAAGCAGCTGTGGGTGTGATTGGTAGTAATATGTGACATTGATTATTTGTGCTAATACCATTGACAATAAATAAATACACTTTTATTTGTTATACAGTTGTTATGCAGTATATACCACAGGTTGAAACTAATGCGGGGTACCCCTAAAAATGGAACTGCAATTTTCAGCAAAAATGACGGTTGCTATTAAAAACATAAATTAAATCTCTTAAATGATACGTGACCCCCCATTTTTTTGCAGCTAGATTAGATGTGAGGTGCCACACTTTCTATTGCTGTACTTCCTGGGTGTGTTGAAACGCTGCTTATATCAGTTTTATTAGTAAACGTTAACATTACCGGCAATAGGAATTGATTTGGTCTAATGGAACCTTATGGGAGTCTGACATTAGTTGAGATGACTGGTCCTGCCTCCTGTCCATTTCACAAACTCTGTTTAGCACTTATCTGGGTTGATTTATCTTTTGCACCATTCCGTACATGACACTGAAGCCATCATTGCTTTACCAATCTGGTTTTATAATGTGTTAAATGACTTTCACAATTTGTGTAAATAATACTAACTTTTTTTTTTTCCATCTGCACATAGAAATGATCTTTTGGCCATTCTAGTTTCATAGTTTAGTTATTGTCACTATAACCTGTGGTCAGCACAGTGATGAGGTTTTGCTAACCATCCTTGCTGATAGTACATCCTTATGGCCAGGGAGGTTACCACATTTTTGTCTTCATTAGCTTTCCTTAATGAACCCTTCTTCCGAACATTACCCTCGTGCATTAATACTTTTCACAGTAATAACATTATATGTGTTTCATCACCACTGAATAATAACGTGAGCTGTGAAAATAACAAAAAAACCAATCTAGTTTCATGTTCAGCTTATATAAGAAATGCAATTTACACTTACATGATATGCTTCATGAATAAATCCCATCACTATGGCTTTATAACTGGGGTAAAAAGAAAGAACGAATATATAGCTGAGAGATGGAGCAGTCTTTTCAGGTTTCCTACATGTTAAAGTTTGTTTTGAATTGGTCATTTATGAAGGAACTCTCCTTGGAGTTACTTCTCTTAAAGTCATACTGATTAACTAACTGACCATTTTCTTTTGCCATGTTTCTTCTTCTTTTTGCATCAGTGGGCCCATTTTTCGTTCCAGCTTGTGCACCATGACTGTTATATCAAAGGATGTGGTATGTACTGTTCTGTCTGTGGGATGGTGCATATAAAAGATCCCTTGCTACTAATGGTAAAATGTAGCAGGTTTCCGCTCTAAGACTTTGTCAAATGTTTTACATCCAATAGCCAATGATTAATAAATTAAAATGTGCTCTAGTGGTGTCATTAAGCAAAACAACCTTTAATAAAAAAAATTCTTCTTTTTAATACTGAATGACTACACCTGAGGCCAGTAGTAGCAATGAATGATACCATCCTTTGCAGCTCATCTGTGGTCAATGCATACAGTTTTTTCTCAGGTATTGGTTTTGACAGTCATGGATGACATGTTCAGTTGACTGTATCACATCTTCTCAAGGATACAGGGGAGAGGGTGCTAGCCAGAATCTTATGTATGGTATGCAGTGTGCGATTTTGGTTTCAAAAGTTTAAAGTGTCATAAGGACTCCCTGTTCACAAATCTTGAGAGCCCGCCACCAAACCAGCGAGCCCTGCCGTGTGTGTCCAGTAGAACAGAGGATACACTGAATGTTTTGCATGAAACCAAGAAAAATATCGCTATTCAAGACTCTGGTTTGCCATGATTTTAAGATATAAGTTGACTGTGTAATTTGTACAACCAATTTTTATGAGCCATGTGGGCTCGCATGCAAGCCCAGTTAAAGAGTCCTATATGATTTATAATGTGGGTCCTTTTAGTTCCCTACCAGTCTACCCAGAGTGGACTTTAGATTTCATCTATGTCACTCTGTCTGTCCTTCTTTCTGTCTGTCCATCTTTCTGTCTGTCCATCTTTCTATCTGTCCATCTGTCCCACATATAGATTTCCAAACCTTTTTTTTTCACAGTAACTCCAGATATTGAGCTGACATTTTGTGTATAGCTTTGTCATGTACAGTTAATGATCAAGTTTGACTTTTATTACAATTTACCCCTTGGCCCATGAATTTAGGAGATACCAAAAACATTTGGGCCCCATAGGGGACATGTATGGCTTTAGCAGTATTCTCGGAATTATTCACCCAGGGGTGGGTGGGGGTGGGGGGGCTAGACGTAGCCCAGTGGTAAAGCGCTTGCTTGATGCACGGTCAGTTTATGATCAATCCCCATCGGTGGCCCTATTGAGCTATTTCTCGTTCCAACCAGTGCTCCACAACTGGTGTAACAAAGGCCGTGGTATGTACTATCCTGTCTGTGGGATGGTGCATATAAAAGATCCCTTGCTACTAATCGAAAAGAGTAGCCCATGAAGTGGCGACAGCGGGTTTCCTCTCTATATATCTATGTGGTTCTTAACCATATGTCTTACGCCATATAACCGTAAATACAATGTGTTGAGTGCATCGTTAAGTAAAACATTTCCTTCCTTCATATGTCACCCAATTTTATTGCAATTTACCCCTTGGCCGTTGAATTTACGAGATACCACAGGGGTCATGTATTGCTTTATCAGTACTCTCAGAATGCTTGCCTTCATATATCACCCAGTTTTCTGCAGCACTCATCTTAGCAGTCTATCTGCATTCTCATTTCTTGGAAGGAAATGTTTTTATTTAATGATGCACTCAACACATTTTTATTTACGGTTATATGTCGTCGGACATATGGTTAAGGACCACACAGATGTTGAGAGAAGAAACCCGCTGTCACCACTTTATGGGCTACTCGTTTCGATTAGCAGCAAGGGATCTTTTATATGTACCATCCCACAAACAGGATAGCACATACCACAGCCTTTGATATTCCAGTCGTCATGCACTGGCTGGAATGAGAAATAGTTCAGTGGGCCCACCGAGTGAATGCTTTACCACTGGGCTACATCCCGCCCCTCACTTCTTGGAATACCCCGGTACCACAGTAAAAGAGTAGCCTAAGTGGCGACAGCGGGTTTCCTCTAAAAAACAGTGTCAGAATGACCATATGTTTGATGTCCAATAGCCGATGATAAGATAAAAAATCAATGTGCTCTAGTGGTGTCGTTAAATAAAACAAACTTTACTTTTTTGCTAACATGGCATAGGACCTCTGAGAGACTTACATTTCTTTCATTTCCACTTGTTGCTTTCCAGTTTTGCTTTAAAAAAGTTAAAAGACACAAAAGAAAATCCAGCCTCTGTAATTGAGATAGATATTCATTATATATACAGAATGGGGTGTTTCTGGGATGAATGCCTTTGGTATACTGTAGGTAACTTCATTTTTAAATTGCAGCACCTCCCTAGAATATTCCTGCATCAGCCTTTGATCTTTTTACTATTATTGTTTTTGTTGCTGCTGTTATTATTGTTGTTGAATATTATTACACAGCAAGATTTCAGTTACATTAATGCTGTTCTGTGTAGTGGAGCTTTACTGTGTATTTTTAACATTTGTGGCAATATCCAATAACCTTCTAACCATCAAAGTAGTAGCTGTATGATACAGTCGTTTGAATTCTTATGACACTTTTAGCAAATACATGGCTTCAAGCCATTTCCACTTTTTTCCTTTAAAAATTGTTTCCCCGTCTCTTTTCGTAGCATCGCTAAGAAATCGAAAAGCCTCCCACAAACTTGTTATCAGGAAGCCAAACATATGCACAGACTGGGAAAGTGCTGCCTCGCTTTGTGATATCAAACACTGATTGTATTATAGGTTTTTCCATCATTTTATCACACAGCACTTTGAAGTAGAGAAATGGCTTTGCGAGCTGTCTGTGAGATGTTTTTTTTTTAAGGCTTCCCATTCAGGGGGTGTGTTTCATCCAATCTGAACTAATGTAACAGAGCAACTGCACCTTTAAACCCAGCCATTGTGTGTGATGTTGGGTCAGAATACAGTGCAAGCAGTATAACTTGTACAGGGGGTTCACCTTTAAGCCCAGTCTTTGTGTGTGATGTTGGATCAGAATACAGTGCAAACAGTATAACTTGTACAGGGTGTTCACCTTTAAGTCCCACTTTTGTGTGTGATGTTAGGTCAGAATACAGTGGAGGCAGTATAACTTGTACAGGGGGTTCATCTTTAAGCCCAGTCTTTGTGTGTGATGTTAGGTCATGATACAATGTAAACAGTATAACTTGTACAGGGGGTTCACCTTTAAGCCCAGTCTTTGTGTGTGATGTTAGGTCAGAATACAGTGCAAACAGTATAACTTGTACAGGGTGTTCATCTTTAAGCCCAGTCTTTGTGTGTGATGTTAGGTCAGAATACAGTGCAAACAGTATAACTTGTACAGGGGGTTCATCTTTAAGCCCAGTCTTTGTGTGTGATGTTAGGTCAGAATACAGTGGAGGCAGTATAACTTGTACAGGGTGTTCACCTTTAAGTCCCACTTTTGTGTGTGATGTTAGGTCAGAATACAGTGGAGGCAGTATAACTTGTACAGGGGGTTCACCTTTAAGCCCAGTCTTTGTGTGTGATGTTAGGTCAGAATACAGTGCAAACAGTATAACTTGTACAGGGTGTTCATCTTTAAGCCCAGTCTTTGTGTGTGATGTTAGGTCAGAATACAGTGCAAACAGTATAACTTGTACAGGGGGTTCATCTTTAAGCCCAGTCTTTGTGTGTGATGTTAGGTCAGAATACAGTGGAGGCAGTATAACTTGTACAGGGTGTTCACCTTTAAGTCCCACTTTTGTGTGTGATGTTAGGTCAGAATACAGTGGAGGCAGTATAACTTGTACAGGGGGTTCACCTTTAAGCCCAGTCTTTGTGTGTGATGTTAGGTCAGAATACAGTGGAGGCAGTATAACTTGTACAGGGTGTTCATCTTTAAGCCCAGTCTTTGTGTGTGATGTTAGGTCAGAATACAGTGCAAACAGTATAACTTGTACAGGGTGTTCATCTTTAAGCCCAGTCTTTGTGTGTGATGTTAGGTCAGAATACAATGTAAACAGTATAACTTGTACAGGGGGTTCATCTTTAAGCCCAGTCTTTGTGTGTGATGTTAGGTCATGATACAATGTAAACAGTATAACTTGTACAGGGGGTTCATCTTTAAGCCAAGTCTTTGTGTGTGATGTTAGGTCAGAATACAGTGCAAACAGTATAACTTGTACAGGGGGTTCATCTTTAAGCCCAGTCTTTGTGTGTGATGTTGGATCAGAATACAGTGCAAACAGTATAACTTGTACAGGGTGTTCACCTTTAAGTCCCACTTTTGTGTGTGATGTTAGGTCAGAATACAGTGCAAACAGTATAACTTGTACAGGGTGTTCACCTTTAAGTCCCACTTTTGTGTGTGATGTTAGGTCAGAATACAGTGCAAACAGTATAACTTGTACAGGGTGTTCATCTTTAAGCCCAGACTTTGTGGTTGATGTTAGGTCAGAATACAGTGCAAACAGTATAACTTGTACAGGGGGTTCATCTTTAAGCCCAGTCTTTGTGTGTGATGTTAGATCATGATACAATGTAAACAGTATAACTTGTACAGGGGGTTCATCTTTAAGCCCAGTCTTTGTGTGTGATGTTAGGTCAGAATACAGTGCAAACAGTATAACTTGTACAGAGGGTTCATCTTTAAGCCCAGTCTTTGTGTGTGATGTTGGATCAGAATACAGTGCAAACAGTATAACTTGTACAGGGTGTTCACCTTTAAGTCCCACTTTTGTGTGTGATGTTAGGTCAGAATACAGTGGAGGCAGTATAACTTGTACAGGGGGTTCATCTTTAAGCCCAGTCTTTGTGTGTGATGTTAGGTCATGATACAATGTAAACAGTATAACTTGTACAGGGTGTTCACCTTTAAGCCCAGTCTTTGTGTGTGATGTTAGGTCAGAATACAGTGCAAACAGTATAACTTGTACAGGGTGTTCACCTTTAAGTCCCACTTTTGTGTGTGATGTTAGGTCAGAATACAGTGCAAACAGTATAACTTGTACAGGGTGTTCACCTTTAAGTCCCACTTTTGTGTGTGATGTTAGGTCAGAATACAGTGCAAACAGTATAACTTGTACAGGGTGTTCACCTTTAAGTCCCACTTTTGTGTGTGATGTTAGGTCAGAATACAGTGCAAACAGTATAACTTGTACAGGGTGTTCACCTTTAAGTCCCACTTTTGTGTGTGATGTTAGGTCAGAATACAGTGCAAACAGTATAACTTGTACAGGGGGTTCATCTTTAAGCCCAGTCTTTGTGTGTGATGTTAGGTCATGATACAATGTAAACAGTATAACTTGTACAGGGGGTTCATCTTTAAGCCCAGTCTTTGTGTGTGATGTTAGGTCAGAATACAGTGCAAACAGTATAACTTGTACAGGGGGTTCATCTTTAAGCCCAGTCTTTGTGTGTGATGTTAGGTCATGATACAATGTAAACAGTATAACTTGTACAGGGGGTTCATCTTTAAGCCCAGTCTTTGTGTGTGATGTTAGGTCAGAATACAGTGCAAACAGTATAACTTGTACAGGGTGTTCACCTTTAAGTCCCACTTTTGTGTGTGATGTTAGGTCAGAATACAGTGCAAACAGTATAACTTGTACAGGGTGTTCATCTTTAAGCCCAGTCTTTGTGTGTGATGTTAGGTCAGAATACAGTGCAAACAGTATAACTTGTACAGGGGGTTCATCTTTAAGCCCAGTCTTTGTGTGTGATGTTAGGTCATGATACAATGTAAACAGTATAACTTGTACAGGGGG
The DNA here is from genome assembly GCF_016097555.1 of Gigantopelta aegis. Lineage (NCBI taxonomy): Eukaryota > Metazoa > Mollusca > Gastropoda > Neomphalida > Peltospiridae > Gigantopelta > Gigantopelta aegis. The sequence goes on from NC_054701.1 coordinate 50,000,121, forward strand.
TTCATCTTTAAGCCCAGTCTTTGTGTGTGATGTTAGGTCAGAATACAGTGCAAACAGTATAACTTGTACAGGGGGTTCACCTTTAAGCCCAGTCTTTGTGTGTGATGTTAGGTCAGAATACAGTGCAAACAGTATAACTTGTACAGGGGGTTTATCTTTAAGCCCAGTCTTTGTGTGTGATGTTAGGTCAGAATACAGTGGAGGCAGTATAACTTGTACAGGGGGTTCACCTTTAAGCCCAGTCTTTATGTGTGATGTTAGGTCAGAATACAGTGCAAACAGTATAACTTGTACAGAGTGTTCACCTTTAAGCCCAGCCTTTGTGTGTGATGTTAGGTCAGAATACAGTGCAAACAGTATAACTTGTACAGGGTGTTCATTATTACAACGGTAAAGGGTAATACCATAGGCACAGAAAACAATTATCGGTTGATTAAGGCATGATCCATTGATTTATGTATTTAGTCTGTTCCAACAATGACAAACAAACAAACAAACAAACAAAAAACGTTTTTGTGTAAGTAGTTCTGCAGACTATTTGTGAAGTGTGTATTCAGTTTTAACATTTAATCACTTTGTGCACATGACAGAGCAGTCTAAAAATGGCATGTAAAAGCAACTGAACTCCATTTGATGCTCAGATTCATGGGCGTTCAATGGGTTCGACCGAACCCCCCCCCCCCTGAAATCGCTTTTTTTATAATTTAATATATCTGACATTGATATCTGACATTATCATATTTATTCAACATAGAAATATATGCCCAATATCTCTGCAATCTATTTTGGAACCCCCCTTTTCAAAATCCTATGTATTGGAACCCCCCTTTTCAAAATCCTATGTACGCCCATGAGATTATTGTTGATGGACTTAAATTGTTTTCCTCATTCTAACCAATGCCCTATTCCCTATACAACTGGTACATCATAAGCCAGAATATGTACAGTACTGTCTGTGAAATGCATATGAAAGATCCCTTGCAGCTTTTTGGTTGAGTGCTGCAACCACTGCAATTAAGAAAATGTCCATGGCAAAACACATGCCATTGGAAAACAAACCCTGAATAGTCCACGGCAAAAGAGTGCCATGGAAAACTAAAACTGCCACGGCATTGCCGATTGCCATGGGCAATTGCAGGAATTGGTGCTCGCGTTCCAAGATCGAACCACCTCAGTGGATCCATTCAGCTGATTGGGTTTTTCTCATTCCAGCCAGTGCACCACAACTGGTCCAAGGCCATGGTATGTGTTTTCCTGTCTGTGGGAAAGTTTATACAAAAGATTTTTTTGCTGCATTAGGAAAAATGTAGCGGGTTTCTTCTGTTGACTATGTATCAGAATTACCAATTGATTGACATCCAATAAATGATGATTAATTAATTAGTTTGCTCCAGTGGTGTTCTTAAACAAAACAAACTTGAACTTTTTGATAGGGGTAACCTATGTGGTGGCAGCAGGTTTCCTCTTTGATTCAACCAAATAACTACATTTGATTCTGCAATCACTGTATTTATTGGCAAGATATGATGACTAGATAAATCTCTATATTTTCGGACACTGACTAAAAAATATAGGTCATGTGACATAAGCCCGACTTGATTCGAGTATTTCAAACTAGATTTTCAATAAACATACTCTTTAAATCATTTGTATAAGTAGAGTAAATGCAAATAACTTTTAGTTTTGCGATAACAATACAAAACTTTTACATTTATTTATGAATTAAGAGTTTAGAAACGCTTTTTGAATGTGACAGAATGTAGCTAGCATCTTACAAAAAATGTGTCTTGTATGATGTCTTACAGCAAAAGCCTTGCTAGGTTGACGATACTCTCTTTTGCATACACAAAAAAGGAATAAATAATTATTTTTCGACTATTCCTATAGGATTGCAGGATAAAAGAAATAACTGGTTACTGTCTTAAAATATATCGGCTTTATCCTGCTCAGGTCGAATGGCAAATGCAGCTCTGCAGAGCCTTGTTGCATTTGCCATTCTAACCTTCACAAGATAAAACCGATATTTAAGACAGTAACCGGTTATTCTCTATGTGTTAGCCGTAGTTGGCAATATGCTGAGGTGTTATTAAACAAACATTCCTTTCCTTTCCATTCATTGTAGAATTAAACAAAAATACATGACTTATGATCTAACAGAGCTCCTTTAACACTTTCCTTTTCATTTCTTGTAGAATTAATAAAAAATACATGACTTAAGATCTAACAGAGCTCCTTTAACACTTTCCTTTTCATTCCTTGTAGAATTAAACAAAAATACATGACTTAAGATCTAACAGAGCTCCTTTAACACTTTCCTTTTCATTCCTTGTAGAATTAAACAAAAATACATGACTTAAGATCTAACAGAGCTCCTTTAATACTTTCCTTTTCATTCCTTGTAGAATTAAACAAAAATACATGACTTAAGATCTAACAGAGCTCCTTTAACACTTTCCTTTTCATTGATTGTAGAACTAAACAAAAATACGTGATTTATGATCTAACAGAGCTCCTTTAACACTTTCCTTTTCATTCCTTGTAGAATTAAACAAAAATATGTGACTTAAGATCTAACAGAGCTCCTTTAACACTTTCCTTTTCATTGATTGTAGAACTAAACAAAAATACGTGATTTATGCTCTAACAGAGCTCCTTTAACACTTTCCTTTTCATTCCTTGTAGAATTAAACAAAAATACATGACTTAAGATCTAACAGAGCTCCTTTAATACTTTCCTTTTCATTCATTGTAGAATTAAACAAAAATATGTGACTTAGATCTAACAGAGCTCCTTTAACACTTTCCTTTTCATTGATTGTAGAATTAAACAAAAATACATGACTTAAGATCTAACAGAGCTCCTTTAACACTTTCCTTTTCATTCCTTGTAGAATTAATAAAAAAAATACATGACTTAAGATCTAACAGAGCTCCTTTAACACTTTCCTTTTCATTCCTTGTAGAATTAAACAAAAATACATGACTTAAGATCTAACAGAGCTCCTTTAACACTTTCCTTTTCATTCATTGTAGAATTAAACAAAAATACATGACTTAAGATCTAACAGAGCTCCTTTAACACTTTCCTTTTCATTGATTGTAGAATTAAACAAAAATACATGACTTAAGATCTAACAGAGCTCCTTTAACACTTTCCTTTTCATTCCTTGTAGAATTAAACAAAAATACATGACTTAAGATCTAACAGAGCTCCTTTAATACTTTCCTTTTCATTCATTGTAGAATTAAACAAAAATACATGACTTAAGATCTAACAGAGCTCCTTTAATACTTTCCTTTTCATTCCTTGTAGAATTAAACAAAAATACATGACTTAAGATCTAACAGAGCTCCTTTAATACTTTCCTTTTCATTCCTTGTAGAATTAATAAAAAATACATGACTTAAGATCTAACAGAGCTCCTTTAACACTTTCCTTTTCATTGATTGTAGAACTAAACAAAAATACGTGATTTATGATCTAACAGAGCTCCTTTAACACTTTCCTTTTCATTCCTTGTAGAATTAAACAAAAATATGTGACTTAAGATCTAACAGAGCTCCTTTAACACTTTCCTTTTCATTGATTGTAGAACTAAACAAAAATACGTGATTTATGATCTAACAGAGCTCCTTTAACACTTTCCTTTTCATTCCTTGTAGAATTAAACAAAAATATGTGACTTAAGATCTAACAGAGCTCCTTTAATACTTTTCTTTTCACTGATTGTAGAATTAAACAAAAATACATGATTTATGATCTAACAGAGCTCCTTTAACACTTTCCTTTTCATTCCTTGTAGAATTAAACAAAAATACATGATTTATGATCTAACAGAGCTCCTTTAATACTTTCCTTTTCACAAACTGATGAGTATCAATATACAATGTGTATATATTTATTTCTGCCAAATAACGAAGAATATTAATACTCCCTTGTAATATCGGTGTTGGTTACCTGGAGGCAGTAGAAGCGGAAATAAAATGTTAAAAGTAGAAAGTCGCACATTACACCAAATAAAAGAGTAACCATGTCTGCAAGGTGATTGTTGGTCTCCGAGCAATGACCTCACAAACAGGTTGTTGATGGTAGTGGAAGAAAGATTTACTCAAATATCTGTGGCTCCCAGCAATATTAGCTGTTTGGGGTTAATGAATGTGAAGACAGGCTATGGTTTGACAAAAATAAAATTTTAAAAATATTTTGGTTGTTAATTTGCCACCTACGTAAGTATGTCAAGATAGTAGTTATTTTTGTTGTTGTTTTTCAAAAAAAAATGTAAATATATTTTAATTAGTATTTTAATAATTAAAATCAGGCAAATATGATACTGTTCAGTTTAATCTAAGAAATTAGTTTGTTATTTCATCTGAAACAAATAACAGTAAGACAGTAATGACACACGTTAGCTTTCAACAAATTCATAAAATATAGACTGCATAAAACCAAGCAGGGGTGGGGGGGGTGAATTTAGCTCAGTCGTTTGAGTGCTTGCTTGAGGGGCTTGCATCATAGTATCGAGCCACCTCATTGGATCCATTCAACTGACTGGGTTTTGTCTCATTCCAACCAGTGCACCACAATTGGTTAAAGCTGTGGTACATGTATGTGCTATCCTGTCTGTGACAAAGTGCATATAAAAGATCCCTTGCTGCATTAGGAAACATGTAGTGGGTTTCCTCTGATGACTGTGTCAGCATTACCAAATGTTTGACATCCAATAGCCGATGATTAAGTAATCAATGTGCTCTAGTGGTGTTGTTAAACAAAACAAATTTTAAAACTAAGCCGATATAGAGGATTTTCCATGTTTTTTGGTCAAATGTGATTTATATCTCATCGAGTGAAGTTTGCAATCATATCTCATGAGTCGCACTTGCACGACGAGTGTGATATGATTGCAAACTTCACGAGATGAGATATAAATCATATTTGACAAAAAACATGAAATTTTCTATTTATTATATAACTTTTGGCAATTTACCTTTATTTTTAAAATGCCAGCAGCAAAATAGTTCCGGTTTTCTTACAGTGAAGATAACACTTCCTACAGTGACGATAACACATTTTACAGTGAAATAGTGAAATTTTCACTCTAAAATGTGTTATCGTCACTGAGATAACACTTTTATTTCACTGATATTTTAAGATATTTCACTAAATGTTTTATAATAAATAGAGAATAATACATGAGTGGCCATTAGATACCATTTATTTCACAACGAGTTGTTTTAAAATGTATCTGAGTGAAAACGAGTTTGATACGTTTTTAAACAAAAAGTCTAAAATACACGAAACGACACCAAAATCTCCTTAATCGGTCAACCCAATCAGTTTTTATGAAAAAAGGTATAATTTAAAGATCCAGATGGTAGCCATCTTGAAAATGGCCGACATTTTGATATTTCAAGTGGCTTGGACCGTTTTCATGTCAAGTGACTCATGGAGACTGCTCATACCAATTTTCATGCTAGTATCACCCACTGAACGATTCTGCACAAAAATCAACTCTCAACCGCTGCATAATTAATTGTTAATAGTGGTAACACATGAGTTTGTAAAACTGTAGTTGTAATTGTAATGTGCATCAATAAATTATGTTGTAATAGTGAGGACCTCAAGGCAAGATTACAGCTTTCAATGACTGAGAAGGATTGGTACCTTGAGCTATAGTACCTCAGGGATATTTTTCCTACATGAAGTGTACCTACCCAGTGATAGCAATCTAGCAATGACAGGATGACTGAAAGTGTGGAAGGTGAAATCTCCAAAAGCAGATGTTTTCATACGTCCGTTAGCATTTCTCTAGCATGTATATGGTGCCTTAATTTCCTCTTACTTAATCATAGCTGACATTTAACCTGTTTTCTTTTCCTGCTTCTTTCACTGGCTTCTGATTCCTTCTGAAATATCAGTTAGCTTAGTTTTTGTTTGTATTTAGGTACATTTATTTTCGAATCTCATCCAGCCTCCTTTGACCGACATATTGAAGAATGTAGTACAGTACATACTATCCTGCCTATTTGAAAGTCCGTATAAAAGATCCCTTGCTACTTTTCGGTCGCAGCAGATTTTCTCTCTCTTGACTAAATGTCCAAATAGATGTACTGCCCTAACCAAATATTGCTGATGTGTCACAGTAAACAAATATTGTATAATTCCTTTCTGTTGTCTAGTATGGCACAAATTTATCTATATTTCACATTCTTGCCCACTACACTGAATTAGTTAACTTTTTGATAGGTCTGGAACATTTTGGTCTTGCAAATTGACTTACAGCATTTCTAAAACTGACGCCATATAGCCGTATATAAAATGTGTTGAGTGCGTCGTTAAATAAAACATTTCCTTCCTTTCCATTTCTAAAGATACACGGCACAAACATAACCAATGATATCACATGCTTTTGGAGAAGTGAATATTTATTAGTCCCTACCGGTCCAAATGGAGGGGGCTCTAGGTTTTGTCTCCATCTATCTGTCTGTCTGTCTGTCTGTCTGTCTGCCATCTGTCCCACATATATTTTTCACTCCTTTTTTTTCCACAATGCATCAAAATATTGAGTTACAATTTTGTATATAGCTTTATCATGTACTGTTAAAGATCAAGTTTGACTTTCATTGCGATTTACCCATTTTTGACAGTTACAGCCTTTGAATTTAAGAGATATGAAAATTTGTTGGGCCAGGTAGATGACATGTTTTGCTTTAGCAGTAGTGTCAGAATGCTTGTTTCCATTCCACTCCACTGCCATCCATCTGAACCTACTTCTGTGCTCTGTCTATAGCTTCATTACCGGCCTCAGTGGTGGCGTGGTTAAGCCATCGGACGTAAAGCTGGTAGGTACAGGGTTTGCAGCCCGGTACTGGTTCCCACCCAGAGTGAGTTTTAACGACTCAGTGGGTAGGTGTAAGACCATTACACCCTCTTCTCTCTCACTAACCATTAACCACTAACAACTAACCCACTGTCCTGGACAGACTGCCCAGATAGCTGAGGTGTGTGTTCAGGACAGCATGCTTGAACCTTAATTGGACACAAGCACGAAAAATAAGTTGAAATGAAATGAGCTTCAGTGGTTTTCTTGCAGGGTGAACATGGTTTAGAATCTGCTGCCTTTAAAAACACCAATTAATTCTTCGTCCATGTAAATGTTACTTTCTCAGCTCAGTGGGGGCAAGAGCTAATTAGTTTTCATCTGTTTATCCCTTGAAGAGGTTAAAGCTTTGTCTTTTCCTGACATTATGGAAACAAAAAAAAACGTTGTATGTTGTTTTTTTATCCCCAAATGCAACACTAGTAAAATATAGTAATAAGGATTGTCTGGAATGGCACAACATTGCTGATTAAGTAGAATGGTTCAAAAGATCACTAACTCTCTACTTGATTGTGGTTGTTTAGAAACCAGTATAAGTTTACTTTATACACTGTATTTGTTTTTGTCTATATATATATATATACTAATGTTTTACTTCCAGTAGCCAACGATTAATAAATCAATGTGCTCTAGTGGTGTCATTAAACAAAACAAACTTTAAAACAAATTGTTTGTCTGTATATAATTATTGAATTCTTTGTAAATTTGTGTCTAAAGGTAATGGTCATCTTTGGTTGTCTAAAAATAAATAACTGCTTATAAAGCAGTTTTTATCAACAAACTGGTCACCACTTAATTTTAGTATTTAGTATGGTTGTCTAGAAAGATGTCTCAGTTTACCATGCAGTTTTTGTCCATAAGTGGGACGATAACCCTACTGTCTTTTCTGATTTGTTACCGTGTTTCCTGATTTGTGGATGCCAATGGTCGTTTTACCGTAACAAATTTAATTTTATTGGCAATGTTTTCTTTGTATTCATGACACACAAAACCAAATTTCACTAGATCAACATGTATTCTGTATGGTGTTCAAAGTCCTAGTCTGTTTATTCAAAGTAGGCAGTAACGGTAAGCACGTTTCTGAACAATGTAATTACACTGTAATGTAGTCAGACCATTTTACTGTGAAATGTAGCCATATGGTAGTTATAGTAGCCAATAAAATTTGCCAGTTGCCATCTTAATTTGACAAGTTCAGTTATCCATTATCACTTCAGTAGCAGCTCAAACAGAACTTACTTTCCTGCATGAAGAAATTATTAAATATTTATTAAAGACATTAAAAATTCACTTGAAGTCTCACACCCTAGTTTAAATTTGAGAAAATAGATAATAAGTTTGGTTATTCTACAAGCATGTAACACATCTGGATAAAGTTACAATAGAGTGAAACAAGAGTCTGTTATGTTGAAACGGGGAAATATCCTTTAAAAATAAAATAGACTGGAGCTCATCTCCATAACCTTTACTTCTCAGAGGTACATGCATTTGTTTAATTATGAAAAATGGTTTTTGCAGTTTTACAAGCACCAGGATGACCAAAAACATTTCAAATGTTTGGAAATGAATAATCTAAACAGTAAAATGTTAGTAATATCTCATTTTAATTATCAAAAAGTGCTGTAGTAGTGAAAAATGTGCCATTAGTATTTAAAAACTAGAGTCTGCGACTTTAAAATGTTCATTTATAATCTAAATAACAAAAGCATTAATGTATTCAAAGTCATATCACTGCACAAAACAATCTTAAGGATATTTTTACAATGTTTTGACTGCTCTCATGAACCACTATTGTATGCTCTGTCTGTAGATAGGACTGCATGCTAGCTATTCCGTTGGATAATACATTCTTCCTACTTTATCTATAGGAGGACTGCCACTCCCAATTAACACCATTTTTGTTTTCACTTCTCCTAGAATTGTGATAGCACTAAAAGTACCATCCCACATGTTTTGTAGTGTATGCATGCTAACTGTGCCATTAAGCATCAGATGAGAAGCTGTGTGCCAGAGCTCATGATTCAGTTAGTGGTTATTAGATGCCAAACATGGTAATTGTGCCATTTGGTCTGTGGTGTTACTACCGTTCACACCTCAAACAGTCACACAGCCAGTGAGCGGTCTGCTTCTACCAGCTGAACATTCCTTTCATTTCAACTTATTTTCATGCTTATATCCAATTACGGTTCAAGCATGCTGTCCTGGGCACACACCTAAGCTATCTAGGCTATCTGTCCAGAACAATGGGTTAGTTGTTAGTGGTTAGTGAGAGAAAAGAGGGTGTAGTGGTCTTACACCTACTCAATGAGTCGTTAAAACTCGCTCTGGGTGGGAATCGGTACTGGGCTGCGAACCCAGTACCTACCAGCCTTATGTCCTTATGGCTTAACACCACTGATGCTGGTTGAACAATCCATTGCCCTCAGTGAACTCGACTGAGTTTACATTCCAACCAGTACCTCACAACCGGCTTTTTGGGGAGTAGCATATATGGCAGCAGTGGGTTTCCTCTATTTTGGCCAAGTGTCAAACTAATCATACATTAGAGACCATACTCGCTATTGTGTAAAATGTGATGAGGTTTCATTATATAAATATTCCTGTGTTTTATTTTACCTGTTTAATGGTTCAGCCATGCAGGTTTGGTTTTTAGAGCATCAGACAACTTTATTGAATTTTTTTAAAATAAAACAAATTAAAAAAAAAAAACCTTAAAAAAAAAACACCTTAAAATAAATACTTTAAAAAAACCCACCTTTATTGAACTGGGAAATAACCCAAAATGTCCACAAAATCAGGCGTCCCTGTCATGGACAGAACTTTCTGGCAAAGTCAGAGGTTGTACCCACGACAGGCGTGCTTGAACAGTTCTCTGATGGAAGCATGCCAAAAATTACCCACATTCACAAAGCAGGCTTACAATACAAAGTTAAAGATTATTTTGTTTAACGACACCACCAGAGTACATTGGTTAATTAATCACCGGCTAATTGAATGTCAAACGTTTGGCTTTACCAGTCATTGTGGTACTGCCAGTCCAAACAGAAATTAAAGAGAAATATTTAAACTAGGTTCATCACAAAAGCATCCAGTTCTTTAATGTCAATTGTCTGTTATTTCTTGTACATTCATCGGGGTATGAACATAAAAAAATCATCCGCAAACTGTCTGAATTTATTTTTTTCATACCCAGATGATTGTAAAAGAAATAATGGACGATATTTATAATTAAATTTGAAACATACTTACTGATAATAACACTAAACATGCATAATTTAATTAGAATTATATTTTTGGTTCTAAACAATTACACTCAATAAAACAAACTACCAATATAAAGTGACATCATCAGAACGTTATTTTCACATTCATCGAGAAACGAACAAACTCTCTTTGCTACAGCTGGACCAATGGGATGACATTAAATTGTAATGAATGTAACAGAAATTGCTTTATTGAATTATGAGTGTAAACCTCAGTAGACTTTTTAATGGACTTACTTTATTATTTTTGTATGAGCTTTTAGTTTAAAGTATAATCTTTATATTTGAAAAAAAATACTAATAATTGTTTTGACTCAGAAAGTCACCATTATGTGTGTGTTTTTATAAGAGTCCTTAAAAGCCCCAACTGACCTGGTTTTTCTGTTTTCCGGTGACCACAATCTCTCCTAGTCTGTATGCAGATGATAAGTGAATTAAAACACTCCTGTAATTCCCAGCTCACTTTAAAAATTAAATTGTGGCAGATGGAACTGCAGTCAGATTACAAAGTCTGATATTTCCAGCCTGTCAGTAAGATAAATAATATATTCGATTACTTATGCATTTGTCATAAGTTCACGTCCGAATGTTAGTCAGGCAAAACATGTAAGTGCAGCACATTTCCAGCTTTTAGTTGATTGACTCAATAATCCTTCACTTCTGGGTACGGGAAGCAGCCCAGTGGTAAAGCGTTCGTCTGATGTGCAGTCGGTCTTAGGATCGATCCCCATTGGTGGGCCCATTGGGCTATTTCTTGTTCCAGCCAGTGCACCACTGATATATCAAAGGTCATGGTATGTGCTATCCTGTCTATGCGATGGTGCACATAAAAGATTGTTGCTAGTAATGGGAAAATGTAGCAGGTTTCTTTTCTAAGACTATGTTAGAATCACCAAATGTTTGACATCCAGTAGATGATAATTAGTAAATCAATGTGCTCCAGAGATGTCATTTAACAAAACAAACTTTAAGAAACTTGTTAACCATTGCTTCTCTGGCGAATGGACGAATTTACATTTGGCTGTTCATCAGATAACGTTAAAGACTTTTTCCAGTGATTTGCTTCATTGTCTAACTAACAAATTAAACAAACAAACCATTAAATTGTTGTTTTCAGAATCAAAATCCAGTGCTACAATAAAATAAAAATTTAATGTCAATTTTAAAAACTTTGAATATTAACTGCTCTGTTGGAGCACCGATGAATCTTGAGAAATTTTACCATGCTCCTCAGTACTGTTTTCTAGTTGGCATTTAGACAGTGTAAATAAAATTACCACTTCCCATCGGACATAGCATGTTAATTCACTGTTTTGATACAGAAGGCAGAAGATAGATGGACTTTTGTATTAGTGGTTTATTGTCCTTGAGTGTCCATAGTGTTAACAAAAAAATATTTAGTCAGAAATCTTGAGTCAAAACCACATGTCAAAACCCACTTCTCAAACAAACACACACACACACACACATGCATGCACACACACACAAAATGAAAACACCCCTTGTCAAAAATGTTCTATATACTGAAAGAAAGAAATACAGGAATCCTTGGTATTGCGTACTATCCTGTCTGTGGGATGGTGCATATAAAAGATCCCTTGCTGTTAATCGAAAAGATTAGCTCATGAAGTGGCGACAGCAGGTTTCCTCTCTCAATATTTCTGTGGTCCTTAACCATATGTCTGATGCCATATAACCGTAAATAAAATGTGTATTTCCTTGGTATTGCATATGAACTGCAGGTCACTGTTAGCATTGTAATGTCTGTATAAAGTACAAAGATGTCATGTGAGAGTGGATGTCGGTAACATCCTGACACTATGGATGATGGGCGGGATCGACGTAGCCCAGTGGTAAAGCATCGCTTGATGTGCGGCCAGTCTAGGATCGATCCCCATTGGTGGGCCCATTGGGCTGTTTCTCGTTCCAGGCAGTGCACCACGACTGGTATATCAAAAGGCTGTGGTATGTGCTATCCTGTCTGTGAGATGGTACATATGAAAGATCCCCTTGTTACTAATACAAAAATGTAGCAGGTTTCCTTTCTAAAACTGTATGTCATAATTAGCAAATGTTTGAAATCCAATAGCTGATAATCGATAAATCAATGTGATCTAGTGGTGTCGTTAAACAAAACTTTACTTTACTATGGATGAGAGTTTTAGTTGCAGTCATTCTTTACTGTTAGTGTTAGTGCAGTCCCTTATTTCTGTCCATTCTTTACTGTTAGTGCAGTCCCTTATTTCTTTCCATTCTTTACTGTTAGTGTTAGTGCAGTCCCTTATTTCTTTACTGTTAGTGTTAGTGCAGTCCCTTATTTCCTTTCCATTCTTTAGTGTTAGTGCAGTCCCTTATTTCTTTCCATTCTTTACTGTTAGTGTTAGTGCAGTCCCTTATTTCTGTCCATTCTTTACTGTTAGTGTTAGTGCAGTCCCTTATTTCTTTACTGTTAGTGTTAGTGCAGTCCCTTATTTCTTTACTGTTAGTGTTAGTGCAGTCCCTTATTTCTGTCCATTCTTTACTGTAGTATTAGTGCAGTCCCTTATTTCTTTCCATTCTTTACTGTTAGTGTTAGTGCAGTCCCTTATTTCTTTCCATTCTTTACTGTTAGTGTTGGTGCGGTCCCTTATTTCTTTCCATTCTTTACTGTTAGTGTTAGTGTAGTCCCTTACTTTTTTCCATCAGTGTAAAATAATTAAATAAAAGGTTATATGTATAAATATACCAGTTGAAATAAGGTACAATTATTTCATTATATATTTCCACAAATAGCCTTTCTTGTTTATATTTATGCTTTAGTTACTGGAATTGTTGTCTCCCACTATAATCTTTTTATTTTAGTTGGTGTGAGAATTCACATTTTTTAGAATAACTATGGTAGCTATGTGTTGGTTTTTACATGGCTGTGATATCGTCCCAGAAACCAGGTGCCTCATTCACAAAGGTCTCTTAGGCTCTGCTAGACAACAAAGCATCCTCTTTGCAAGTCTTTTAGTATTGCACTGCGAGATCACAAAGTTGCGAGAGTTTAGTGAATCTGTAATTGTTGTCAATGAGCGGACTAAAGGCCAGACAGTAGTGTACGTTTAATAACACACGGTTCCTTTCTAGTTTTGTCTTGGAAAACGAACAATGTCCATAACATGCTGGATTGGGTCATAAAGAGTGCCAGGTCTGCAGCCTGATATTGCATTAATTCTGCCATTACTGCCTTACTTTCACTTTGTTCTGCCACTTCACGACTCCATGAAAAGAGTGAATGCTGCACACTTGTTATTAATGCACTTTTTACGATCCCTTTAGATTGGGATTGGTGTTTCTTTCAGACAAGCCGGTTGGGTTTTACTTTTAGTGTCATTCAATTTGTGTTTTGTTGCCAGTGCTTGGATACGACTCATTTATGTTGCGTGATTTTACCTTCCTTGTTATTATTATTCCTTTGTTGGTGACGTGCAATCCTCATCATCAGCGCGGTATGAATGCACAATGTCGGCAGTCTCCGCTGTGATGTTGGCTTGTAAGCCAATAGATCATAGCAGTGCAATGATGCAAGATGTGAAAAATGAATCACTGCATATACGTTTAAGTAAAAAAAAAGAGTCTTAATATTTAAAACAGAACAATCCTTGAGGTGTGCAATCATGGGGTGTTTTTTTCATCCACCTAAAATATAATAACAGTGCACCTCCCGCTGGTTGTTTGAAAACAAGCTGCTCCCTGTATTTGATGCATCCTTCGGTTGTTATTAGTGTTATTGTTGCTCTACGTAAGGATTCATTTACATTATAATCCATGAATATCATAAATGTCCTGAGAGAACAATTTAAAACCCTGCAATCTATGTTATGTAGTGGATGAGTGGCTTAATGGATAGATTTAACATTAACCTCATTGTTTATTCTCCACAAATCGGGTTAAAACAAACTCCGTCCATTTCTCCAGGAATGTTTCTGGAGCACAACACCAAAACTGTTCAAGATAACATCATGAAATACATTGTACACACATTTAATCTAGTGATCTAGTAATGCCTTTTGCTATGAGAGAGTTTTCAATAGCAGATGATTCATAAATATGGTCTGTGATGGGTGGGGATTAAATATTTCTCAGCAGAGAGATAACGTTTGACAGTGAGCTAGCCAATTGAAAAAGTGACTCTAATTGTGCGATAATTGGACAAGTGTGCACCATAGTGCAATTTTTTTTGTGCGTTCAGAAAGTGAGTGTGGAATTAACCAATGACAAAAATGGTTGCCATATAAGTATTGCAGAAAACATTGTGCGATTGGTTAGTTTTGAAAAGTTGGAGGGAGACCAATCAGCAATGAGTATCACCTCGGAAGTGTTTACTAGGTTGGAACAGGCCAGCACAAACCAACTGAAAATGGAAACGTATCGTAAGCTGTCATGCAGGACCATGCAACCAAATGATAACCAAAATTATTTTCTGTCATGCACGAAGCTGCCTCACAGATTATTTCACGGAAGTGCCTTGTATTTTTCAACACTCTGATCTATTGTTTTGACAAAGTCATAGAAATTAACTAAAGTGTTTGAAAATATTGGGACACTCACTGATAGATTTGTTGCAAATGACGTAATATAGTCTGTAAGAGATACCATGATTGTGTGTTTTATGTTTCAGGTATATCAGCACATTAAGTAATATAGTCTGTAAGAGATGCCATGATTGGGTGTTTTATGTTTCAGGTATGCCAGCACATTAAGTAATATAGTCTGTAAGAGATGCCATGATTGTGTGTTTTATGTTTCAGGTATGCCAGCACATTAAGTAATATAGTCTGTAAGAGATACCATGATTGTGTGTTTTATGTTTCAGGTATGCCAGCACATTAAGTAATATAGTCTGTAAGAGATGCCATGATTGGGTGTTTTATGTTTCAGGTATGCCAGCACCCACACATGGGAATGCGCACCTGGGGTGCAGAAGCAGTTACCTCCCTTGTGAGAGCAGCTCTTTCATACAAGTTCGATCCACCTCTAGAAACAAATGTTGTAAGTAATTATTCACATACGTTTTAAATCCTTAATTAGTTTTTAATGTAGACACAAATTTAATATTTTATTGAATGCATTTTATTTGTTTTAGTAATAGTTTGTAAAATATAATCATGCCACATATTTCCATAACACAGACATCCCAATTCATTTTTTTTTTTTAAATTCATGACAAAGATATTTTGTCAACGGAATGCATATCTTTTACTTTTCAAAACACTAGACTGTGTCAGGCTTTCTGACAGAAAATAATTTGAGGGTACATATTTAAAAACCAACCATAAGTGCCCTTACTAGGTGGATATGGGTTAGAAATGTTTTGAAATTGGACACTGCATTTAAAAATTTTAAACAGCAGTTCTCTTACTAAATCTTTTCAAAAATTATTAAAATGTAATGATTAATTTCTAAGATTTTAGGGTACTGTATATTGCCATGTATTAGCCAACTCCTTGCATAAGCCGACCTCTTAGTTTGACCCTAAATATCAAGTACAAAATCATCATGTGATCCAATCAAATAAGAGCTTACAAACTGACATAGACAAGTGTCGGGAATGAAGGAAAGCTAATATAAACTGATCAAGACTAGTTCCCTTGTCATATGGTATGGTCATGTGACAATTGTTGGAGTAATTATTGTTGTGAAATTCATGTTATGTTTTTTCAGTAGGTAATGTTATTGTTAATAATGAGCTTAACCTATTTATGGCATTACTTTACAGTTTAATGCACCCTCTCAATAAAACAATTATATTAGAAATATAATACTTTTTTGAGAAAACCCCCACCATTTTGTATCTTAAATTTGCTATATGAAAGACCGGTCCTGTCAAACAAAGATGGCGGACGGTTGGAAAGAACATTGAAATGACAATAAAACAAGTAATTTTTTTAGTATTCATCAAACTTGTAAGGCATTCAAGAACAAAAAAACTACATAATATTGCATGATGTGGTGTTTTATTTATATTGTGCTCAAATTATTGTTACATAAGGGTCTGATCAATATTT
The DNA here is from genome assembly GCF_016097555.1 of Gigantopelta aegis. Taxonomy (NCBI): domain Eukaryota; kingdom Metazoa; phylum Mollusca; class Gastropoda; order Neomphalida; family Peltospiridae; genus Gigantopelta; species Gigantopelta aegis. Next base: position 50,016,294 of record NC_054701.1, read on the forward strand.
ATAAGTCACTGTCGGGAGTGTTTTCGATCAGGATTTTATTAACCAATTTGTTGCCTCCATGTATAAGCCTCTGACAGAAACCGTCTGTGTGTGTGTGTGTTTGTGTGTGTGTGTTTGTGTGTGTGTGTATATCTGTGTGTGTGTGTCTGTATGTGTGTACGTGTGTGTGTGTGTGGTGTGTCTGTGTGTGTGTGATGTGTTTGTGGTATGTGTGGTGTGGTGTGGTGTGTGTGTGGTATGGTGTGGTGTGTGTATGTGTGTGTGACATAATTAAATAAAGTACAAAGCTTAGGGAAATGGTCTTTACTTGTATTTAGTGGTACTGGGCATACTAACTTCAAAGGGAACCAGCTGTGGAATGTTCAAATCATGATGTAAGAGAGACAACTCTTACTATCACATTAGAAATAACATGGCCCAGATTATAACAAAGAATGTTATTAAGTGTTCCATATGTGAATGGTGCATGTATGTAATTACTGCTTTACTCAAATGCATAGAGCACACATTACACATATGTAAAATGTTGGATTTACATGGTACAGACCTTGCCTCTTCTCGTTCACCATCACTCCCCTGTGACTAGTTAAAGGAGAGTAATTTTTATCTCCCCTTAGCATGAGAATTTAAATGGTATCACTATGGTAATTTCTTAAATGACATCCTCATAATCCAAGTTAGGGAAGCCATTAATCACTGCCCTCAGTTTTGTTCGATTCTCCCAACCATGCCACAAAACTCTCAAAAAGAGGTTCATTGGCACCACCCCTGGGGTCGACCAGTAGCCATCGGGCCCTGAGCACAAGTTGAGATCTGGTAGTAGGTAAGAACATGTCAATGATAGTGTGAGAAGCACAAATTGGCTCTATGCATGTATTGTTACCCACATGTAACTGGACAGTCCAAAAGGTTTTTTTTTCATTTTCACCAGCATAAAATTGGAACGCTGGTGGAGTGGAGGTATTGTATACTTGCAATAAATGGCAAATGGTAACAATAAAATAGTTTAGTGGATAAGGTAGGCATCTTCAACTTAATATGCAATATGACTTATACACTACGCCATCCTTAAAACAGACGTAAACATGTGGTCATTTTTGTGCAGATGTTATGAATCACCTGTTTGTTGATTCAATCATTTAAATCAGTAAGTGGCTCTGGTGGGAATATTACAATATTCAGTATTGTTGACAATTAAAAGTTACAGTTTGTTTTGTTTAATGACACCACTAGAGCACATTAATTTATTGATCATCAGCTATTGGATGTGAAACGTATGGTAATTTCAACATAATATAGTCTTAAAGAACAAACCCGCTACATTGTTCCGTTAGTAGTTAGAGATTGTTAAATAAAACATTTCCTTCTTCTTATTGGGATGTCATTACATTGTTTGCTTAGGGGGCGGGACATAGCCCAGTGGTAAAGCACCCGCTCGATGCATGGTCAGTCTGAGATCGATCCCCGTCGGTGGACCCATTGGGATATTTCTTGTTCGAGCCAGTGCACCACAACTGGTATATCAAAGGCCGTGGTATGTACTACCCTATCTGTGGGATGGTGCATATAAAAGATCCCTTGCTGCTAATCAAAAAGAGTAACCCATGAAGTGGCGACAGCGGGTTTCCTCTCTCAATATCTGTGTGGTTCTTAACTATATCTCTGACGCCAAACAACTGTAAATAAAAATGTGTTGAGTGTGTCATTAAATAAAACATTTTCTTTCTTGTTTGCTTGGTACCAGTATTTCAGTTGCTGTGCTAAAAGGCCACATCAGATTGAGTCTCATACAGGGTATTTTTTATATTTCTATATTTCTAAGTGGGAGGCTGTTTAATCGCAGTGGGCACAATGGTGTTATGCACATATCTAAACAATGTAATTAATGTTCAATATAGTTGGAACATTTTAGAAGTTACAATACCCATTGAAATTTGTCAATTGCCAGCTAATTTTGATGACTGCATGGTCTCATATAAAATGTGAAGCTGGATGATCTTGTACAAATTATACTATAGTCGGGGTGCCAAATGCGAATTTTGGGCTGAGATGTGCAAAATTTGGTGCATAGTTGTTCTCTGCGGATTTCTACTCTCTAGGGGGTCCACATCGATAATCCACCGGGTGCCACCCGAGCACCCTTGAGGAATTTGAGAAAATCAAGATGGCGTCCAAGATGGCAGCCAAATGAAGGAAATAGCTATAACTTCTTTATTATTTGACAAAGAACAATCATTTTTGTGTCTACCCCATGGTTTTATAGGCCAAGGAACCCATTGGTGCCATCAAAATTCAGGTTTGATAAATGGGTCGTGTAAATCCAAGATGGCGTCCAATATGGCTGCCAAAATTGGGGAAATGGCTATAACTTCTTTATTATTTGGCACAGAATAATAAGGTTTGTGTCTACCCCATGTTTTTATGGGCCAACGAAGCCACTGGTGTCATCAAAATGCAGATTTAATAAATGGGTTACTTAAATCAAAGATGGCGGCCAATTTTTTATTAGGTAAGAAATGAGGCTGCCCATTCACTTTTGCTGATATTCGTCCGTAAACAGTTTAATTTGTTACAGTATCTCAACACAGTTACATGCACTTTCCCTATGGTGATGAAAGCTAATCCATTTCAGTTCTGTTCTTGAACACTAGGTGTCTCTCCTGATTAGTTCTTTTGTTTTAGAAGGAGAGAAAGTCATTTTCTCGAGCACATGTTTTCAGTTACAGATTTGGCATGTCCATAACTGGACCTTGAGTGTAGAATTCCTTGATTCCTAGTTTGGCCTAGGTATAACAGACCATTATTTGTCGCAGAAAGTACAGTAGCCTACAGGTAAGTATAGGGTAACATATTACTTCAACAGTATTAGAGCTGATTATCAATCAGAAAAAGTTCCATATTGCATCTAGAGTGCCACATATTGTCCAAATTGGAAATTAATATTGGTCTTCTGCAAACATTGTGAATTTGAATTTCACCAGGACTATTGACTCTCATAGCATTTTAGATCGATGGATACTTGCCCAAAATAAAGCTATCTTTAGGCCTAATCCAAAACGAAAGCTGTAAAAGTCCTGGAATCTGGATATACGTTTGAATACGTTGGAAATCCAGATGCTGACATGAAAGCAGTCATCAGTGAAGCCACCTCCTACATTGCTGCCTGCTACGGCACAGCAATAAGACCAAACGATTCTATGTCAGATGTTCGCTACAGAGTTTGGGTCGCAAAGATGGGAAGGAAAGGGGCCTCCATACAGCCGAAATTGCAATCTCTACTCCCATCGTCACAAGCATTCGAAGAAAATGTCAAACGGGCTCATCTCCAGGCATCAATATGGAAAGCGGCGCTTGAGCCTGATCCGCCGGTGATGAATGCTTGTGACTATGGGTGGGTGAGAGATGAACACTTCAAATCCCTTCAGCCGCTAACCGTCCAACAGTAAAGGCAGTTTGCACCTGAAGAGGTAATAAAGATGATACAGTGTTCCTGTGCCGCCGATCAACCCTGTTCGTCAATGAGATGTAGTTGCATTTCAGCACAACTTGGTTGTTCCATCTTCTGTAATGTGGGGGTGAAGAAGGATGCTTCAATCCACGAACCCTGAGTCTGAACACAGAAGACATTGACTCCGATGCCGACACTGACAATTAAAGTGAGCAGCTGACATCCACAGGCTACCATGTTCACTTCACACCACACCATACAACATACCCATGGCCGTGATCTTTAACATTCCATTGGATTTTAAAAGTGGTCAATGAAGTCACTGTAATAAAGGGTGTCCCGGAATGAATGCCACATTCAGCAGTTCTATATTTTTGGTCAGGTATCCTTATTTCTAATTATATATATTGGTAATTAATAACCATACACAGATGTTCAGTATGATACATGTATCTACTTGAATTTCTAATTGTTCTAGCTTCACCCCTTTAATTCCCTCTGACATTGAATACTGGTATCAGATTTGACTCAACTAGTGGGTTTGGCATTCTTGGAACCCTGTAGTGTTACATTATTTCGTCCATGACAAAGTGAAATTATGTCACTCACAAATCTTTAAATCAACATATGTTTTAATCTTTTTTCAGATATACCTTTCATGAATATATGAGGGGGTTTTTTAACGTTTAACAGTTCTATACATGGGTTCATTCGCCATATTGTATTGGCTGCCATCTTGGATTTGCGTGACCCATTTATTAAATCTGAATTTTGATGGCACCAATGTCTTCAATGGCCCATGAAACCATGGGGTAGACACAAAAATAATTGTTCTGCGTCAAATAATAAAGAAGTTATAGCTATTTTCTTCATTTGGCGGCCATCTTGGACGCCATCTTAATTTTATCAAATTCCTCAAGGGTGCTCGGGTGGCACCCGGTGGATTATCAATGTGGACCCCCTAGAGAGTCAAAATCTGCAGAGAACAACTATGCACCAAATTTTGCACATCTAAGTGGTGATTCCTCCCGACTACTATGTCTTTTGCAGGGCTAGCTCTGGGTGAGCAAAATATTTTGCCAAATTGTTTATTAAACTTCAAAAATTGAAGAAATCGACAGTTATTTTCAAAAAAAAATGTCTGTTATTACATAAAATTATTTCGCCAAATTAAAATAAAATTCGCCAGTTGCTTTCAAAATTCGCAATTGGTGAATTTGGTGAGTGCCAGAACTAGCCCTACTGTTGTAAGTATTTTTATTGCATGCAGTCTGTTTATTATATTTGAATGTCGGAGGCTGTTTGATAAAAGTAGGCTGTTGAATGCCGCAAGATGTATAATGGAAACTATGAAATGTAGGTGGCAGTGGCGGCAACAGTAGCTTCTGAAGATGGCTGTTTGCCACCAACTCATGAACACAACATATGCAGAAGAAAGGAAGGAAGGAAGGAAGGAAGGAAATGTTTTATTTATTGACGTACTCAACACATTCTATTGACGGTTATATGACGTCAGACATATGGTTAAGAACTACACAGATATTGAAAGAGGAAATCCGCTGTCACCACTCTTTTCAATTAGCAGCAAGGGATGTTTTATATGCACCATCCTACAGACAGGATAACACACATCACGGTCTTTGATATACCAGTCGTGGTGCACTTGCTGAAACGAGAAATAGCTCAATGGGCCCACCGACAGGGATCAATCCCAGACCAACTGTGCATTACAATATACACAGAATGTTCACACACTAAAAAGAAGAAAGAAAATACCTTGAGCACGTTTGATAGATTTTATATACTAACATTTACTCTCACCTACCCATGTAACTGTTTGGCACATGAATGTTTGAAAGATGATGCATCTGCCACAGACTGATGGAGTAGATTCTGTATGTCTGCTCCTTGATATTTAAAACTGTTAATTGGAAGAAGATAAAATGCTCCTGTCTTTAAAAGTGCTTTGAAAGTACTTTAAGGTATCGACTTTCAGTTTAATCAGTATTAAGTAATTTGCCCTTCTGGCTAATACATGCATTTTAAAATCAATATTCTTGAGAGAAATGCATGCGTTTTGTAAGATTACGTGGGTTGAGTAATCACTGACACAAATAAGAATCAAGTGCTCTTGTACTTGAATACTAAAAGTTCTGATCAAACTGTGGTGTTGGGAACTGGCTTCAGTGGGCCTTAAAGACTTGTAGGTGTTGGGTTCACATCCCTGTACCTGCTCTCATCCAGAGTGAGTTTTGACTGCTCTCACCCAGATTGAGTTTTGACTGCTCTCACCCAGAGTGAGTTTTGACTGCTCTCACCCAGAGTGAGTTTTAACTGCTCTCACCCAGAGTGAGTTTTAACTGCTCATATCCAGGGCGAGTTTTAACTGTTCCCACCCAAAGTGAGTTTTAACTGCTTTCACCCAGAGTGAGTTTTAACTGCTCTCACCCAAAGTGAGTTTTAACTGCTTTCACCCAGAGTGAGTTTTAACTGCTCACATCCAGGGTGAGTTTTAACTGTTCCCACCCAAAGTGAGTTTTAACTGCTCTCACCCAGAGTGAGTTTTAACTGCTCTCACCCAAAGTGAGGTTTAACTGTTCTCACCCAGAGTGAGTTTTAACTGCTCACATCCAGGGTGAGTTTTATCTGTTCCCACCCAAAGTGAGTTTTAACTGTTCCCACCCAGAGTGAGTTTTAACTGCTCTCACCCAGAGTGAGTTTTAACTGCTCTCACCCAGAGTGAGTTTCAACTGCTCTCACCCAGAGTGAGTTTTAACTGTTCCCACCCAGAATGAGTTTTAACTGCTCTCACCCAGAGTGAGTTTTAACTGCTCTCACCCAGAGTGAGTTTTAACTGCTCACATCCAGGGTGAGTTTTAACTGTTCCCACCCAAAGTGAGTTTTAACTGTTCCCACCCAGAGTGAGTTTTAACTGCTCTCACCCAGAGTGAGTTTCAACTGCTCTCACCCAGAGTGAGTTTCAACTGCTCTCACCCAGAGTGAGTTTTAACTGTTCCCACCCAGAGTGAGTTTTAACTGCTCTCACCCAGAGTGAGTTTTAACTGCTCTCACCCAGAGTGAGTTTCAACTGCTCTCACCCAGAGTGAGTTTCAACTGCTCTCACCCAGAGTGAGTTTTAACTGTTCCCACCCAGAGTGAGTTTTAACTGCTCTCACCCAGAGTGAGTTTTAACTGCTCTCACCCAGAGTGAGTTTCAACTGCTCACACACAAAATGATTTTTAACTACTCACATCCAGAGTGAGTTTAAGTACTGGTAACATCCAGAGTGTTTTAACTGCACACACCTAGTTTTGACTGGTCACACCCAGAATGAGTTTTGACTGCATGCTTCCATCCAAAGTAAATATTCAATGGGGAGGTTTAACACCACTACACAAACTTCTCTCTCTCTCTCTCTCTCTCTCTCTCTCTCTCTCTCTCTCTCTCTCTCTCTCTCTCTCTCTCTCTCTCTCTCTCTCTCTCTCTCTCTCTCTCTAACAACTATTAACCCATTTCTTGGACAGCCAGCCCTAAAACAGTACAATTGAATCTTAATTAGTTGGCTATAAGCACACATAAAAACCTAATTAAAATAACTCAATAACATGTTGCAGGGTTAGCCCTGGGTTGCTAATTTTGTTCGTCAAAAAATTTGCCAATCTTCAATTTCTTTTGCCAATCTAAATATGTATTCACCAAGTACATGTACATGTTGGCATTTCAGTCAAAGGTATATGCAAAAATGTACTTATTATTTAGTTTACATCTTGTATGACATTGTTTTGGAGAGGTCTATTTTTATACGCCCATCTATGGGTCGTATTATGGTATGGCGTTGTCCATCTGTACGTCTGTTAACTTTTTTTGTCTGGACCATATCTTGCATATAGATGCATACAGGACCATCAAAACTCACTTGTAGGGACAACTTGGGATGCTGATGTGTCGTGTACTATTACTAGGTCACTGTGACCTATTTTTCACGGTTTACTACACAAAACAGTAAATCCTTTTCTGGACCATATCTTGCATACAGATGCATACAGGACCATCAAACCTCACATGTAGGAACAACTTGGGATGGCGGTGTGTCGCGTTCTATTACTAGATCACTGTGACCTACTTTTCAGTCTTCTGCACATAACAGTAAATCCTTGTCCAGATCATATCTTGCATACAGATGTATACAGGACTATCAAACCTCACATGTAGGAACAACTTGGGATGGTGGTGTGCCGCGTACTATTACTAGGTCACTGTGACCTACTTTTCACGGTCTACTGCACATAACAGTAAATCCTTGTCCGGATCATATCTTGCATAGAAGACCATCAAATCTCACATGTAGGAACAACTTGGGATGGTGGTTAATCCACAACAAACTGTTCATCTATCCCATTGCAAAAATTTCACATAATTAGAATTGAATCATACCCGTAACATATTCATTAATATAGATACTCTTGTTTACTCTAATAGTGGAATGCTGCTGATGTATAGGGCAGGCTGTAACCCAGTACATGTAGTAAAACATTCATCGGATGTGTGGTCAGTCTAGGATCGATCCCCATCGATGGGCCCATTGAGCTATTTCTCGTTCACGTCAGTGCACTACAACTGCCATATTAAAAAGAGGTGGTTTTACTTTTTGTATATGTGTATGCATCAGATAATGATTTAAACTGTAATTTGAAATAAATATATTCATTCAATATATATATGTTCCCCCAAAGTTTCACCAGACTAAGATATACACTATTCAATGTCATATATTTTTGCACTACAAGTGTGAAATGGTAAGTACATAATGTTTATGAGTTGTATCATTCAGAATGTTTTGGGATATATGTGTGCAAAATTGTGGAATGAATGTAGCCCAGAACAAAAAAGTAAAGTTTGTTTTATTTCACGACGCCACTAGAGCACATTGGACCTCAAACATATGGTCATTCTGACACTGTTTTTCAGAGGAAACCCGCTGTCGCCACATAGGCTACTCTTTTATGACAGGCAGCAAGGTATCTTTTATTTGCGCTTCCCACAGGCAGGATAGGACAAACCATGGTCTTTGTTGAACCAGTTATGGATCACTGGTCGGTGCAAGTGGTTTACACCTACCCATTGAGCCTTGTGGAGCACTCACTCAGGGTTTGGAGTCGGTATCTGGATTAAAAATCCCATGCCTTGACTGGGATCCGAACCCAGTACCTACCAGCCTGTAGACCAATGGCCTAACCATGACGCCACCAAGGCCGGTCCGTAGTCCAGAACAGGTCCCAATTCCCTTTCGCTTTTATTACAATTTTTAAACATATGATGAGATATTAAAATAATTTTAAAGTGACAAAAAGAGTTTATGTCCAGTTATAAAACATTTACGGGGTTTTTTCCTTTTCTCTTGACCATACATCCCATGATATCCACCCTCCACACATACTTGACTTATTTGTATGTTTTAACTGAATACTGTTTTGGTGTCCAACTCAAGATTATAGCCAGTCACCCAAAATAAAGACAAAGAAAACGTCTTTATACATTATATTATTGCTGTCAAAACACGTACTGGCGTGCGACTGTCTTTCACAACTGAAAAATGGCTGGTACCTTTGGATGTTCATCGAAGTACACAAAATTGTTTATGCTAAGCGAAACATTTAATTCTGATGAATTCTTGATAATTATGTGTTTGTTTTTTGGCGACTAGTATTATATATTGAGTAGATTTTCCTGTTTGGAATACCAGTGTCTGTATATTTGATGTGCTTGCAGTCATGTTCAGATGTTTGTAGCAGTTGTTTTTTGTTTTTTTCTGATATATATTCTTTCATAAGTATTTCAAAGTTATTGAAAGGTAAAACCTGGTTTTGGGTACTACAAACATCAGAATAACAACAAAAACCTTGTTTATACAGATACTGATATTATTAACTGAAAAATATCTTCAGTATGTAATTGTAGTCATCAAAAGTGGCCTGTTAGTTGAAAACATGTTACAATAGCAGCAACCTCAGGACAATCCCTTTAGGATGTATACCACCAAATCAAATCCCATAGACAATAGTAACATATGTGGCTAAAACTCCTACCTGCAGCGTAACAATCGACACATACACCAAGGATATAAATACTACCACCCCTCACCCTTAAAGTGAATCAGAAACAATTAGGGGTCAAGCTGCTCATTTCAGAGATAACAGGTAGCGTCTATGACTACCCTAGTTCTGCACAACATTTGAGTACATTTTTTTTTTACAGGTACCCCATACATGTTTCAAGCACAAGGCTACTTGACACAGTGATACTAGATGAAATAAGATTGCATACATTTTTGGAACAGATGAAACTATTTTTTTTTATGACCAACACACTCACATTTATCACCAATCACAGGACTTGTGGTGTTAACTTCTCTATCAAAAGTTTGGTGCACCTCGAACTTTGACCCAGCCGGAAGTTATTTGATTTAGTACTACCTTTAATATCAACTAATGAAATTATATCATTGAATCAACTTGTTTAGGTTATATGCATGACATTCGTAACAGATGGTGATAGCCACCTATATTTCATTGTCACCTGTTATTTCTATTGTTAATGACATTACTGTTACAGTTGCATATCTTAATAAGTTAATGGAGATTTTTGTTTTAAAGGGGTTGTATCAAAAGTGAATAAAAAAATAAAAAAATCTTTTCTTTTCAAAATATAAAGATTATATCTTCAACAACATGCTGATAAAATATTACAATTAAATAATTTCATTTACCAGTTTTAAAAAAAATGTCTTGAGAAATCTGCAGAGGGTACTCAACACGTTCAGTGTGTGTTATGATAGTTATCACATACCTATTTTGTACCCATAATTCTTTGACTCGTTTGAGGGTGCTGTGATACAGATTTTTTTTTTACTGTTTATTTTTACACAGAATTTCTGACAAAAGCACTGTTTACACATTGTTTCATTTTGTTTTCATATTCTCATGTTAGGTACTGTACTCACTGTACTTAGTATGCAACTATTTGTATGATAGATTAATTTGCAATTAGTCCTCTTCCAGTTCAACCAGAGGACACTATAGGTTTCATCTCCATCCTTCTGTCCATCCATATGTCTGTCTCTGTTCATCCGTCCATCCATCTGTCTGTCTGTCTGTCTATATGTCTGTCTGTATGTTTGTCTGTCTGTCTGTCCCACATATATTTTTCGGGTGTTTTTTTTCATAATGCCTTGAGATATTTAGCTGAAAATTTGTGTATAGCTTTATCGTGTACTAATACAGATCAAGTTTGACTTTCATGTTGAATTACTAATTTGTGACAGAGTTATGTCCCTGGAACTTGTCATCTTAGGTTAGTGACAAAATGTAGATATCCTCAATGATACCATTACTTTGTATCCTCTTTCCAACAAGAAACACAACAATATCTTATAATGCCATCACTTTTTATATACCAGTCACCAGAAACAGAAAAATAATCATCACTAGAGAACATTGATTAATTAATCACCGGTTATTGGACGTCAAACGTTTGATGATTCTGACCTGTAGTCTTCAGATATTATTGCTGTCTGTATCTCAGTGTCATGATTACAATGTCATATATCTAAAATATATATATAGAAGATTCGTCACGAGTATATTTTAATATGGAAAATATCAACCGCGTCTATGTTAATCGGTATTTGTCGAGGCTTTGCTGAGACAAATACCGATTAACTAGACGAGGTTGATATTTTACATATTAAAAAACATGAGTAGCAAATTCTATTTATCCTATAACACTTCTAAAATAACATTTTAATTAATTTTTTAATAAATCACAGTACTAAAGTCGCCGCCATCAATAATATGACGTCATCACAATTAGCACAGATTAGTTTGACGTCACGCATTTTAAACAAATCTTTGAAAACGTTATGCTCAGGTACATGGGTCTTGTTGGCTTGTAAGCAAATGACCCATACACAGCAACACATTACCTAGAGACCTTGCAAATTTGCATACCATTATTAACCGGGTTAATAAAGTAAATTATCACATGGGTTTATGACATGGATATCATGGGTAAGTTATAGGATAAATATTAATATTAAATATTTGTGTGTTTAATTCCAGAAACTGCAGGCAACAGTGTTGTCCCCACTGCATGAGTTGTCATCCATCCACCAGCTGGACATCCGACAGAAACAGCTGGAGTGTGTGTTGAACATACTGCACAACAACGGTGACACTCTCTCTCATGGCTGGCCGCAAGTCCTCGATGTCATAGGAGCTGTTGATAACAGCCAAGGGTGTGCATCTCTTTTTATTTATTTTTTATTATTATTTATTCTTTCTTTCTTTCTTTCGTTCGTTCGTTCGTTCGTTCGTTCGTTCGTTCGTTCGTTCATTTGTTCATTCGTTCGTTTGTTCGTTCATTCATCATTGATACTGAGGGCGGGATTTAGCTCAGTCGGTTGAGTGCTCGCCTGAGGTGCTTGTATCGCAGGATCATTGTTTTTTTCCATTCCAACCAGTGCACCACAACTGGTCAAAGGCTGTGCTATGTGCTTACCTGTCTGCGGTAAAGTGCATATAAAAGATCCCTTGCTGCATTAGGAAACATGTAGCAGGTTTTCTCTGATGATTACAAGTCAAAATTTCCAAATGTTTGACATCCAATAGCCGATGATTAATAAATCAATTCGCTCCAGATGTGTTGTTAAACAAAACAAACTTTAACTTTTCATTCATTCTGAGGATTACATGTAAGACAAAGTGATCTGTCATGCTTAAATTCCTTTACTTGACAAAGGTGTACAATTAAAAAGTGTCTTCATTTTTGAATAATTTAATTAAATTGATACTTGCACACTTGTATCAGGTAAATGCAATTTTGATTTTATGGTGGAGTTATAGCCCTTGAACTTAGGAGATATGAAAATTTCTTTTCCAGACTTGTTTTTTACAATGCATCAAGACATTAACTTGAAATTTTGTGTATAGCTTTATTATGTACTGTTACAGATCAAGTTTGACTTTTATGGTGATTTACCCATTTTTGACAGAATTATGGCCTTTGAACTTAGGAGATATGAAAATACTAAATTCTGGACTTGTTTTTTGCAATGCATGAAGACATTGACCTTAAATTTGGTGTATAACTTTATCATGTACTGTCAGATATCAAGTTTGACTTTTATGGTGATTTACCCATTTTAGACAGTTGTGACCCTTGAACTTAGGAAATATGAAAATATGTTAGGCCCGGTAGGGGACAGGTATTGCTTTAGCAGTACTCTCAGAATGCTTGTTAAATTTGTAAATTTTTCACTGACATATTTGCTTTCATAATTGTATTTCAGTGAGAAGTTGGTTCAGACAGCATTCCAGTGCTTACAGTTGGTGGTCACTGACTTCCTTCCCATCATCCCTAGTGTTTATCTGAAAATCAGTGTCGAAGTAGCAGCCTCATTTGGACTTCAGAATCAGGAACTAAATGTCAGCTTGACAGCCATTGGCTTACTGGTATGTTCTTCGGAATTGTGAATTTTGTTCTGTTGAAAGTAGAACGTTTGCTCGTTAGCAATGGATTTTTTTCTCAACCATGTTACAGTTACCATATTTTCATACCTAGTTTTGCAAATGATTAAAAAAAAATTAAATTAAAATTTCTAGTCATGCTAATTACATTGTAATGAGCTTTTTAGTGCATTTGTAATGATATATGTTTGGCAAATTCAATTTCAGTTTCATATTAGTAATTTGTCAAATGATAGATTAATCCTGGTTTTGGTTTTAAAACACCATATTCTAGACTTTCATATTCATGTATAATGCCAGTCTGGGTTTGTATTTAATGTGATCTGATGCTGTAAAAAGAAAAAGATAATAATAATACTGAAATAGTGTGTATTAGAATAAAATGTGGATTGACATTTGACTTTTGACTGGATCTTCATGTGGCTACTTTTAAAAGCGTTTTAAAAATTATCTTCTTGGGTTTTTGGATTGAGCAATATTTTAGATAATTCATTTTTAAAAATATTTTGCTACAATATTTTTTTATAATAAACATCTAATTGCCTTCTCTGTACTGAACAGTGCAATAGGGACCAATGTTACAACACACTGTAAACCTAGTTTTGCTTGTAAATGTAAATCTACTGCTGAACCACAATTCTGTTACTAACAGTACAACAAATATACTTTGAAGTATGCATATTTCATTTTCATTGGTCCTTACACAATACATCTTCTGTAATATACTTTTTGCGTGAAATTGATACCAGGTACTAAACATGTACGTAACCAAATGACAGGTATAAACTTATAATGTGTGACTAGTACATTGGTAGCACAACAGTGAACTTTTTAACATATAGTAGGTCTTCATTTTTTACAAATAAAATGAAGGTTATTTAAGCATGTTTGATATACAATCTGATTAAAATTAGCTCTACTGGGTCTACCAGTAGATCTAACAGTATTGCATGGACTCCCATGTCCAGGTGACATTTCATCTACAAATAACAATTTTAATATCGACGAATTACACTTCGCCTTTTATAGTGGTATTTGGGAGCATAAAAATTCTAAAAATATCGGGTGAGACTATTTATGCAATAGGCGAACTTGTTGATCTATTTTAACATTGAAAAAACGGGGAAAAGTGCAGTAATAAACTCTGGATTGTATACTAGTATAAACAGATTATATGGGTAATGAAAGTATCTTTTGAGATGTGGCATTATAGAATAACAAGTACATAGACCTTTCTTGTGTGTTGGGGGGGGGGAGGGGAAGCGAGGGGGTGGTCTGGAGGCATGTGATCCTGAGAGATGTACCCTTTGCATTTGTTTAAAGTGACCTAAATGATCAAAATTGTTAGCTAAATTGAACACATAAATATGCAACAGTATCGATTATATTTTAATACAATGTAGAATTATTGTTCTTTGTACATATTTAATCAAAAGAGAGTAACTGTTATATTTAAAATCAAATATCTGCATAATTACTCTGACTTGAATATTCCAACAGAGCATTCGTGAATCAATGTCATATATTGAAATAGTTGTGTTTGTTATGAAGGCATCATTTGTACTAACCATCATATGTAATAACAGGTTTAGGTAATTGAGACATACCTGATGATTGAGAGTAAATTGATGTGATCCATTTTATATTTATTAAAATAGAAAACATTAGCACCAAAACGCTGTTGCTCTAATGCATGAGATATAATCAACTTATTTTAATCCATAATATTTTTACATTAATATGTTTTTCACAATAATTAAACTGACATCTTAAAAGTATTTTTTTAAATACCAGTAAAATATCAAAGAAAAATATTTAACCTTTATCTAAAAAAAAAAATCTGATATTTAAAATATATTTGACAATTAACTGAAACTTAATTTTACTGTTATTAGTTGAAAACTATTTACCTTCCATCCTACTACTAGTATATTCACAATGAATGTATTAGCTAAAAACTTAACTTGATGCATAATGAAATGTAACCACTTGCCTCATGCTCTGTTTCATTGGAGGGGCAAGACGTAGCCTAGTAGTAAAGTACTCGCTCGATGCGCAGTCGGTCTGGGATCGATCTCCGTCGGTAGGCCCATTGGGATATTTCTCGTTCCAGCCAGTGCACCATGACTGGCATATCAAAGGCCGTGGTACTTACTACCCTTTCTGTGGGATGGTGCATATAAAAGATCCCGTGCTTCTAATCGAAAAGAGTAGCGCATGAAGTGGCGACAGCGGGTTTCCTCTCTCATTATCTGTGTGGTCCTTCACCATATGTTTGATGCCATATAATCGTAAACAAAATGTGTTGAGTGTGTCATTAAATAAAACATTTCTTTCTTTCTTTTGTTTCAGTGGAATATTTCCGACTTCTTCTACCAGAACCGCGAGCGTATAAAGCAGGAGCTGGACGAGCGACAGGCTGGTGACGGCCATGACGGAGAGACTGTCCAGCCATTTGACGCTTTGTGGATGTGCATCTTCACCCGCCTCGGCGAACTGTGTGTGGACCCACGCCCCGCCGTCCGCAAGAGTGCCGGCCAGACGCTCTTCTCCACCATCTCCGCACACGGTGCGCTGCTGCAGCAGGAAACGTGGAAGAACGTCTTGTGGCAGGCAAGTCTCACTCATACAGTCGGACCTCGCTGGGGAATAATAGTAACGGGAGTGGTTCATTGCTCACTTAACTGAGATCATGGTGGGGGTGTGGGGTTTAACTTAGTCAGTTGAGCGCTCGCTTGAAGTGCTTGCGTCACAGGATCGAACCACTGTAGTGGATCCATTCAACTGATTGGTTTTTCAGGGCATAAAATTTTAATTTTTTAGACAACCAATATGTCGTTGTGTGGTTTTAGTGTTCACACAAACAATTTTCTTCAATAGTTGAAAAGGATAATGGGCAACGATAATCAAATGAGAATCTAAAATGAGCCATTTTCGTAGCTTTTCTCCATCAAATTTCCTATCATAACTACAAAAATATACTATTTGTGTGCTAGGACTAGCTTGAAAGCTGCCAGGTGAAAATAAAAATGAAGTTTGTCCTAACCCGACCGACCCACGAAAATCGACCCGTGTCAAAATCGGTTTTAACCTCTATTAGGGAAGAAGTTAAAAATAATAATAATAATTATCCAATTTCAGTTTAGGCTTAAACTAGTGTAATATTTTTAAAACATCAATATAATTTAATCAAATTTAATTAACGTCAGTTTCAGTTCGTTGGAAATTAGATATTCTGTAAAATGCTATTCATAGTAACAAGAACATTGTGGCACGTTTGTAATACATGGTACGTGCTCATGTGACAGGCAAATTGGGTTTTAAAGTAAATCAATCTAACGGTAGCTGCACAGGGACCTTCGTGTGAGCCAGATGAGGCTATGTATTGGCATGCCCTGACAGTCACAGAGTTAATGTTACAGTACTAGAATGCCATCGTGTTTGCTATTCATAGAACATTACCATCAAGCACATATGACGTACATCTAGGTCAGGGATTTCCCACTGCACGCAGTTTTCCAAAACATTGATATTAGCCAATACACATTTGTTTGGATTTTCTGACGAGCGATTACAGCTTTTGCATGAATAATCCATCGTTTGTGTTGATGGGTTGGAACCGGTACCGGGCTGTGAACCCTGTACCTACCAGCCTTATGTCCAATGGCTTAAC
The DNA here is from genome assembly GCF_016097555.1 of Gigantopelta aegis. Lineage (NCBI taxonomy): Eukaryota > Metazoa > Mollusca > Gastropoda > Neomphalida > Peltospiridae > Gigantopelta > Gigantopelta aegis. The sequence continues at coordinate 50,032,940 of NC_054701.1, forward strand.
CACGACACCACTGAGGCTGTACAGTAACTACAATACTGAGCAGCCAGATGTTACACATTAATTTCCTTTACACAGATGGGGCAGATAACTCTAGGTTGTTTCTAAGTTTGGCCTATGTGTTCAGGTGCTGTTCCTGTTACTGGAGCAGCCAGATGTTACACATTTATCTCCCTTACACAGATGGGGCAGATAACTCTATGTTGTTTCTACGTTTGGCCTATGTGTTCAGGTGCTGTTCCCGTTACTGGAGCAGCCAGATGTTACACATTTATCTCCCTTACACAGATGGGGCAGATAACTCTAGATTGTTTCTAAGTTTGGCCTATGTATTCAGGTGCTGTTCCCGTTACTGGAGCGAGTGAAGAAGTTCTCCAGCAGTGCCTCGACACAGAAGGACTCACAGTCATCTGGTAACATCTTGATCCACCACTCACGCGACACCGCCGAGAAACAGTGGGCCGAGACAAGGGTCCTGTCGCTGGCTGGGGTCGCTCGGACGTTCAACTCCAAGAAGAGCATCTTACAGCAGCTCGGTCAGTCTTATTGCTATAACGTTCTGTCAGGGGCGGGATCTAGCTCAGTCAGTAGAACGCTTCCCTAAGGTGCTCAAGTCAAAGATGGTGGGGGACGGGATCTAGCTGAGTCAGTAGAACGCTTCCCTAAGGTGCTTGAGTCAAAGATGGGGGGGGCGGGATCTAGCTCAGTTAGAACACTTGCCTAAGGCGCTCGAGTCAAAGATGGTGGGGGGCGGGATCAAGCTGAGTCAGTAGAACGCTTCCCTAAGGTGCTTGAGTCGAAGATGGAGGGGGGGGGGGGGGGGCGAGATCTAGCTCAGTCAGTGGAATGCTTCCCTAAGGTGCTCGAGTCAAAGATGGGGGGTGGGATCTAGCTCAGTCAGTAGAACACTTCTCTAAGGTGCTTGAGTCAAAGATGGGGGGGGAGGATCTAGCTCAGTAGAACACTTCCCTAAGGTGCTTGAGTCAAAGATGGTGGGGGACAGGATCTAGCTGAGTCAGTAGAACGCTTCCCTAAGGTGCTCGAGTCAAAGATGGTGGGGGACAGGATCTAGCTGAGTCAGTAGAACGCTTCCCTAAGGTGCTTGAGTCAAAGATGGGGGGGGCGGGATCTAGCTCAGTCAGAACACTTCCCTAAGGTGCTCGAGTCAAAGATGGTGGGGGCGGGATCTAGCTCAGTCAGTAGAACGCTTCCCTAAGGTGCTTGAGTCAAAGATGGGGGGGGGGGGCGAGATCTAGCTCAGTCAGTAGAATGCTTCCCTAAGGTGCTCGAGTCAAAGATGGTGGGGGACAGGATCTAGCTGAGTCAGTAGAACGCTTCCCTAAGGTGCTTGAGTCAAAGATGGGGGGGGCGAGATCTAGCTCAGTCAGAACACTTCCCTAAGGTGCTCGAGTCAAAGATGGTGGGGGCGGGATCTAGCTCAGTCAGTAGAACGCTTCCCTAAGGTGCTTGAATCAAAGATGGGGGGGGGGCGGGATCTAGCTCAGTAGAACGCTTCCCTAAGGTGCTCGATTCAAAGATTGGGGGGTGGGATCTAGCTCAGTCAGTAGAACACTTCTCTAAGGTGCTTGAGTCAAAGATGGGGGGGGGAGGATCTAGCTCAGTAGAACACTTCCCTAAGGTGCTTGAGTCAAAGATGGTGGGGGACAGGATCTAGCTCAGTCAGTAGAACGCTTCCCTAAGGTGCTCGAGTCAAAGATGGTGGGGGACAGGATCTAGCTGAGTCAGTAGAACGCTTCCCTAAGGTGCTTGAGTCAAAGATGGGGGGGCGGGATCTAGCTCAGTCAGAACACTTCCCTAAGATGCTCGAGTCAAAGATGGTGGGGGCGGGATCTAGCTCAGTCAGTAGAACGCTTCCCTAAGGTGCTTGAGTCAAAGATGGGGGGGGGGCGGGATCTAGCTCAGTCAGTAGAACGCTTCCCTAAGGTGCTTGAGTCAAAGATGGGGGGGGGGGGGGCGAGATCTAGCTCAGTCAGTAGAATGCTTCCCTAAGGTGCTCGAGTCAAAGATGGGGGGCGGGATCTAGCTCAGTCAGTAGAACACTTCTCTAAGGTGCTTGAATCAAAGATGGGGGGGGGATCTAGCTCAGTAGAACGCTTCCCTAAGGTGCTCGATTCAAAGATTGGGGGGCGGGATCTAGCTCAGTCAGTAGAACACTTCTCTAAGGTGCTTGAATCAAAGATGGGGGGGGGGGGGCGGGATCTAGCTCAGTAGAACGCTTCCCTAAGGTGCTTGAGTCAAAGATGGGGGGGTGAGGATCTAGCTCAGTAGAACACTTCCCTAAGGTGCTTGAGTCAAAGATGGTGGGGGACAGGATCTAGCTCAGTCAGTAGAACGCTTCCCTAAGGTGCTCGAGTCAAAGATGGTGGGGGACAGGATCTAGCTGAGTCAGTAGAACGCTTCCCTAAGGTGCTTGAGTCAAAGATGGGGGGGGGGGGGGGCGGGATCTAGCTCAGTCAGAACACTTCCCTAAGGTGCTCGAGTCAAAGATGGTGGGGGCGGGATCTAGCTCAGTCAGTAGAACGCTTCCCTAAGGTGCTTGAGTCAAAGATGGGGGGGGGGGGGCGAGATCTAGCTCAGTCAGTAGAATGCTTCCCTAAGGTGCTCGAGTCAAAGATGGGGGGGGGCGGGATCTAGCTCAGTCAGTAGAACGCTTCCCTAAGGTGCTTGAGACAAAGATGGGGGGGGGGGGGGCGAGATCTAGCTCAGTCAGTAGAATGCTTCCCTAAGGTGCTCGAGTCAAAGATGGGGGGCGGGATCTAGCTCAGTCAGTAGAACACTTCTCTAAGGTGCTTGAATCAAAGATGGGGGGGGCGGGATCTAGCTCAGTAGAACGCTTCCCTAAGGTGCTCGATTCAAAGATTGGGGGGCGGGATCTAGCTCAGTCAGTAGAACACTTCTCTAAGGTGCTTGAATCAAAGATGGGGGGGGGGGGGCGGGATCTAGCTCAGTAGAACGCTTCCCTAAGGTGCTTGAGTCAAAGATGCGGTGGCGGGATCTAGCTGTCAGTAGAACACTTCTCTAAGGTGCTTGAGTCAAAAATGGGGGGGGGGGGGCGGGATCTAGCTCAGTCAGTAGAACACTTCTCTAAGGTGCTTGAATCAAAGATGGGGGGGCGGGATCTAGCTCAGTAGAACGCTTCCCTAAGGTGCTTGAGTCAAAGATGGGGGGGGGGGGGGCAGGATCTAGCTCAGTCAGTAGAATGCTTCCCTAAGGTGTTTGAGTCAAAGATGGGGTGGCGGGATCTAGCTGTCAGTAGAACACTTCTCTAAGGTGCTTGAGTCAAAAATGGGGGGGGGGGGCGGGATCTAGCTCAGTCAGTAGAATGCTCCCCTAAGGTGCCTGAGTCAAAGATGGGGGGGGGGGGGCGGGATCTAGCTCAGTCACTAGAACGCTTCTCTAAGGTGCTCGAGTCAAAGATGGAAGGGGGCAGGATTTAGCTTAGTCGGTTTAGTGCTCACTTGTAGTGCCCCATAAGCTATTAAAGGCTGTGGTATGTGCTGTCCTGTCTGTTGGAAAGTGCATTTAAATGATCCTTTGCTATAAATGGAGAAATGTAGCGAGTTTCCTTTTCATTATACACAAAACAAACTTACTTTTTAATTTCTATCAAGTTTTTATTTTTTTTTTACCATAGTACCAGGCTGTCTGAGGATTGATGATTCTAAGACTTAATTTCCTTCAGTGGAACCAGTAACTTATTTCACATGACTGTTGTGTCTGAGTGGAATTGCATATAAAAAATAACGTAAAGCTGGGAATTTTCTGTTATTTTGTAAACATATGTTACCATATAATAACAGCTGCTAAGTAAACAATGTTCTAAGGGGTGATACATAATTCTCTATAATGTTTTCTAAAGTTTAACTTCCATAATGTTTAAGCTTGAATCTGGATGTAAGGCTTATATTTGACTTAACTGTGTGTAGTTTATATGTGTAGGATATTAATGAAAGTTGAATTTGTCTTGATATACCGGCCTCGGTGGCGCCGTGGCAGGCCATCGGTCTACAGGCTGGAAGGTACTGGGTTCGAATCCCAGTCGAGGCATGGGATTTTTAATCCAGATACCGACTCCAAATCCTGAGTGAGTGTTCCGCAAGGCTCAATGGGTAGGTGTAAACCACTTGCACCGACCAGTGATCCATAACTGGTTCAACAAAGGCCATGGTTTGTGCTATCCTGCCTGTGGGAAGCGCAAATAAAAGATCCCTTGCTGCCTGTCGTAAAAAGAGTAGCCTATGTGGCGACAGCGAGTTTCCTCTAAAAACAGTGTCAGAATGACCATATGTTTGACGTCCAATAGCCGATGATAAGATAAAAAATCAATGTGCTCTAGTGGCGTCGTTAAATAAAACAAACTTTACTTTTTTTGTCTTGATATGTTGTACAAGTTTGTTACTGTTTCAGGTGATTTCCCCAGGGCCTGGTCACTGTTACTGGAGCACATTGAATGTGCTGCCCTGTGTCTTAACGCAGAGGTGTCGCTCGCGGCCCTCAAGAGCTTTCAGGAAATCCTTCACAACCGAGATCCAAAAGACTTGCCCAAGAGGTCGGAGGACTCCTCCCAGAAGACAAGTATTGCCCCTCCTATGGAGGAAGTCATGAGCAGAACGGGGGAGGTCATTACATCCAATAAAGGGACATCATCATCATCACCATCATCACTATCATCACCTTCATGCTCTGACTCAGAAGGAGATCTGTGTTTGTGGACTTCGGCGTGGAAAGTGTGGCTCAACATCGGTGTAATGGCCACGAAGCCCCCGGACGTGGTGGACAAGTCAGAGAACATGTACGTCCCCTCCCAGAACTTCCTCACCGCTCTCGTGCAGACGTTCCCAGCCTTGTTTGAGCACATCAGGTGTCGCTTTGTGCTGATGGACCTCCAGAAGCTGTCGTCCGTCCTCAAGAGTGCGCTGTCGATTCCGGTGCAGGGAGAGATGTCTCCGTTCATCATCCCCACCTACCCAGAAGTGACAATCACACCGCTGCAAGAAGCAACCTTACAAGCCGTTCAAGTCCTCATCAAGGTATGGGCCAGCAGTATTGTTCAGTTAGACGATTCTGTTTCTGCTATCACTATACTTGTGAAAAATATCACATATGGAACACATATTTATTGCATAATTGTTTTTGGAGGAGTATTGTTCAATGAAACACTTCTGTTTCTGCTATCACTATACCTGAACGTATGCCTAATCAGTTTTTGTGGATAACTGTAGGACAAGGAAGCTGTTTTAAAATTTAATCAAGAGGTTAAAATATTCAAATATTTTTTTATAAACATTGTTATCATTTGCCAATTTTGATACCATGTTGATATATACAACCTGGAAGGGGGCAGGCAATTTACAATTAGTAACATCATCATTATTAATATTGGTAATTCAGTATTAGGACCACCCCACTGTTAAGACCAATTTTAATAAGTCGCGTGGATGGTTGTAATACCAGTTTCACTATATATTTTTAATTTTAAAACTGCCATCTCTATAACTTGCTGTGTATCCAGACTGTGACATCTGGATCTGAGTCGATGCAGGCCATGTTACCAGACATCTTCACTCTACTGCTAACCTACGTGGAGTTTGGTATCAAGGCTCCCAAGTACGGACATCTGGAAACCAAGAATTTTGGATCGGTTAGAGGTCCACAGGTATCTGTTTTTTTAATTTTCTTTTACTTGATTTACATTTGAGCTCATCTTCAGATGGGTGAAGACACAGCCTTTTCAAACTCCTTGTGAGTTTCAGCTTGGTAACGACGTGTACTTGTTTATTAAATATTGAAAGGTTTTAAAGACATCTTTTTTATTTAATAAAACACAAGCGTCTGTGTTAGGTGGTTAATAAGCAATCATACTGTTAGGTACTAGGTTTGCATCTCAGTACCGGCTTCCAGCTAGAGCGAGTTTAACATCTCAATACATTTATGTAGATAGGTGTAAGAACGCTACACTAACTACTCTCTCAATTTATCACTGACATTTAACCATTAACCCATTGTAGCCCATTGGTGAAGCGATCGGTTGATGCGCAATCAGTCTGGGATCAATCCCCGTCAGTGGGTGTATTGGGCTATTTCTCGTTCTAGCCAGTGCACCACGACTTGCACCAAAGGCCTTGGTATAGTTATCCTGTCTGTGAGATGGTGCATATAAAAGATCCCTTGCTACTAATGAAAAAATGTAGCAGGTTTCCTCTCCTAGACTTTATGTCAAAATTACCAAATGTTTGTCATTCAATAGCTGATGATTAATACATCAATGTTCTCTTGTGGTGTTGTTTTAACTTTTTGCAAGTTAATGTTTTAGTCTAATATATTTGTTACATTGTTTTTTATCTTTGTGAACAGGTTGATTGGGTGACGATGAATTTTGTGCCGTTTTCTGAGAGAGCCGTTGAGATAGTTGTGGATCTGTATGTGTCGCATGCCGACCACCCCGCAGTCATCAGTAACCATGTCCTGCAGAAGATCATCAAGGTTTGAAACTGTCCTTGTACACATCCCAGTTTACAAGTTGTAAATGTAGTAGAATCTTGTTGGATCAAACTCCCATGGGTCGACTCATTTTTATATTTACCATAGTTTGACACCCAATAGCTGATGTATTTTTTGTGCTGGGGTGTCGTTAAACATTCATTCATTCCCAAGGGTCGAATACACCACAATGCTCGAACCAAAAACTTAGTCCCGAGTTACACAAACACGATACTTAGTTCCGAGTTACACAAACATGATACTTAGTCCCGAGTTACACAAACACGATACTTAGTCCCGAGTTACACAAACACGATGTTGACTGAATGGTTAGGTCGAACTACCCAATGGGTAGAATACTTTCTCGAGCACCAATGGGGTTCGAGCCAATGGGATTCAACTGTATAGTTAAAGCTATAGTCATTGAATTTCTTGTTTATATCAAATTAACATCCATGCATGCTCTCCTAGGCACACGCCTCAGATATGTGAACTGTTTGTTTAATGGGTAGCAGTCAGTGTGAGAAAATTTGATGTAGTGATCTTTCCATTCACCTCCTTGCTGAGTCATTAAAACTCACCGAGAGTGGGTACCCCCACCCATCCCAACCCCTTTACAGCTGAAGTCTGTTAGATGCTGGTTTCATATCTCAGTATACAGAGGAAACTCTTCACAGCTCAGTGTGGAGTGTTAGGGGCACTCTATCATCACCTCTCTAATGGAACACTAACAGCTAACCATTAACCCCTGTCCTAGAGAGCAGAGATTAGTGTCAGGACAGCATGCTTGAACCTTAATTGGCTATAAGTCTACAATTAAATGACGATAATGAATAGCAAGGGTCTCTTAATTAAGGAGCCTGATGAACGGTTGGTTTGGGATCAATCCCCGTCTGTGGTGCCATTGCATTATTTCTTGTTCCAGCCAGTGCACCATGACTGGTATATCAGAGGCCATGGTATGTGCTATCCTGTCTGTGGGATGATGCATATAAAAGATCCATTGCCACTAATGAAATTTGTTTTCGGGTTTTCTCTTTAAGACTATATGTCAAAATTACCAAATGTTGTACATCCAATAGCCATTGATTAATTAATTAATGTACTCTAGTGGTGTTGTTAAACAAAACAAACTTTAACTTAATTAAGGCAGGTAGACACTGAGTTCAGGTAACTCGTGTAGATTATGTACATGATCCATTACCAGTTTCACTGCCAAACTCTGCAAATGTGCTCTAAATATAATAAGGAATTTTCATGAATATAAAGTAAACTTTGAAATATCAACCGAATGAATGAGTCTGATAAAACAGCCTCTGCAGAATTGCACTCCTACCATGTTTATTGTTAAATACTGAATTCATCTTTCCTAGACAAAACAGTAATGTTACCAGCATTTAAAAATAATTATGTTTATGTCTCGGTGCAGCTTGAAGATTACTTTGCTTTGTTGTTAGTGAATACAGTAAAGTACACTTATAATGAACATGCTTTGAACGAACTACTGCACAGAATGAACTGATCGTAAAGCCCTGTTTTATCTCCCTATACAATAACTAAATTATGCAAATGTGTACAATGGACTACTGCTATAACAAACTATCATGGTCCCTTCCGGGGCATTATAAGAGTACTTTACTGTATAGGTTTTTTCCTGGAGACATTGTAAACTGTATTGCCAGTGAATGTTTCTAGTGCATTTCAAATGTAGGCAACTGACGTTGCCATTTTTCCTTGTCTAATTCAATTTCAGGTTGAACAGGAAAATGTGTACTTGTTACATATAATTTATGAATGTAAATTTATAATGGTTAAATTGTCAAGTTTGGTTATGTTTTTTCACTTACCAGTGTACAGCAAGTGGCTTTATTTTCTGCATGTTCAATAAACTTTGGACAAGACTACAGGCCACAGTTATACATGTATATAATTATATTAAAACACACCTATACATGTAGGTAACACAATAAATAACATATTTTTTGCAGGTTTGACTTCAGTACAGGCTTCTTTTATTAATAAATAATTGTAATACTGGGTAACTGATACAAAAATGTATGCTTTTTTGTCTTCTATTTTTTTTAAAAATCAAAAATAAAGTGGGATAACTTACATGTACAGACACACACACACACACACACATGTTCACACACACAAAAATTATTACATGCTTAAATCTATTCATTTTAGTCATTGTTACATAACACTAATATTATATATAACTGTGCTAAATTGTTTTTATGTTCTCTACATTGTACATCACCACTCTGAAATATTTGTTATTGTTATTTCAGCATTTCCTAATGTTTACCATTTGTGACACCCAATAGCCGACGTGTATTTTTGTGCTGGGGTGTTGTTAAACATGCATTCATTCATTCATTCATTCCTAATGTTTATGTAAATAACTATAACTATAATGCAATAATCATATTTTTATTGTACTGAACTGGTAGATCTATGTCTGTGTAATTTGTTAATACCATATATACGAAATACAGTATTTAACTGGTCATGTTCTACAATACATGACAGTTCCCAGTATTAACCGCAGTATTAAACCTAAAACAGAGGCCCAGTCTGACAGGGTTTATGTTGTCCAGGTGTAATCACTGTCTGACTAGGTCAGTAGCCAGGTGAGACATTTCATAACCGCTCTGTAATAATTGTGTACCGGGCGTAACAGTGTGAAAAGACCAGTGAACTACCCCAGCTAAAAATATTCTAAACATCTGTGAAGTGCCAAGTGCGGGAGACTTCATTCTTTTCGTAAGATGTTACCGTCCGTAAACAAAACTGCAATGGTCCGATGATGTCCGAGGTCTTTTGTCGACACGTGCCGGCAGACCAATTAATCTGTGATTTCTGTCACCGGTATTTCCCCACTTTACAGCTGCCCTTGTTGAGGGGGAAGCCAAGTTTTATGTCTTTGTAATGGTCAGTGTGGTGGTCAGCATGATGGTCAGCATGTTGGTCATCAGGGATAACATCTCTTTGTTGTTGTGTTCTCTTTGACAGATGTCCCTGAAGAGATGCTCGTCTCTTTGATGAATGGTGTAACACAGTTTAGTGTCTATTTCCAAACCTTCCCCAGCTATTCTAGAACATGAATTGATCTCATTAAAACAACATTTCACGTGCTTCTTGCTTCTCATAGTCTTGGGCTGCTGAGTAGCTGAGACAGTTTAATGGTGATATGATTCGTTCTTGGATCCATGAATGATTTAATACTAAAAAGTGTTTTTACCATCATAACATGAATTGATCTTAATGTGCTTATATTATGATTGCCCATAGAATAGTTGGATTCTTAGCAGTGGAAAGATCTTAATTATCGTATGACATGGCTTTTTTAAATGATTTTTTTTTTTTTTGGATGAATGGTTTAATACCATTTCTTAACATTTTTTAAGTGGGGTTGATCATATTAAAGAAACACCGTATATGTTTGTTTATGTTGTAATAATTAAATTTCCATTGCATTCATTACAACTTAATGTCATCCCATTGGTGCAAACGTAGCAGCAGGAGTTTGTTAATTACTTGATGAACGTAAATATTATATTGTCAGGGAACATCATATCTGATGACATCATTTTATATGGGCAAGTTGTCTTATTGTTTATGGATTCAAAATAATTCAAAATAAAGTATGAAGTTTTAGTGTTATTATTAGCAAGTATGATTCAAATTTAATTATAAGTAATATTTAATTATTTTATAACCTAGTGTCATGTTATATCAGTGTTTTATTAAATATTTGTTTAAAAAACTAAGTTCTGTGCTTACTAATATTGCATGATTTATAATTGCTAATGCTAGTTTTAATTAAGGATTGTCTGTTATTTCTTTTTCGTTCATCTGGGTATGAAAAAAAATATCATCCGCAAACTTATGTACGAATTCGCCGATTCACACAGTTTGCTCATGATTTTTTTGTTCATACCCCGATGAATGTAAAAAATATAATAGACAATACTTACGTACTTTGTATTTATAAGATCTGTGGTGTGTATGTTAACTGAAAGAGTGTATGAAAAAGCCTTTGCTTCATACCTCACTGTTGGCTATGTGATTTCAGTTGGTTGTAACCCTGCAAAGTTAAAAGTTTGTTTTGTTTAACAATGCCACTAGAGCACATTGATTAATTAATCATCAGCTATTGGATGTCAAACATTTGATAATTCTGACAATCAGAGGAAACCTGCTACATTTTTTCTAATGCAGGCAGGGGTCTTTTATATGTACTTTCCCACAGCTTTTGACCAGTTCTGGTTGGAATGAGAGAACAGAACAATTAGTTGAATAGATCCACCAAGGTGGTTTGATCCTGCAATGCAAGCACCTCAAGTGAGCACTCAACTGATTGTCATTTGCTAGTAGGTGTGGTAAGATGTTAATTCCTGTGCTTCATGACAAGGATATCAAAAGCTTCACTCCTTTTTGTGGGTGTCTGGCCACCAAAGCAATTTCTTTCACACTAATCACTAACAACTAACCCACTATCCTGGACAAATAGTGAAATAGGCCAGATGGCTGAGGGTGTGCCCAGGTCAGCATATGTGAATCTTAATTGGATATAAGCATGAAAATAAATTGAAATGAATTAATTAATTGGATGCAAACACAGAAATGGCTGACATAATGGGCATCATGTTGAATCATGATGTCGTTGCTGTATCTGTCCTACTTGTTTGTATGTAACTTACTTCACAGATAGTAACCATTAACTTGTGGGCCACACTTTTTAAACTTCTTTGGCATATTGCTCAACTGTATTATTGCAGCAGGAGCTTGTTCCAGCTCAGAACACTTTGGCTGATTGAAGAACGTGCAAGTGATATTTTGTTCAAACAGTGGCTGGCCCACCCATGGCTAGAGTGACTGAAAGCAGCAGACACACAAAGCTGAAGACTGGGATGGTGCTGTAAGGGCTGGGCTGGGTGCTGTTTACAGGGTCACAGTGTCAGGGGGCTAGGTAATCAAACAGAGAGAGGAGTTAATGTGTTGTGCTATGATACACTGTTACATGTGGCTCAAACCCGGTCATCTGGTCTTGCTGGGTCACTCAGTACTTTCTCTCTCTGGCCAGCTAAAGGTCAAGGGGTGGAACAGTGGTTGGCAAAATCTCCGCCTACTCCTTCCCTTTCTGTTTTTTTCTTTCTGTTTCATTCATTCATCTGTATAGAATTTTTAACATTTAAGTGCTAATATAATAGTTTTTATCAAATAAGGTCATCTTCCATAAGACTTGATTTAGACTTGATTTAGACTTGAATGGGCTTGAACTACTCACTTAATATTCACTTGATGATATGAATGCCTGGACTGGTGATATGGAGAAGCATACTGATACATTCAATTTGTACATTATGCAAAACACTTGTTTAACTGAATATTATAAATAACACTCAAAAACAGTTTTGACTCTTACTTGTGTGGAATACAATTTATGTTAACAGCAACTGGTTTCAAATATGGAAGAAGAAATTCCCATCCATTACCTAGAATATCTCTATTTTAATTAAAGTTTTAAAATATCAGTGACACCACTAGAGCATGCACATTGATAATCAGTTACTGACTTTGTTAATTCTGATAAATATTCTTAGAAGAAACCCGCTTCATTTGTCCATTAGTGGGGCAGGATTTAGTTCAGTCGGATCAAACCACCTCAATGGATCCATTCAAATGATTGGGTTTTTTCTTGTTCCAACCAGTCAAAGGCCGTGGTATGTGCTTTCCTGTCTCTGGGAAAGTGCATATAAAAGATCCCTTTCTGCATTAAGAAAAATGTAACAGGTTTCCTCTGATGACTACAAGTCAGAAATACCAAATGTTTGACCACCAATAGCCGATGATAGTGATGTCATTAAACAAAACAAACTTTAACTTTAATTTTTGCCCATTAGCAGCGAAGACTTTTTTAATATGCACTTTCCCAGACAGTACATATTATGGCCTTTGATATACCAGTCATGGTTGCAACGGGGGGGGGGGGGGGGGGGGGGGAACCCAATCTGAGATTGGTTCCACTGAGGTAGTTTGATTCTAGGCCCAAGCATCTCAGGAGAATGCTCTACCCACTGTGCTCGATCCTGCCCTAGTTGTATTAGTAATTAGAGATCTTTAGTATGCACTTTCCCATTTTATAAATACCACATAATACAAACCAAAAACATATGGATTGGGAATAGCCCAGTGAAAGGATTGATCTTGTGATCTCTCTCACACTATGCAGAAAGTAATTAACCTGCCTGAATCACCTACATGTCTTTAATGTGTTCAAGCAAGCCAAGCCATCTGTCAAAGAAACAACAGTGGCAGTCCTACTCTCAAAAGCTTTTTGCCATAATATATTGTATCTTAGGTGATCACTGAAAATAGACCTGTTGGTAAACTGTTGAAAGGAAAACAAACAACAATGGTACTTTTTCTAAGTGAGTTTAATCCGTAACACTTTTTCATGGATCCTGTGGGGCCTAAACTGCGCCCTCGAGGCTTTTTGGTATGTAGTTGTAGGCTGTTGCATAATGTTACGCGAACTGGCTGCTTCAAGTGGGGACTGGAAGAATGAGTGGAGACACAATCTCCTGGTCCAAGCTCGTGGGTGTTTGGTTTGTGATTAGATCTGTCCAGAATTGACTGTGAGTCAGTCCCCTGGCAGGGAGTCTGTTTATTGCCATTGCTGACAGCCTATCCTCCAGCACTATAGACTGTTATTTACACTGTATGTCAGGGTGGTGTAGGGTGTGGGAGTCTGTTTATTGCCATTGCTGACAGCCTATCCTCAAGCACTAGACTGTTATTTACACTGTATGTCAGGGTGGTGTAGGGTGTGGGAGTCTGTTTATTGCCATCACTGACAGCCTATCCTCAAGCATTAGACTGTTATTTACACTGTATGTCAGGGTGGTGTAGGGTGTGGGAGTCTGTTTATTGCCATCGCTGACAGCCTATCCTCAAGCACTAGACTGTTATTTACACTGTATGTCAGGGTGGTGTAGGGTGTGTGTGTGTTTATTTACACTGTATGTCAGGGTGGTGTAGGGTGTGGGAGTCTGTTTATTGCCATCGCTGACAGCCTATCCTCAAGCACTAGACTGTTATTTACACTGTATGTCAGGGTGGTGTAAGGTGTGGGAGTCTGTTTATTGCCATTCCTGACAGCCTATCCTCCAACACTAGACTGGACAAAGTTATTTCCAGGTTTATGTCAGGGTGGTATAGGGTGTGGGAGGCAGGGAAAAATACTGTTTGTTAATTTTTTCTTTTTTTAATTGGATACATTTTTAGGAATAAATGTTTCAATCATATGGCCATGATTGGAACCTATAAACAAAGTTCCATATTATTTAACTGGAGACATTAGGTCTCACTGACCTGAAAGTTATCTTCTTTTTAAAAACAAATGTTCATGTTCAGGGTACATACCAGTATGTGAATGTTAATTAATTAACATGTTATTAATATGTTGTAGATCGCCCGCCCACAGATGTTTCTGAATGTTTAAATATCGGTTAAATGTCTGCGAAATATGCATGTCTTTGTTTACCTTCCGGTGACTGAAGTCGTAAATTGTTACGCATCAATTACTTCCGCTGCGCAATGCGTAACATGCCCTGTCTAAATGTATGGCATGTCTTCTGCCAATCGAAGGGCGCAGTGCATGTTCTGTAGTTTGAATGAGCCAATCATAGGGCTTATAAGCAAGTTCCTTTGTTTAATCCCAAAAAGCGGGCATTCATGTTCCGGCAGCGATAAAGCAACACGTTATCATAAGCGCTAAAGTTTTATCCCCACCCACCTCACCCTAATTCTGTTATTTAATGTTAGTTATTTAGTTTAGTGATTATGTAGTTATAGTTTGAGATGGAGGACCATAGTTCTAAAGTCCTATGTCATCTTTCACGACATTAGGTACGAGCATGTATAAATAAAACTATGGTCTATTACCCAAACCAAAATATGAATGTGTTGTTGTTTATTCTAGTATATGGCATATATAATTTATCGCAAACAGTTGTTAATATAATGATTTAAGTTAAAGTAGATATTAAACATGATGTACGGTATGTGTACAAATCTAAAGAAGAACATATTTGCCACATGCAAATTTTATTAAGATCGTATTTTCTTCGATCATATAGTGCAATTCTCCATAAAATATTGGCTTCATTCCATTTGACCGGCCTCGGTGGCGCCGTGGTTAGGCCATCGGTCTATAGGATGGTAGGTACTGAGTTCAGATCTCAGTCGAGACATGGGATTTTTAATCCAGATACTGACTCCAAACCCTGAGTGAGTGCTCCACAAGGCTCAATGGGTAGGTGTAAACCACTTGCACCGAACAGTGACCCATAACTAGTTCAACAAAGGCCATGGTTTGTGCTATCCTGCCTGTGGGAAGCACAAATAAGAGATCCGTTGCTGCTGATCAGAAAGAGTAGCCCAGGTAGTGGCGACAGCAGGTTTTCTCTCAAAATCTATCTGATCCTTAACCATATGTCTGACGCCATATAACTGAAAATAAAATGTGTTGAGTGCGTCGTTAAATAAAACATTTCTTTCTTTCATTTCATTGAAATTTGACTTTATTTTCAAGTTCAAATGCTTTAACTATCACATTCAGAGCAAACTATTATATCGCATGCCTGTCATGGGCGCAAGTTCTGACTACTGCCAAATCTTCAATCCAGGACAGAAATTGACTAAGAAAAAAAAAAATATATATGTGCCTGTGTTAAGTGTGTAAGTTCATGGTATGTAGGAATATGCATATAAAATAAATACATATAAGTTAAATCAGTAAATGTTAAAATGTAAACTGTAGCAAGAGCTGTTTTCTTTATCGTGTTTCCAATCTATTTCCATTAGAACCTGCTCAATCACAGGGTGTTGCAGACTTTCTGAATTTGTTTGACAAAATGTGGTACAGAATATTTAATAGATTTGTTAATGTCACTTAGTCACAACAGCGAATATGTAATCGCATGTCCCAGCACACTAAATAAAAATTATTTGTAGGGATTCATTAAACAAGGACATTTAACAATTATGACTGAATGATTTATATTTACTGTTACTGGGAATTTCATCATCCGTCATTGGTTTTAATCAATGTATTATATGAACTGTGCAAGGATTTGATTTATTAGGTCTACACATCTACTATGATAGCCTAACAATTTTGATAATTTTACCTTGAAATCTTATTTGTTTTCTTTTATTTACACATGAAAACAAACACTAAGCAGAATCCAGATGTATTTCATCATTTAACTTGTAGGAATTATTACATTATTGTTATTTTCTATGACAAATTGTTATGAATTTGACAACTGGTCATGTTTTATTAAATAATCATTCTGTTATTGGAATGCCAGTAGTATGTTGAAAATATTGTTGTTTTGAGTTCACATTATTTTACAGTTTATATTAATGCTTTAGTCCACAGGGAATAGGAATAGAAAGTTTATTCATAACTGATGACTACTGTTATGTTCTAATAATATAGTTTACATGCATACACGCACACATACATATCCACACATACACACAGACATACATACATATGCACTCACACATACATACACACACAGACAAACCTACATACACACACACACACACACACACAGACACAAAATCAACTGAAAATAAAGAAAGGGAATATCTGCTGAATGACTCGTCAGCCCACTTTAATTATTTGGTGTTTGTACATTTATTTTACACTTTGTAGTATAAAAGAGGAAACCTACTGCCACCGCATTCATATATACATGTAGGGTACTCATATGTCCTGTTATATCATATGTATGCATTTTGTACTGTGTAGGGTATCATACGTCCTGTATGTATGCATTTTGTACTGCCACCGCATTCATATATACATGTAGGGTACTCCTGTTATACGTGCATTTATATACATGTAGGGTACTCATACGTCCTGTTATATCATATGTATGCATTTTGTACTGCCACCGCATTCATATATACATGTAGGGTACTCATATGTCCTGTTATATCATATGTATGCATTTTGTACTGCCACCGCATTCATATATACATGTAGGGTACTCATACGTCCTGTTATATCATGTAGGGTACTTATACGTCCTGTTATATCATATGTATGCATTTTGTACTGGCTCTATTTGGGGCATTTTGGTATACTAAATATTGATTGATTGATTGGTTGGTTGGTTGGTTGGTTGATAGTTTGATTGTATGTGTGATTGATTGATTGATTGGTTGGTTGATTGATTAATTGGTTGATTGGTTGATTGATTGGTTGATTAATTGGTTGATTACTGAATAGCAGTAGACAGGAATAGCAAACAGGAAACATCATGCCTAAGACTTTTTAACGTAAATGATTACCACTAAGATAAATGTCATCCTCAAATAGTGTTAAAACTTTTTAACGTAAATGATTACCACTCCCAGACATAATAACTTCCTTGATCATCAGGTGAGATACTGTTAAAACTTTTTAACGTAAATGATTACCACTCCCAGACATAATAACTTCCTTGATCATCAGGTGAGATACTGTTAAAACTTTTTAACGTAAATGATTACCACTCCCAGACATAATAACTTCCTTGATCATCAGGTGAGATACTGTTAAAACTTTTTAACGTAAATGATTACCACTCCCAGACATAATAACTTCCTTGATCATCAGGTGAGATACTGTTAAAACTTTTTAACGTAAATGATTACCACTCCCAGACATAATAACTTCCTTGATCATCAGGTGAGATACTGTTAAAACTTTTTAACGTAAATGATTACTACTCCCAGACATAATAACTTCCTTGATCATCAGGTGAGATACTGTTAGGTTATTTTGCAGTGTTCCACAAATAGGCTAGCCTCACACCTAAGACTGGTTCTTTTCATGTCGGGCTAGGGGCATATGCTAACCTACTAGCCCTATTAACTGGTACTCTACATAAAGCATAAAGCAAACAGTCCCTAGTCTATTAAGGTATCACAAAATACTAATTTTCTTTAACCCACAAAGTACTTTACTTTAAATATATGTAGGGTGTTTGGTTTGTGTTGGTTTCTTGCAGTGGTGTGTGGGGCTTTGTTGGGGGAGGTGGGGGTTATATTGCAGATAAAAATTAAATAAATAGGAAAATCACAAACCCATTAGCCCTGTGGCTATTAGCTTTTAAAAAACATTTTCAAAAACTTTTACTGTAATCTGACTATTAGTCAGTGTCGGCGACGAGAAGTCATCCCTAATTTAAAATTGAAATTTGTTTGTTTTTACCTGTTTGTAACTCAATCCAAGAACAGCCTAAAAATACACATGTATTATTAAAGTACTAGTATTTATTTTTAGCAAATAAGAATAATATAATTTTTGCAACTATTAATGGCAGAATAAAAATGGGCATGCGGTTGGCATTGTTTACAGTTTTGCAATTAGTGATGGCCGTCTTGATATTTAAAATGTCTTTCCCATGACATGATTTTCTAACCAAAACCAATTTAATACCAAACAATTGAAGTTATACAAAATTAAATCATCATATTAACAATAACTTATTTGATTACATTCATGTCACATGGCAAAAGTCATCTTGAAACAAGTGTTGGGGTATGTTTGCAACAATTGTTAAAACAACACATCTTGATTGTGAATATATGTATAAAACTGATAGGTAACAATATGATTGAAAAAAAAACCCCTCTGTATTAAGTTATTAATGCCTAAAAGTATACTTTTGCCAGTCTCAATCAACATGTTTCGGTATCACCCGTCAAAATGTGTCTGTCCCCACTGTAATGATCAACATTGTATATCAACTTACACAAGTTTACACAGAAGCTTCAATACATACCTTATTGTAATTTATGAATCCATCAATGTAATAAATGTTTTATTTTATCTGTTAGCGTAAACATCCAAGCGTACTTTTAATTTCCATCCGAGTGACACAACACAACCAATATGGCTGCCCAGAATATAAAGCTTACAGCATGGCCTATTTTTAGCTATAGCCTGTTTCAAAATTATCATTGATTGTCCTATATGACTAACGAACACTATTTGTGCTCATTTACACAGTCAATAAGAGACAACTTTTGTTGAATAATGATAATAAATTTTGACATGGCTTTTTTTATATAATGTCATTTTGTGTTATTCAAATAAAGGAGCATGGAACACCAATAATCTAAATTAACCTGAAACAAACTATAATAGGAAGTGTTTGTTGTTTAAAACTTAAGAAAAGTCAGATCCGTTATTTATTTGTTGTTTCTATGAACAGTAACGACAGACATGTTGAGACTTATGTGCCATTATGCAGGCCAGTTAATACAGTGGGGTGCCACTAAAAAAGCACTCATTATTTGAGTTTAAAAAAAAAAAAAACTTTCAGTAGTAACATGTTTATTGTTCCATTGTACTATGGCAGTGAAACAAATATTTTTAAAGAAAGATTTTAACTTTAAAATATAACATAAATGCTTAGGTGCACAGACTTAGGTGCCACCAATGTATAAACATTTGTCATAATTCAACAATAAAAACTTAAAATATCGTATCCAAAATGCAAAATGCTAGTATTTTCTGTTTCACTTTCTGACTCCCCCACCCCCCTGCTGGGGTTATGAAATAATATTTTGATAATAAAAAAAATTGATATGTAGGCGAAAATATAGAGTACGTGTTTACGGATTTATCACTGAACAAATAACACAAAGTATTTACATGGTTTTATTCTATCCTGGAAAGTGCACAATATACATTTTTTACACATATATTCAATATTCTGTTCTGTCAATTTTGTAACAATGTCCTGCCTGCAACTGGCTTTTCACCAAACCTCAGTATTCCAGTTATATTGTGTAGAAAGTATTATAAATATACCTGAATTTTCCCAGCACATTGTTTAAAACTCTCTCATGGTAACACTGAATCCTCTAACTAGCAACGTCTTGCATAGTGTTCATTTACCTGGCATCACACCATGAATCAATCAGTCACGAATTGTACAACATGCAGCGCAGTTTTTCTATTTCGCTTTTCAGCAGCGACACCTCAGTGCGTAGCTGGAGGTTCTCTTGTTCAAGGAAGACAACTCTGAGCGCGATCTGCTCCTCCTTCATGCGGCGTGCCTCGCGCGACCGTTTGGCCGACTCATTGTTCTTTTTCCTCTTCTCCCAGTAGCCCTCGTCCTTCTGTTCCTCGTCCACGTTGACCGGCCGCTTCTTGGGTGGCATCTTGAACGACCCGTCGAGGTCTCCCCCGTCCTTGCCCGGGGAGTTGCTGCTGTCGTGGTCATCGATGGGGCTGGAAGAGGAGTTGATGGAGGTGGAGGCGAGCCCCGGGGAACTCTGGTGGCTGTAGTGGTCATCCTCGTCCTGCTTCCGCAGAGACACGTTCATGTCCATTAGATGCATGGGGCGACTCGTGTGACTCGATGCGGCGTGGAGGCCATCCGAACTGGACGTCCCGGGCAGTGGCATGTCGAGCCCCCCACCACGGCATGCGGACATGGCCTGGGAGTAGTCCTGGGAGGTGGTGTGTGGCAGCTGCATGCCACAGTTTGCCGCCGCCGCCTGGTTCATGTAGGACTGGCTGGTGTAGCCTGACCCATAGTAGGACGATGGCATTGTGGCTTGAGGGTGGTGCGGGTACGCCTTGAACGGGCGGTCCCCCACGGTGTCACGCCCACCATGCATCGATAGGTCGTACGAACTATGCATTTTCCATTCTTTTATTGTCACCACTCGCTGGTGTGTGGAAGTAAACGAAACGTCAGGTGTGGCTCAGGTGAAAATCACCTGAAAAAAATAAACAGGTGTGAATATTTCTAAACTAGAAAATGCTACTCTGAAAATAGTTTTATTCAGCTTACTGTGCTAGCACAACAAGAGCATTGCTGTTGTGCTAGCACTAGGTAAGTATGAATAATAATGAAAATTAGAAACAAATTTTCTAAAAGTAGAGAGGTATGAATATTCCTAAACATACATGTATCTTTATGTAGATATACTCAGTAAATGCTAATCTGAAGAAAAGTAGAGAGGTGTGAATATTTCTAAACATATATGTATGTTTATGAAGATGTACTCAGAAACTGAAAATTAAATTGTAGGTTAAGTTGGTGGGATTCATTATAAAATACATATAAATATATGATTTGATTATGAATTTAGTTGATACTCCACTGAATACAAATGTTCGGCATGATTATGAGACTTTGAGAACAGTACGACATTCAAGTGAAATAATGCCCACATTTTCATTAAAATATTTAAAAGTATATATTCTTTTTATCACCAAATTTATAGAACAGTTGTGCATCTAATTATCAAAACTAGTTAAAAGTTTTCAAATATCCTGTCCCTCTCAAAATTTTAAATTATGAAAGCAAATGATTATATATTTTATGTGTAAAAAGAATAATAAAGCAGTGTTGTTGGTTTTGCTTTAATAGCAGATATCTAACATGGCACAAGTAATTGGTAACACGACTGAATGTCATTGATCACATTTAGTTGGTGTCCGACATCTAGGTCAAAATCATCATACATTATCATTGCACATAAGTTGTGGTGAAAAAAGAATATATTAAAAAATATATACACTGAAGTATTGGTTGGTGCTGGTGCCAGTTTTCTGACATAATAATAAAACAGATTAGTCAGCTACTTAGATGGGCGTAAAACAGAAATATATGGTTCACATCCATGAAGACAGTGCATTTGTCTTGATTAGGGCAAACCTGGCAAAATAATTATTATAATAGAAGTAGTTACAATTGATTGGTCTGGCAAAAATCATAAATCTGATGTCAAAGGAAAGAAATTTGGATCCTTTTTCGGTTTGAAAATGGCAAACAGAAAACTTTAGGAACAAAATGTAAGAAGTCTCTATATGTGTAGAGTTAAACACATACAATACTGGCTTATTTAACTAGATTATGTTCAGAGATGATAAAAGAAATTCAACTTATTTGTTTTTAATCTGAAAATTCTATACCATACTTAAATAATGCTAATTGTTCAGCATTTTACATCAAATCAACTGCGTGAAAAATTATTATATGCAAAGAATTCTAAAATCAGATAAAAAGTTGAAATAAAATAATACAACAGTGAAACATCACACCCTGTAAGTAACACATGCAACAGCTGCTATGTGTATTTATGTCATAGTATTTAGTTCTCAATGAAACATCTCCAACTGGAGTTAGTCTGAAGCCATCTTGTTCCTGGTCTAAATCCACCTAAAGTGTTAATGACTTCTTTAAGGCCAAGTTTCAAACCAACCTTGTGATCCTGTTATCTCACTGATGGTGAACTGAGGCAGGCCAGTGGTGCAATAAAGATAAAAGACTTCCCATTAACAAGGTTATATTCTGTTACTTCACCTCCAGTAACACTGAGATCCTATGGGTAGCTGGTGCTGCAATACGGACATAGCCCCATTCAAAACATGATGTTTTCTTACTTCATCCCTGCTAACACTAACTCTCACTGGCTGAAAAGTGCTGTGGTGAGGACAGGGTGCTTGGATGCATGTGATGCTTGGTTACTTCACTGGAAGCCTGGTTACTCCACTGTCAGTAATTTGAGGGCAGTTTGCAGGGTCTGGATTGCATCACTGGACAAACAGTTATGTAAAATGGTGTAAGAGGAAAGCCATCAGAAAGTGATGAGAGAGACCAGGTCTGACAGATTGGAGATTGATGATCTCCTGGCAGTGAATGTTGGCTCACGGGAGAAAAACTCCACACAGTTTAAACAAACCTGCT
Source organism: Gigantopelta aegis (assembly GCF_016097555.1). Taxonomy (NCBI): domain Eukaryota; kingdom Metazoa; phylum Mollusca; class Gastropoda; order Neomphalida; family Peltospiridae; genus Gigantopelta; species Gigantopelta aegis. The sequence goes on from NC_054701.1 coordinate 50,055,223, forward strand.
GTATGTGACACTCTGGGCTCTGTGAGAATGTGTAAGATGGGTTGGGGTTGAAGAGGAATTAAGTTTATTCAACAAAACAAAAAGATGTTTTACATTACCTCAGTATACTTAAATTCTGGCTGTTTTGGTATTTGACATTATTTGCCATGGAGTGGAGAGCAAATAGAAATAATAAGTAGTCTATTATCAACCGAAATAGTAAAGATATCAGTTGAATATAAATTGTAAGCCTACGATTACACAGCAATACATAGAATGTGTGCCACACCATCTAATACACACACTAATTAGTCAGACACCATCACCCAATACACAACAGTTTGTCAGAGTTTATCCCCTAGTACACATTCACCAGTTATGAATTAGTAACTGATATACAAAAACCAATCAATGTTTGTCTAATAATATACAACAACCTATTTATAGACCACCATGTAAATACACAGCCCATCTCAAAATCCCACTAGGTACACAACCAATCCCAACTTACCACTGAATACACAACCAATCACAGCTGGTACACAACAGTCAATTCCAAATTACCACTGAATACACATGATTTGTCTATATATATTTAGTAATTATGTACGATATCTAATTTGTAAAGTTGTAACATAGATGGAGGTGAAAAATCAGAACTAGGTGTGGGCAAGCATGACATTTAGAACTTGTTGAACTTAAAAATTGCAGAAACCTGGGACCTAATTTACTAAACACTCACAACTTTGCGATATCGCAGTGCAATGTAAAAAGACTTGCAAAGAGGATGCTGTGTTGTCCAGCAGAGCCTAAGAGAGCTTTGTGAATTAGGCCCCAGGTTATTTTCTGAGACAATATCATTTATTAGATGACATTTAGTTTGTTTCAAGCTGTCCTGAGGTGCAGTAGGTCATGAGATCAATCACACTTGGTGGATCCACAGGATTTTATTTTATTTATCCCTGTCAGTGTACATCAGAGGCTTGTCTATGGGAAAAGTGTGTGTAGAATAACCCATTCTGCTGTTCAGTAGTAGTTTACGTTTTACAGCTCTCTCTTATTGCTCAGAACAAGTCTTAAAATAGCCATATATAGTAATTGTTGTTAAAAAAATAGTATTTTCTTTGCGTTTTTAGGATATGTTTTAAAATCAAGAACTTGTTTTTCCCTTTCAGGATCAAATTTCATTTTTAAATGTGAGCAATCTAAATGGTCAGAAATATTATTAATTTTAGTCCATTTTAACATTGAAGAATACACACAGTCCCCTGTTTCATTAAACGAAAAGAAAAAAATATTTTAAAATGTATTAGTATTTTGGAGAAAGCTTATTTTCATTGTTGTTTTAAAAAAAAATAAAGATGATTAAAAGTTTGTAAAAGATAATTTTTCTCACAAGTACCAGACTGGTTGATTTGGGATGTCAGTTGTTGTTGACTGTAACCTCTCAGCTATGGGCAAATATTCTGTCCTATTGATTCACCCAGGCTTTCTCAGCAGGTGTTATGCCATTCCCAGTAACAGTTTGCAAAGGCTGATAATTGTGCTCACTGTTTGTGGGCTTAGTTTGCTGGTCATAGGTAATGACTTCACAGAATTACATAACATGATGCAATTCCAATAAAGGTGGAGTTTGGCCAGTTACATGAAGGGGTCCATCTGAGGTTCTTGAAAAAAAAAACATATTTCATATTTCTTTTACGTTCATTAAAAATTAATATATTTTAATGACTAAATCATGTCACGTAGTGTGAATCGTGAGAACATCTTCAAAACCAATATTTAAAAACAATTGTAGTGACATTGCAAGTGGTATTTTTATTTTAATGTAGTTTACCCAAACTGGGCCTTCCTGCTAGCTGACCATGGGATGATGTAGAGCTCTTAGTCCCTGGGTAAAATAGGAGTGTTTAGGGGCCATTGACCCATTTCCATGGTAATGTTGCATCATGCATGACCATAATGTTGAGTCATATTTTATTTCTGCATCATTTACTTCTTCAAGAATGCAGAACATGGCTGTTACAGCTTGTGTTATATGTCACCTAGAAAGCATATTGCCCCACTGTGCTATGCAAAATATTGTTAGTCTTATCCCACCAAAAAAAATTGACAACTTTCTAAAAAGTTATTTTAATGGAAGGTTGGCTTTGTTGTTTTGTTTACAGTTTAGTTTTGGGTTGTTTGTTTGGGTTGTTTTTTTTGAAGGACGGATTGTAAGGAAAGTTAATAAAAGAGTTGATAACAAATGAGCTCCAATTTTTTTTCTTTGTTTTTGTTTTGAAATTATAAAAAAGAAATGAGAAAAAAGATATGTGTATATTGATTTTTATTAAAATAACATGGCCAATTTTGCTTTTGATTGATAAGAACATGTGTGCTTCAAAAGTCAATACTGATATTTTTACACAGGGGATTTACATGTATGTAAATGCAATAAAATAATATAAAGGTAGATTTATGAATGAATCACTGATATATATATATACATATTTCCATAATCATTATGCATACAGTAAAGTACTCTTACAATGCCCCGGAAGGGACCATCTTAGTTACATTTTTTTTTATAGCAGTAGTTCATTGTACATATTCGCATAAGTTTTTAATGTATAGGGAGATAAAACAGGACTTTACAATCAGTTCATTCTATGCAGTAGTTCGTTCTATGCATGTTCATTATAAGTGTACTTTACTGTATATAAATAAATTGAAACTAATAAAAAAGAATCTTTTTTAAAAATTATTTTATGTATGATTTATTATATTGCATACAAAAAAACTAAATCAATTTCCATAACTTATAAAATGCAGAGAAAGAAATACAAAATTCTTATATTTTTTGAGGTTTTTAGATGAAGAAGCAATTTATTTGCATTTTAAAACATTTCAATATATAACATGATACAAATCTTCAAGTTTCAGAATTTTGTGTATGGTGAAAATGCAAATGCTGTGATAAGTGTAATTGAAAATCCAAGATTGATGATCATTTGTTGAACACACTGGTTGTTTTACCATGAACCTGTTTCACAATCCTGTCGTTCATCCTTTTTGAACTTAGCATTGTGATTTTCTGTTCCTCTACCATCATGTCAGTACAGATGGTCAACTTATTTTATGGAAATGAAAATGTTAACAAATTTGCAATAAAAGTTATCTTATAAGCAGAGAGTTACTTGTACATTGTATTTTATCAGTCATACTGCAAAAAGAAAACTTATTTATTTCCTTTAATTATCATAAATTAAAGAAATGTACTTTCACATTTGGTCAATCCTTTCCTGATGGTCAAATAAAAGCAAACTAGTAATTTGACTGGTAGTAGTAAACCAACTCTTTTGCTGATGTGCCAGTAGAGAAAGCCACAATGCTACATGCAAGTCTGAGAATGAACTGCAGTGACAGCAAAAATATGCTGGCAAAATAGCCAAAATATTGTTAAACCAGTTCACAGCAAAATAACCTCTACATTTTGTGAAAAATCACATACAAAATGGTGATAAAACAGATTGTCTTTTTTGTTGAGTAATTAAAAACAAAATTCATGACCATTTGTAATATGTATGTAGGATACATTTGTGAAATATCACACATACATATATGGAAAATACAACACAAATTTTGGATGCACAATAACTTAAATTTGTTTAACAGGAATTTGTTTCCTTGTTTTCCCTTTCTTAGTTTTTCAATATACATTAATTAAAGTTAAGAATATTTTTAACACCCAAAAACAGCTTCCCATAGAAAATATGGAATGATGAATGATACATTATAATTTCTCCTCATTAGATTGTTCTAATTCTAGGTTTCATTTTTTTTTTACACAAATTAATTTTCTTGAGTATTTTTAAAAGATAAAATCTAATATATATATAACTATACAAATGTATACAAACATTGTATACTTCTATACATATATAATTTGGTTCTTTCAAGGTAATCAAAAATTAATTCAATATTTTTCATGATTTTTATTATTATATTTCATATTAATATTATTATTATGAAAAGAAATAAGATTAAATTTTTTCTTTAACAAAAATAGTTTTCTCATAATAAAAATATAGAATCAAAAGAAATATTTAATTAATTAATTTCATATTAATATTTAGTTTCTTATTTTATTTTTTTAATAACTTGAAACTTTTGTTTCATAAAGCTGAAATCTTCTTTTTTTCTCTTTTTGTATACTTTAAAAAACTAAATACAGCTATATCTGCCATCTATGTAATATACCGGTACTAGTATATCAGTTTTTGTGTAAATGATATCATTGCATATCACTTATATTACCTGCAAACACTACAAGAACAATATTCCTTGAAGAATATTCCCATCCAGCATACTTGAGAAATGATTTGTAAAGTCTTTGGACAAGTAAAGTCCACTTGGTCTGCACCAGTCCCTGGGTGACGTCCTGAAAGCCAATATTACCTTGGTATTACCAATCGGCTTGCACAACAGCACAACAACTCTGGCTCACACCACTGATGACCTCTCCTCCCCACGGCTACCCTTCGGCTCAATCTGACCACAGTTACAGGATCCCAGGCCAATGTTGCACAAAAACTTCACACCAACATCCACTGACCAATTAATTTGCAGCTTTCAAAAGCCTGACCTTCTCAACCATGTTATTTTTAAGCCAGAGAGTCATGTGACAGTGGTTCTGGCCAGCCTGCCAGGGTTATGTAACTTTTGATAATGCCCCTCACAATGTTAGCTAATGGCTGCTGCAAGGGAAGTCATTCATGACTGGTCAAGCATGGGTGCCAGTTGCTGGTACAGCTGGACCTATGCTTCAGTGCTTCAGTTATCCCATGTGTGTGCAGGTTTGGCCTTCACAAACACTTTAATTGCTGTGGAATCAGATGACCACGATCCAACCTCTAGTGATAAAAGAATCTTTAATTAAAGGTGCATTCGCAAATAACTCCTTGACCTCAAGTTGTCTAATGATGGCCTTAGAGCATTTTGTTCTTCTCAAGAATATGCACACAGTAGTGGTGATTACAGAACATACTTGTAATTTATCGTTACTGCCACGTGTATGTAATTAGAAAAATCCATAAACGAGCTAATTAATTCATATTTTAGATTATATTGCAACACATGGGAGTTACTTTGAGAAATTAATTATAGTGACATAAATATTAAATACGGTGGTGAATATTAGATGATTTTCAACCAGCAAGTAATATATATCAAGTTACTTGGTTCAGGTTCATATTTCTTCACAAATTAGTTTACACGTACATAGAAAATACTGTTTAGGTGGTAATCAGAAAAAGTGTAAAGAAAATAAATTTACAAATTACAGTGTTAATTAAAATGCCAGTTTTAGAGTAATTAATTTTAACAAGTTTTAAATGTCCGTTTATTTTATTAATTTTTACAGAATGAGGAAATTTAATTTGTTATGCATTAGTTAAATACCATGAGCTTTAAAAACAATTATTGCATTGATTTTAACATTGATTTTTAGACTTGTTTATGGGAACCATCAAGTGTAATCCTGTCACAACCCATGCACCCAGCAAAAAGTCCATGTAACTAACCAGATTCCTTTTTAACATTGTCATTTCAATTTATTTAAGATTTTTTTCAAACTACAGGTGCTTCATGTTTGACGATCTGCTGTTTATTTGCAAAATGTTGATAGAATGACGTATTTCTAACTTTCTATCATTTTGGTTTTATTTCAGATTTGCTGTAATTGCATCAAGTTGTTTATTTATAAATTTCCTACGGTTTGACTCATTTTAAAGATTCTCTCCCTGAATTTGTTTCAGACTTTCCGTTTACCTCTCAGTTTGAAATACAGCTGCCCGTCTGCATCAACATGGATTTTGGTCATCAATTCTCTCTTCACAGTACTCAATGTTGGCTTGCCTATTGCAGAAAAACATGGTGAGAATCCTACCAGAGCTAGGCTATTATTTAACATCTAGCTACGATAGCAGATGGTTTTCACTGCTGGATATTATCAAACATACATACACCTGTATATCATATATGTAATCTTTAAGTAGTTGACTGTCAGCACATATATACTGAGAGGCATAACAAATGCAATGAATATTTTCTAATAGAAATGTCATATCATATACATGTATATTAAGCATTTGAACAGCTGTAAAAGAAAGAGGATCTTGTTCAAATTGGACCCCCAAAAATGGAATAAAATGTGTTTCACACAAATTGTGGTACATATAACTAACTTTAACATTCTACATATACTTGTGTCACTTACATTATTTTGTACATACAATGTATATGTAATTTCTAAATTTGCTAATATTTTGTACTTGTGAATTTGAGCATTCATTTCTTGCAACCTTTTCTTTTGGTGGTCCTGGCACAGGTTTCCAAACTGTTAAATGAATATTCATGTACTTTAAACATAAACAGAAATATGTTTTGCTAAGGCCATTTAAAAGCCTACTAGAGTTTGGGTGACTAAAAATGAAAATTCAGAAATAGAAATAGAAATAGAAATATTTATAAAAGACACTTTCTTTCTTCTATTACTAAGTATTAGATGTCTCAATTGTCGACATCTGTTTGTTTTTGAAGAAACCATAGATGAAACACCTCAGGTTTTTCCTTTAATAATTTCTCATTTGACCACCATCTAAAAACTGTATGTGTCCAGTAACCCTGCACTTTTCAAAACTCTGCAAAGTTTTTATGATTTTTTTTTATTCAAGGTCATTTTCATCCCTTAAAAAGTGACAAACATGGTTTAAAATTTAATATTTTTACATATACATGCACATTAAATCTAGTGACTATTATTTCCTGTGACTGGCTTGAAACTACATGAAAGATGGCAGTGTCAGCCTGGCATCCTCGTATAACTTACTGTTGTTAGGTTTCCATAATGCATTCTCTGACTTCTCTGTCATGAAAACACTGTTAGTTTTGTTTCCAGTTCCATTAACCAATATTCAGTACTTTGTTTAATGTCTATGAGATTTGTTTGGTTCATGTTAAAGTTATTTTTTAAGTAATTATGTTTTTTTGTCTGTTATGTAACAGATATCTTTTTTATATTCACATATGGGGACAGGGGTTGAAATTAAGTAACTTAGTGGTACAGCGCTTAACTGAGTTGCAGTGGGTCATAGAATCAGTTGCCCTTGATGGACTGAAGTGTTTTTCATCTCATCTAATGCTTCAGGACTGCATTCTTGTCTATAGGATAGTGACTCTAAAAGCTTCCTTCCTTGGGTGTTTTTTTTGTGGGTGTAGAAATAACAAGTGTGGCAACGGGTTTCCTATCATTCTTAACTAAGTGTCAGAATGACTATATGCTACACAACAAATAGCCATAGTTTAAATGTGCTATGGTGTCATTAATTTAATCATTCCTTTTCTATCCTGTCAGTCCTTTTCTATCCTGTCAGTCCTTTTCTATCCTGTCAGTCCTTTTCTATCCTGTCAGTCCTTTTCTATCCTGTCAGTCCTTTTCTGTATGTAACTGACCCATGCAGTAACTCTAGTTACAACTCAAGTGTAAACAATTAAGTTCTAAGTTGCTGGTTGTCGGTGTATTGTTACTACTATTATCACAAAAAAGAAGAAGAGTACAACAAAGTATTTTGTCTCCTTTTTTTAAACCTGCTACATGTATTTTTGCATATTGTATGATAGGCATTTGCTTGTTATACCTTTGTATTTAAAATATACGGCTGAATTAAAAAATAATAAATCTTAATTAAGGCAGGTATTTAAGGATCGTAAATATATACTTTGTAAATTCAACCCAATATTTGTGTTGTACATTTTAGATGCTGCCTGTGTTTCTATGTGGACAGAGTTAGCAAATGCTTTTGAAGATTTCCTTTTTTCAAAATCGTAAGTTATTATTGAACTTAGTATCTGATATATTTTTTTTTCTAGTTAATTATTAGAATTATCAACACCATATTCCAAATAAATAATAGATCGTGGGCCTAATTCACTAAACTCTCGCAACTTTGTGATCTCACAGTGCAATGCTAAAAGACTTGCAAAGAGGATGCTTTGTTGTCTAGCAGAGCCTAAGAGACCTTTGTGAATTAGGCCCCATGAATACAAAACTTCTAAACTTGCTGTGATATAAATTATCAGCCCTTCTTCACCAAATGTTCTATTTATTTTTTCTATCTCTTTCTGAAATCTTTGGTAAATAACTTTTTGAATTTTAAGTGTGTTACTGAAGTATTGCTTGGGGTTTCTAATGTAGCATAGCTACAGTACTAGTAATTGTTGATTGGGATTGGTTTGATTTAGCATAACTGCAGTTACATGAAGGTACTGTTACAGTAATTTTAATTTGTTTGGGATTGTTCTAATGTAACATAGTTGTAGTAATATTAAATTGTTTGGGATTATTCTAATGGAAAATAGCTGTATAGTGATATTAAGTTGTTTGGGATTGTTCTAATGGAACATAGCTGTAGTACTATTAAGTTGTTTAGAATTGTTCTAATGGAACATAGCTGTGTAGTAATATTAAGTTGTTTTGGGGTTTAATCTAATGTAACATATAGTAATATTAAGCTGTTTGGGAGTGTTCTGATGTAACATAGCTGTACAAATATTAAGTTTCTTGGAATTATCCCTCATGTACATGAAGCATAGCTGTGGTAATATTAATATTTTGGGGGGATTGTTTTGATGTAGTATTGCTATAGTAATATCAAGTTGTTTGGGATTATTCTAATGTAGCATAGCTGTAGTACTACCTGTATTATGTTGTTTGAGGATTGTTCTAATGTAGCATAGCTGTAGTACTACCTGCATTATGTTGTTTGAGGATTGTTCTAATGTAGCATAGCTGTAGTAGTAGTACTACCTGTATTATGTTGTTTGAGGATTGTTCTAATGTAGCATAGCTGTAGTACTACCTGTATTATGTTGTTTGAGGATTGTTCTAATGTAGCATAGCTGTAGTACTACCTGTATTATGTTGTTTGAGGATTGTTCTAATGTAGCATAGCTGTAGTACTACCTGTATTATGTTGTTTGAGGATTGTTCTAATGTAGCATAGCTGTAGTACTACCTGTATTATGTTGTTTGAGGATTGTTCTAATGTAGCATAGCTGTAGTACTACCTGCATTATGTTGTTTGAGGATTGTTCTAATGTAGCATAGCTGTAGTAGTAGTACTACCTGTATTATGTTGTTTGAGGATTGTTCTAATGTAGCATAGCTGTAGTACTACCTGTATTATGTTGTTTGAGGATTGTTCTAATGTAGCATAGCTGTAGTACTACCTGTATTATGTTGTTTGAGGATTGTTCTAATGTAGCATAGCTGTAGTACTACCTGTATTATGTTGTTTGAGGATTGTTCTAATATATATATCTTAACTGCTTGCAGCCCATCACCACCTACACAATCAGTTGAAGATTTCCAAAGAGATGAGGCAATAGATTGCAAGGTAGGAAGTCACAAAGTTCACATAAATATATATATATATATTTTTTATTATTATTATTATTTTATTATTATTATATAATAAATTATTATTATTATTATTATTATTGCTGATATTATGATTATGATTATTATTAACATTCAATCTGCTTACTGACTGAAAAACACACATTCATTCTGTTAGCTTACATATAGTACTAGTAGATATGAGGCAAAAATCAAACAGAAATGTTGTGTACTTCATGAGACCATCTATATACATTTGATCTCCAACAAATTACAGTTATTCCTCAGAGTCCCATACTAATTAAATGAAATAAATTAGAAAATGATTTTATTGGATGTTTTGACTTTGACATGATAGAAATAATGAATACCGTACTAATTATATACATGTATAGTTTTTTTAAATCCTAATATATGTACAGCTTTTAAAAAAAAAAATTGTTTAAGGACACCACTAGAGCACATTGATTTAATTATTAATCATTGGCTATTGGATGTCAAACATTTGGTTATTTCCACATATAGTCTTAGAGAGAAAACCCATTAGCAGCAAATGAATTTTTATATGCACCATCCCACAGACAGGATAACACATACCATGGCCTTTGCTATACCAGTCGTGGAGGACTGGCTGGAACGAGAAATAGCCCAATGGGCCCACCAACGTGGCTCGATCCCAGACTGACCACGCATCATGCAAGCACTTTACCACTGGGCTACTTGGAACCCGCCCAAACTTTTTACAAGTGTGCACAGTGTACCAACATTAGGTTTAAATCTTCTTTGGAATGTTATGTATACTGTGTACCATATCATTAACAATGGTAATTTGTATCCAGTTCAAAATAATTTGTGTATGCAAATTAAATTTATGGTAAAATATGTGCATGTGTATGCAGGTTGAGTTAATGTTTCTCTTCAGGTTGTCCATGTTATCCGAGATGATATTCTGCCGCACGCACATCTGGTACCTCAAGACTTTGTCGTCCGTATCATGGACATCCTCAATAAAGGATCGATACATTCAACTACGTCTGATAGTTTCGTTGGTAAGCGCCCATCACTGATCACCAGTTTACAATATGCACATATTAAATATAGTCACATTCTGATACAACACAAAAGAAGATAGTGATCAATGTTTAGCTGAAGTTTTCTTCATTTGTCGATCAACCAACTGTTTATTTTCATATATGGTATGAATCATATGAAAAATACACATATTTTCTTATATGGTATGAATCACATGAAAAATACATAAACATACAAATATACTTTTTGTGAACTATCTTATCAAATAATGATCACTAATACCTTGGGTTGAAGGTTTGGAAACTGAAAGTATATGTCAGCTTTACGGAAAGAGTCAGATGTCCATTTTAAAAAATACATGGGGCTTGTTTGTTCATAATAAAAAGAAGGCAATGCATTAGTGCATCCAAATCTATATTAAGCAGCCACCAAAAGGAGAATGAAAAGATTGCCCTTGAAGACAGGTGGCTGATTATTATAGGTCAGTCTGTACTAAATAAATGATTGGGAGAATAAAAGATGGCTTCTTAAGATAGGTGATTAATTAATAGAGGTAGTAACTAGAGCAAGTATGTTGGTATCTGTTACACATTCCAGTGCCAGTTTTCAAACTTATATATATATATATGTAACCCCTTTTGATACAATGTAATTCCTAACATGACCACCACCCACCATTGTCATACACTCTCAACAAAAACAGAAGGTGGTTGCAATTTGATTGTATTGTAGTCCTTAGTTATCTGTAACAGCAGACAATATTTCAGAATCTGAATTAAACAGAAGTGAGTTTAATTATTTTTTTTTTACCAAGGTAAATGATTGTTTAGTTACATGAATTATATTTGCATAACCTAATTAATTATTTCAACCTTTAATTGAACTTACATTTTAGTGACAGTATTTCTAGTTGATTCTCTTATAGGACTGTTTTTTTTAATAAAGTGACTTTCTGAGTATGTAACAGTTTACTATGTAACTGATTGCTGGTATATGTGAAGTGAATTGAAAGTTGCATAATCAACACACAGACAGAAGACAGTTCACATGAAACATTATGCCCCAATTAAAAAAAAACACCCTCAAGACCATTTATTAACTTGTTCCTCTGTCTGTCTGTCTGTCTGTCTGTCTGTCTGTCTGTCTGTCTGTCTGTCTGTCTGTCTCTTTCTGTCTGTCTGACTGTTTTTCTCTCACTCTTTCTCTCTCTGTCTGTCTGTTTCTCTCTTTCTCTCTCTCTCTCTGTCTGTATCTCTCTCTCTCTCTCTCTCTCTCTCTCTCTCTCTCTCTCTCTCTCTCTCTCTCTCTCTCTCTCTCTCTCTCTCTCTCTCTCTCTCTCTCTCTCTCTCTCTCTCTCTCTCTCTCTTGTCAGTAAGAGAATTCTGTGAACCTGTATAACACATTCTGTGAACCTGTATAACACGTCTCCTTTGCAGACACTGAATCAAGTCGTAAGCTGCGAGAAGATTTTGCAAAGACTTGTTTTGAGACTCTTCTTCAGTTTTCATTTGTCAGTAAGAAATCTGACACTAAAGAAGGGTCAATAACGAAGCTGGCCGTCTTATCCCTACTTCAGAGGTGCCAGGAAGTAGTGAAGAAGTATGTGGAGGATGAGCGACTCAGTGGGAAGTGTCCACTGCCGAGGTAAGCAGTCCGTTAGTGGATCAGGGAATTAGTGCCAGTCACTTGAAGGTCATTCAGTTGATGTGCATGGCAACATGCAGGTTTGTTGCATGTTAAAAATAATAATCATAATAATAAGAGAAAGAATTTTAGAATCAAAGGAGAAAGAGGACAGTGGCGTAAAAAGAAGATAACACAGGGCTTCTAGAATTTTACATTTTAAAACATTCACTAGCCCTACTTTACTTTAATTTAATACAATTTTATTAATAGTAATAATTGGATGTATCACCTAAAGACTGAGATAGAACTTAAACAACTAAGATTGGGGTTGTGGGTAGGATATTCATATTTACAAAAACTACTTAAATGTAGCATTTGTCAACTAGCCACCAGGCATGGTAATAGTAATCATTTACTAGCCCAACATTGAATATCACTAGCCATGGAAGTGGGGCTACCATGATCTAGAAGCCCTGTCGGTCATGGCAATAGTAGTCATTTACTAGCCCAACATTGAATATCACTAGCCATGGAAGTGGGGCTACCATGATCTAGAAGCCCTGTCGGTCATGGCAATAGTAGTCATTTACTAGCCCAACATTGAATATCACTAGCCATGGAAGTGGGGCTACCATGATCTAGAAGCCCTGTAACATACTGTTAGAATTTGACATTTTTTGTTTTTTACAACAATTTACAGGTTTCATTTCTGAAATTTAAAAATTAAACATTATTTTTTGTTGTACTTTGTCAAGTTAATGAAAATTGCCATTTTCCATTTCTCTAATCACCATAACATTTTTCTTTATCTTGTTTTGCTTTAGTTTTTAATAAAATATATAAATAAATCATGTAAAATACCTACTAATTTGTTATGTACTATAGTGGTGGGTTAGGTATCAGTATATTTTAAAAGCTTGTCTAACGAGCATTTTGAAAAACATCTGTTGATTGATTGAAACATATTTTATTGCTTTTCAATAAAACCCAAATGGATTAGGCACAGGTTATACAGCTTACTTGACCATCTCCATAATCACGACAGTAATATATTTATGCAATTTAAATATGAACAAAAATAAATATCACTGAAAGAGAGAAAGAAAGAATGAAGGAAACAAAGAAAAGAAGAAATAAAGTTCTCTATGTTAGATAATCAGACAGTAGGTTTACTACAATGGTTTTGTTTTTGTTTAATGACACCACTAGAGCACATTGATTATTTAATCATCAGCTATTGGATGTCAAACATTTGGTAATTCTGACTCGTAGTCATCAGAGCTAGGAAACCCACTACATTTTTCTTAATTCATTTCATTTCATTTCAACTTATTTTCGTGCTTATATCCAATTAAGGTTCAATCACGCTGCTGTCCTGGGCACGTACCTCAGCTATCTGGGCTGTCTGTTCAGGACAGTGGGTTAGTTGGTTAGTGGTTAGTAAGAGAGAAGAGGGTGTAGTGGCCGTACACCTACCCATTGAGCCTTTTAGAACTCGCTCTGGGTTGGAGCCAGTACCGGGCTGCGAACCCTGTACCTACCAGCCTGTAGTCTGATGGCTTAACCACTGCGCCACTGAGGCCGGTATTTTTCCTAATGCAGAAAGGGATCTTTTATATGCACTTTACCACAGACGGGAAAGAAGGCATCGCAATGATTACATAATGGCTGTTGAAAGTAATTAAATAATAACTGATTATTTGATTAATAAAAATAAAGGACTTGAAACACTAATATATTAAATTGTCATTAATTTAATGAAATAACTAAAATCATCTGAAGATAAAAAAAAGTGTTTTTTATTTCTCATATCTTATTACGTTGAGTGAAGTTTCTTCAAGTGGATAGTGATATTAATAATAGCATGATTGACTTCCAGACCCCGTCTCGCAGAGATTTCATCTGTACTCAAAGCCATTACAACACTGTTGGTGTCTTTGAAAAAAGCTCCACCCAACAACAGTAAGTATTTTGTATTTTTTAAATTTAAAGTTAAAAATGGTCAAAGCATTCAAACAAATTGGTTTATTTGTAATATACTGGTATTTATTTAGCTTATTGAAGGAAATAATTTAAATTAAACTGATTTGTAAATTTGTAGTTACAGTGTACCTGGGGTATTACCTATCAGTAAACTTTGTACTGTTCGTAAGCTGATTATGCAAAAATCTACATAGACTGAGTAAAATGAAGGCCTTGTATATATGACTATACCAAATAAAATCTCATAGGCGACCATGTTAACGTTTGTGTTTAAAAAACTATATACAATATATCAACCAAACTATGACCCATAAATATCAGTACTACAACCCCTACCTTAAAGTATTAAGTGAAGAAAATTATACCTTTCATGGCTCATTTTCGGTATAGCCAGATGTTTTTACAACACCCCTAGTTTCACACAAAATTTGAGTACTTTTTTTTACAGGTACCCCATACATGTTCCAAGCACAAGGCTACTTGACATAGTGGTACTAAATGAAATAAAATTGCATACATTTTTAGCCCAGATGAAACTGATTTTAGTTTTTTACAACCAACACACTCACATTTATAACCAATCACATGACTTGAGGTGTTAACTTCTCTATCAAAAGTTCAGTGCACCTCGAACTTTGACCCAGCCGGAAATTATTTGGTTTAGTGCTACCTTTATACGATCTAAAATCACACAGTTTTTAAAAAAAGAGGAAATTATCACTATGACCTCAGTGGACAAACTTGACTTTGTGGGTGGTAATTTTTTGCTCTAGCATACTTGTATTCATTTTTTTCTTTTAATTTTTATAAGATAAATTAATAAAACCAGCATTTTGTTCTGTTAATACACATTGAAATATGTTTGGCTATATATACTTTTATTAAATGGGCATTTATGTTGTTTTACAAGTCTGGCTGGTCAAAGCGAAGTTGCTTGCCTTAAATTATTGCATTTGTTTACACTATGCTCACAATATAGGAGGTGATGCCACTGCCTTCCAAGCTGTGGTAGGCAGGGTCAACCAAACAGACACAAGATGGCTTCCCCCAGTTAACAGGAATAACCAAGATTTTGATTAATTCTAAAATTACACATTTTTCATTTGTTAAACTGTCAGTATGTGTTAGTGGTCCGGGTATGTATCTTTCCAACACTTAAGTCTCATATTTGACTTGAATATCCCTTTAAATTGTGAATGTTCATATTAAAACTGATTGGTAGATTGGTCCAAGCACTTAACCACGTTTACAATCAGCTATGTATTTTATTCATACCACCCTTAAGTACCCCACAAGGCAGGGGTTTCATGTGTGTACAAATCAACCTGCTTTTTTCTAAAAAAAAAAAAATTGGCAGTTCTTAGCTTTAAAAAAAATTAAACATTGCCATAACAAAGTACTAATTCATTATGAAAACAAACCCCTTTTTAAAACATTTCCTGTAACACTCGAGCCATTTACAGGTTTATTGGCAGCACGGAATGAATGAATGAATGAATGAATGAATGAATGAATGAATGAATGAATGTTTAACAAAACCCCAGCATGAAAAATACATCGGCTATTGGGTATTGTCAGCACGGTCACCTGTATGTACTTTGTTAGTTTGTATGTATTTAACAATAAGAACATTAGTTTTGTTGTCAGCTGTGAATATGACATTCCATTGTTTTCAGTCAAGCATAACGTGTGGCAGCAGGTCATCCAGCTGTATCCATCGCTGGTCGAGTGCACCACGTCGTCATCCCCTAGTGTCTGCCGCGCCCTCAAGGAGGCACTCCATGAATACAAAGATCTGCTGGCTCCGCCCACCACCCCTTCGGTCCACAACGGGATGTAGGGGCCACTGGGAACGCACCAAACAGCTGTGATTTACTCGTAACCCTATGCAGACTCCCAACAGACTGTGCCGCTAGTACCATTTTATTCTTTCTTATTTTCATGCATATATCCAATTAAGGTTCAAGCACGCTGTCCTGGAGACACACCTCAGCTATCTGGGCTGTTTGTCCAGGACAGTTAGTCAGTTATCTACCCATCAAGTCGTTAAAATTCGCTCTGGGTGGCAGCTGGTACCAGGCTGCGAACCCAGTACCTATTAGTCTTATGTCTGATGGCTTAACCACGACACTACCGAGGTCAGTGCCGGTAGTACTACTCCAGTGTTGTTCAGTGCCGTGTCTGTATTAATGTAGATCTTGTAGAGTGTGGTGCGGAGGTGGATGTGAAATACTCGAATCAAAACTACGGTCTTTAGTTGCACTTCTGCGGGATGTTTACGTGTTATCAGGGTATATTTCCACAGAACAATCGTAGTCCTACAATCATTGGAAGTGTTTATTTAATACCACAACTGTTGATTGCTTCATTGTGGAGGAGTGATGTTTTAACATCTACTACCATAATAATTCTGTATGTGATATATTAAACAGCAACTCAGTCTGTATATGATTTTTGTGTATTAACTTCTTATCAAATAAGACCATTTATAGTTTTTGTCTACAACATGCAAGTAATGATTTTTGTACCCTAATGATGCATAAATACTAAATTGAAGATATTCATATATATTGGTGTGATATTATAATATTTTATTTTATTTGGAATGAATAAATTTAAATGAATGTTCCTTCAAGAACTACACCTTTATAAAGATTGTAAGATTTTTGGTTTCATAGCATAATTTTTTTATTTTTTATCAAAGCTTTCAAAAACAAGATTTAAAACGAACAAAATATAAATGCTCTTCATTGAACGTATGTGTATAACTACAATTGTTTTATCAGCAACTCTAATGACATTGTGTCCAGCTTATTGAACCTGGTTTAGAAATAATGATGCTGTCACAACATATACTATTTCTCTTCACTAACAGCAACTTTGTATTGTAAGTTAGAATAGGAAAAAACACCAAGGGAATGGATCCCAAGATCACATCATAAGAACTAACTGTTAAAGTGACAGACCCTAGTTTTTAAACACTGCAACATATTTTTCACTATGAGAGCCATTTTTTAACAATTTAAATTCGAAGTTACTTCCATTTTATTTGTTTAGGGTATCCACTTTCAAACATCATAAGTGTTTTAATGTATCTCTGGTTTTTGTAGTACTGAAATAACATTTAAAAAAACTCATGTACCTCTAATAAATAGCAGTTATCAAGCTCTGGTCTGTGTTTAGTTAGTGTTTCCCTATTTGAAAAATAACAGACTTACATTCACTTTGTCAAAACTTTATCTAGGTTACAGATATGTAGATTAACCGATTCAGGGTTAAAACCAGGGTCTGCACTTTTAAAGAACTGAAAAATGGTGCAAAGTAATTAACAGTTTAAAATTTTTGTGAAATATCGGTCAATCCAGGATAACAGCTTAGCACTGTTAAATTACATCTTTTGCACAATTGTGTTTCCACCACGCCACAAGGCAGCTGTTAGTTATTTCATCATTTTATCACATTTAAGATACATCTGCTGTACTTGTGATCAGATGCAAACACTGAATATTATATTCCTTTAAGGCCAAATAAAATAAATGTCTGGCTTCTGGTCAGCGCACATGTTGATTTTGACCCTCGCATGTCACCATGTTTTGGGTTTTTTATTTCCCATGGTATGACATCATAAAAATTGCCATGGCTATTTGGAAATTGTAACGGAAAATATTTAGAGTAGCAATGCGATGGACCAAGGCAGATAAGGAGAACATGAAAAAACCTCTAAATATACCCGGTACCCACCTTTTCTGTGCATCTGAATGTTCCAGAAACTTTGGTCTGACCAGAGACCGACAGATTTTTTTTTTTTTGGCCTAACAGAATTTATATGTTGTAGTTGCATCAGTTAGTAGTTACATGTGTATTTAATCTGTAAATATGACCTTTTATGCACTGTCAGATGTTTGTAATTACATATATTATATATATCCAATATAGTGTATAAATATCTTATTTATGTATACATAAAACATGAATATTGATTATGTAAAGTTTGAAGTATTGGAAGCTATATTCTCACTGTTAACTGTATTTGTATATGGATAGTATATATGGTACACAGGCTTTTGGGTCACTACATGCATGGCACCTGTTTAAATGTCGCACACGATTTTCATTGTTTTTGTTTTGTATTTATATATTTATCCTGGTTTAGGTGTGTATTCTAGCTCTACAATATTTAAAAATGAAATAATGATAACTGGCAGTAGTTAAAAAAAAAAAAATTGATGTTTGCTTTGTTTGATGAGAATAAATTAACGCCATTGTCAAACAATGAATGTGAAAATTTGGTTCGGACCTCATCTAAATTTGTTCTTCATAGCAAGATTCATCATTACTTTACTTAATAGACAGTATTTTGAAGATAATCTTTGAGATGTTTGTACACCTGTAAAAGATTCTGAATGGTACATTCTACCATCATCAAATGTTTGACATCTTCTTTCACCTGTAAACCTTTGGATGTTTGTACATCATCTGTGAATTGCAGACATCTTCTGTGAATTGCAGACCATCAGATGTTTGTACATCTTCTGTGAATTGCAGACCATCTTCTGTGAATTGCAGACCATCAGATGTTTGTACATCTTCTGTGAATTGCAGACCATCTTCTGTGAATTGCAGACCATCAGATGTTTGTACATCTTCTGTGAATTGCAGACCATCTTCTGTGAATTGCAGACCATCAGATGTTTGTACATCTTCTGTGAATTGCAGACCATCTTCTGTGAATTGCAGACCATCAGATGTTTTTACATCTTCTGTGAATTGCAGACCATCTTTTGTGAATTGCAGACCATCAGATGTTTGTACATCTTCTGTGAATTGCAGACCATTTTCTGTGAATTGCAGACCATCTTCTATGAATTTACCGATTTGTACTCTCAGATGTTTGTACATTGTGCAAGCAGGAAACCTTCATATGTCTTTATATTGTGTGAACAATAAACCTTCAGATGTTTGTGTATTGTGTGAACAATAAACCTTCAGATGTTTGTGTATTGTGTGAACAATAAACATTCAGATGTTTGTGTATTGTGTGAACAATAAACCTTCAGATGTTTATATTGTTTGAAAAGTAAAGGATCAGATGTTTGTGTATTGTGTGAACAATAAACATTCAGATGTTTGTGTATTGTGTGAACAATAAACATTCAGATGTTTGTGTATTGTGTGAACAATAAACATTCAGATGTTTGTGTATTGTGTGAACAATAAACCTTCAGATGTTTATATTGTTTGAAAAGTAAAGGATCAGATGTTTGTGTATTGTGTGAACAATAAACCTTCAGATGTTTATATTGTTTGAAAAGTAAAGGATCAGATGTTTGTGTATTGTGTGAACAATAAACATTCAGATGTTTGTGTATTGTGTGAACAATAAACATTCAGATGTTTGTGTATTGTGTGAACAATAAACATTCAGATGTTTGTGTATTGTGTGAACAATAAACCTTCAGATGTTTATATTGTTTGAAAAGTAAAGGATCAGATGTTTGTACATTGTGTAAACAGAAAAACTTCAGGTGTTTGTACATTGCGTGACAAGTAAACCTTCAGGTGTTTGTACATTGTGTAAACAGAAAAACTTCAGGTATTTGTACATTGTGTGACAAGTAGATGGTTGTACAGTGAATGTAAACATATATTTAAAGTTCATAATGAGGTTTGCTGTAACCATGTTTCTTGTTAGCAAACAAAGTGTTTTGTTGTATTTTAAAAATTTAAACAAACTCGTACTAAAAGTATACGTATATGCAAGCTGTCGATAAATATGTTGTTCAGTGGTTTGGGATTTATTTTATGCTCACAAGTAACACAATAAAACTGTTCGTTTTAAATAGAGTTGTTTTATTTTTATTTAAACAAATTTACAGATTCAAAAATACATTTGTATTTTATTGCATAATTTTAAATCTTTGAAAAATGTAATGATAATCAATGAAGTTTTTTGTTTTTGTTTTTTTAGTCCCCTACCGGTCCATCTATAGGTTTGATCTTTCTGTCCGTCAGTCCGTCCATCCGTCTGTCTACATACAGTTTTCCAGAACTTTTTGGTTTCGCAATGCCTCGAGATATTGGAGTTGAAAGTTTGTGTATAGTTTTGACTTTCATGGCGATTCACCCATTTTTGACAGAGTTATGGCCCTTGAACTTAGGTGATACAAAAATGTTTTGGGCTCGGTACGAGACATGTATTGCTTTTAGCAGTACTCTCAGAATGCTTGTTTTATTAGGTAATCAACAGCTTGTAATTCCCTTTCAGCATTTGATATATGTTTGTAGAACCAAGCTTTGAGTACTTCATTCCTGGTGTTTGTCATCCATCTTGAGATGTCGATCCCCATTGGGCTATTTCTCGTTCCAGCCAGTGCTCCACAATTGGTGTAACAAAGGCCATGGTAAGTATTATCCTGTCTGTGGGATGGTGCATATAAAAGATCCCTTGCTGCTAATCGAAAAGAGTAGCTCATCAAGGTGGTTGCTTTAACAGGTTTCACTTATTGTATGAGAACAAACAATCAAAAGATATCTACACAATAAGCTTTAATAATAAGTAATTGTTAAAAAACAAAGGATGACCATGCATCAAATGTATGACAATCAATAAGTGAATACAATTCTTACTTATTTACAAAACAAATGACTAAAACATTTAGTTAAATGTATATATTGCATATAGCTATGTTACACAGATGAATAATGTAACTAGAACTACTTTTTTTTAAACGAGTACTTGTAATCCAGAAAGTAGACATTTAGTCTGTGTGAAGTTCATGGATCTTTATCACAGAATAAAATAAATGCAGTGAAACCCCATCAAAACCGGGCCCTCAGTAAACCAGATTGTTCTCAAAACTGAACATATGAGAGAATTGGCCCAAGGTCCTGAACAAGAGCATATGATTTTAGGAACAATTAGGGAATTGCCCCAAAGTCCTGGACAAGAACATATGATTTCAGGATCAATGACGGAATTGCCCCAAAGTCCTGGACAAGAACATATGATTTTAGGATCAATGAGGGAATTGGCCCAAAGTCCTGGACTGGAACATATAATTTTAGGACCATTGAGGGAATTGGCCCAGGGTGGATGGGGGAAGGTCAGGAGGGCTATTTGGCCTGGAAAAGAAAGTGGTTTCATTTTTTTCGAAACATGCTAGTTTTGCAGACTCTCCGTTATTAGGATCATTAGCTGAAACTTGCCACGGCCATTGTATATCTCCAAGGTCTTTCACAACAGAACGGTTGATCACAGGTAAAGAATAAGATGATGTTAGATCAAATCACAAATGAAGAATAAGAAGTGTTAGATCAAAGAGGGACTAGCACCCATTTAAAAATAGCTGGACTAACACTTTATCCCATCCTGTATGGAGGATCCAGTGAAAGTCGACACCTGCACCCATGCCAGGCGTGTGCTACAACAGCTTGTTCTGAATGTGCACGTTAAAACCTACCTGACCTGACCTGACCTCTGCACTTTATTAGTAAGATTTCTTCGTTCTAAATATACTTTCTTTTTTAATATGGAAGTAATGCATTGCATATTTAAAATCCCCACAATGGCTCATTTTTAAGAACTGGTTATTAATATATATAGATATTAATATAAATAAACAACATCTAAGAATTTTCTGTTGACATAGAAAATGTTTCTTGTTTTATAATTCTACTTTGTCTATAAACATCTTCTGGACATTTCGATCCGATAATGGTTTTGTGGTTCAATTCACCTCGCAGGCTAAGTTAGTCTATCCATACATACATACATACATACTCTAGGTGATGCGAAATGTACTTGGCACCAGAGAATTGTACAAGCCTAGAAACATACAGTTACTTTGAAGCCTAATAAAGAAGCCACTTGCTATGCTGCATCATACTAAATAGAAAACGTACTGTGCAGTACATTGTTCATGTGGAGGAACAAATAATTATAACATAATAACTGGTGACTAATTCCTACTGGTAGCAGATTTTGTAGCTTATTACTCATATGAATGAAAACAACCTGGGTAATTTTTTTTCTTCAATAATTGCCCTGTGTGCAGTTTGCTTAGAACTATAGCTACTGGTAGGCAGTCCAAAATATGATATTTAGTTGGCCGTTCATTACGAACAGGACTTCACTTTCATTCACTTAATGTTTTCATTCATGAGTCAGATTACACATACATTATACAATCTACAGAGATTGATAGAAAAATTCTGATTCATTTATTTCATAAACATGAAATCGTAGCAACAGCTTTAACAATATAAAAAAAAATCATTATTTTCTAATGCAATCACAGTTTCTATAATAAGTAGCTGTTACTGTTACTTTATTAACATGCCTATATCCACATAAATGACAGATTATCTGTCCCATGGTAAAGGCTCGGGTTTACAACATTCATTCACTCGGAACAGATAATCTGTAATTCCTAGTAGCTCATTGTTGGTTATCTAAACTTAGTCGGGTATCTTGATTTATTATTATTAAAACATTTGTTATGGCAAGAAAAAAAAAACACACCTAAAAATTGTTTTATTTTATTTAGTAATTGTGAAGTGCATTGCTTTGTGTAGCAAAATCAATAATTCAAGTGTGAAATTGCATTTTGTGCTGAAATTGGAACTGGAAGCTTTAAACATTCAGGTCTCTCTATGAGATGTGAGCAGTTGCGCTCACCAAGCATTTAAATTGGTGAGTATTTCTCCACTCACCTTTCTTCATTTTACATTAGTATATGTTGTTATGATGGTTATTTAATTTTTTCAAAGTGTGGAACTGTTCATCATTTGAAAATTCTCACCAGGAGACTAATGGCTTGCTCTCCTGCTATTTCTGATTGGAAAGGCCTGATTATAGAATTTGATCTCACATAAGGCAGATTTCCACATTTTGTGATTTCAGGAACAGTTCAGAATATGTAAATGTGCAAGTTAGGAGATTTTTTAGAGTCAATTTTAACAAGAAGTTACTGACTAGTAATATTTAAAAAAAGATTGATCTATCCCATTTGTTGGGGCATCCAAGTCAGTGGCATTAAGGCGACACCACACAGTACGATTGACTCGTACGAGAACAACCACGAGAATAACCTGTTCCATGAAGTCGTAACATTGTCTTGTCAACTGACTATGCTCGTACGAGGCCCTCGCATCATATGACATCGCCTTTAGAGTGGAATGCTCTTGGTTTAAACCAGTTGAAACAAATAAATAAAACAAATTATAATTTTAAAAATACTGCTTTACATACATCATAAAATGTTACAAACTATAAACTGAAATCAGTTTTTCCAAATGAGTGGTAACAAAGAACACACTGACCACAGCTAAAGTCAATAAGTAGTTAAACCTGTCATCTTTCTACCAGTACTTACCACTTCGGAAACTAGTTTGTAAAACACAGGTTTGTGAAATCAGATGGGAAAGTAGAAAGAATAAAATATGACGGGGCAAAAGGAAACCCCCTAAAAATACAGAATGAAGAAATAAAAATCGTAAAAGATTTTTTTTACATTTTTATTAAGAAAGGAAATCAGATGAATTAAAATGAATGAAAGAGCACAGAAGTAAACAGAGTGGGAATTAAATGAAAGATGCCAAATACGGTAAAACAGATGTTGAAAGAAAACCAAGGAAAAATAGAATGAATGACAAAAGCACAGAATTACCTCCCACCCCGTATTGAGAATGTAATGCTAATGGTACTGGAGAAGGACAGTAACATGACCAAGTATGAAAATGAGGACAATTAGACCGGTCTGGCAGCTCTGAGATCCTGGTCGCCAGTCGAATCTCCTGTCAAAGCACATAGATCCACAACTTGAGTCTACACACACAGTATTTGCACAATGTATTGGCAGTTTTTTCAGCTACTCTAGAGTTCTCTCCCTTAGTTCACATATCACCAAATATTCCAGCAAATGTTTTTCTAAGATTTCTCATTGTATCTTCTTCCTCTGTAGATGGAGCATTTGGAATTGGCATTGGCATAGATCCTGGTGGCCTCTGAGGCAGGGCATTCATGTTCTGTGATAACCTGACAGAGAAAAACAAAACATGGAGGAAATAAAACATCATAATAAACACGGACATAAAATATGTTTGATGGCTAACATTTAGTTAATGGTTGTGCTGAGGTGTCAGCCATCCATTGGCTGGCTGTTTATGGTGCATGGTATGGTCTATACTGAATCACAGAAAAAGTTTCATTTCAAATGCATAGAGTTTCTTTGACCTAATGAATGGAAGAATAATATTTCTTAGCCAATTCAAATAGAACAAATTCAATGTGTTTAAAATGAACAAACATAATAACCTTTTTCCCCCCACAGGAACTGATCTAATTACTTGATGTTGTTCTCCTGACTAAAGAAACCTTCAACTATGGGTTGTTCTTCAAGCTAATCATAGATTAGTGAAATATATTTCTTTGAAATACATGACAGATATTCAGAAACTAAATTCTTATTGATTACTTACATGTATTTGAATATATATATTTCAGATCCAGTATGAAAACCGTCATTAATTAGCTACTACTAATAGTGTTACAAATGACCCAAACAAGTCCTTACCCATCAGGTTGTCTCCCCTGTGGAGGCTGTTGTAATGCTATGTTGCCTTGGTTACCATTCATGGCAAATTGTTGCTGCTGCTGAGCTCCAGATGATTGGGGCTTTCTGAAGAACACAAACAAAAGTTTAGTAATCTGAGTTTTTTATTTGTTAAAAGGAAGGAAATATTTTATTTAACAACGCACTCAACACATTTTATTTACGGTTATATGGCGTCAGACATATGGTTAAGGACCACACAGATATTGAGAGAGGAAACCCACTGTCGCCACTTCATGGGCTACTCTTTTCGATTAGCAGCAAGGGATCTTTTATATGCACCATCCCACAGACAGGGTAGTGCATACCACGGCCTTTGATATACCAGTCATGGTGCACTGGCTGGAACGAGTTATTTTTTAGAAAGTTGGTCACTAATATATCACAATGACAAACTATAGTTCATCCCATCCTTCTACAAAAATGTTTTTTGTAAATAATTTCAGTTTTGTTATAAGAAGAAGAGTAAAGAATATTTTGGAAATAACACAAAAATACTATTTTTATATCCAATGTAGAAAACAATCGGCTAAGAAATAAATAACTTGTAGTAAATTCATGAAAAAAGGTGTTCCCTGTGGGACAGACTATCCTGCCAACAACTCATGCAGGATTTGAAAGAGATTTAGTTTAACATGCACCAACTGTCAAAAAATTAACCTGAGTCATCAAAAATGTATATTGTATTCAACATTTTCCACTGAATTATGCAAGTAAAATTTTGAAATGTTTCCTTTCACTCCACATCATTCTACTTCATTCAGTCTGTTTCAATTTCCACTTTACGGTACTGGTAGTAGAGAATAGTTCTAATGAAAAGCATCTTTGGTAATTCAAGTCCTAAAAAGAATGTTAGTCTAACTTTCATTAAAGGTTACATGAATGTTAATAAAATTTACACTTAACCTTATGTATCCATGCAAGGACCGGTGGGGAAAACAAAGTGCAGGAAAATTAGTTTAACACCATTAAATTGCTGAACATTGGACAGTTTGTTTTGTTTTGTTGAACGACACCACTAGAGCACATTGATTTATTATTACTCGTTGGCTATTGGATGTCAAACATTAGTTAATTTTTATGTATAGTCTTAGAGAGGAAACCAACTACATTTTTCCATTAGTAGCAAGGGATCTTTTATATACACCATCCCACAGACAGGATAGCATATACCACAGCCTTTGATATACCAGTCGTGGTGCACTGGCTGGAACGAGAAATAGCCCAATGGGCCCACTGACCAACATTGAAAAGAGATAGGTTAAGTGTAACAGGAAATCTGTGATTAATATTTTTGTTTGTTTTAAATACACCTATAAATATATTAAACTACTCTAGAGATATTTTGAAAAACTTATGTCAAGAAAAGCAATTATATTTATTGTGTTTGAAGGATGACATATATATAGTCCGTCTCATCCTCCTACAAAAAAGTTTTTTGTAAATAATTCAGTTTTGTTTGAAATTAGAAGAAAAGTATTTTGGAAATAACAATAAAATACTATTTTTGTGTCCAATTTAAAAAACAATCAGCTAAGAAATAAATAACTTGTAGTAAATTCCATAGCATGAAAAAAGGTGCTGGTCTTATTGATCATGTGTTGCACAAATTTAAGATGTGCACAAATTGTTAATCATGACATATTTCGTACATCCCTAGCAAATGAGTAGTAAATTTTAATGGTCGCAAACCCCCCTCCCCAACAAAAACTCTTACTGAAGGTTAGCCCCCGGTCTACAGTAGACCTCCATCTTGGCGAGCACCAGTTCTGCAATGTGTCGTCTGTCCTCCTCCTGCGCCTCCCCCAGCAATGTCATCGCTGAGCCGTTAATCTGTCAACACACAACAAATAACCCATATGGCTAAAAATATCTTAGTAAATATCAAAGTGATACATAGATATTTCATGTTTTTTGTCAAATATAATTTATATCTCATTGAGTGAAGTTTGCAATCATATCTCATGAGTCACGCTTGCGTGACGACTGTGATATGATCGCAAACTTCACAAGATGAGATATAAATCATATTTGACAAAAAACATGAAATTTTCTATTTATTATATAACTTTTGGCAATTTACCTTTATTTTTAAAACGCCGGAAGCAAAATAGTTCCGGCTTTCTTACAGTGAAGATAACACTTTCTACAGTGACGATAACACATTTTAGAGTGAAATAGTGAAATTTTCACTCTAAAATGTGTTATCATCACTGAGTGACTGATAACACTTTTATTTCACTGATATTTTAAGATATTTCACTAAATGTTATATAATAAATCCAGAGCTTCTAGAATGTTTATCAAATTCACTAGCCACGGGATCAGTGATTTAAAAACATTTACTAGCCACGATTAAAAATTCACTAGCCACGGGATCAGTGATTTAAAAACATTTACTAGCCACGATTAAAAATTCACTAGCCACGGGATCAGTGATTTAAAAACATTTACTAGCCACGATTAAAAATTCACTAGCCACGGGATCAGTGATTTAAAAACATTTACTAGCCACGATTAAAAATTCACTAGCCACGGGATCAGTGATTTAAAAACATTTACTAGCCACGATTAAAAATTCACTAGCCACGGGATCAGTGATTTAAAAACATTTACTAGCCACGATTAAAAATTCACTAGCCATGGGATCAGTGATTTAAAAACATTTACTAGCCACGATTAAAAATTCACTAGCCATGGGATCAGTGATTTAAAAACATTTACTAGCCACGATTAAAAATTCACTAGCCATGGGATCAGTGATTTAAAAACATTTACTAGCCACGATTAAAAATCCACTAGCCCTTCTTTACTTTAAGTTAATACAATTTTACTAAATAATAGAAATAATAAGACATGTCGCCTAAAGAGGGAGATAGAGCTTAAAAACACTAACATTGGAGACTTGGGTGGGGGCAGGATATTCATATTTACAAAATAGACTTAACTGCAATATTTGACAAAAACTAAATTCACTAGCCGTCGGGCACAGCAATAGTAGTTATTTACTAGCCCGACATTGAATACTAGCCATGGGAGTAAGGCTACCACAATCTAGAAGCCCTGATATATCCCACTAGAACACCAAGTGGAACATAACACTTTGACGTCACACGATGACATCATCGATTAGTACATGACGACCTTACAGGAACTTCAACCAAACGAGTTGAGAGATATAAATTAAGATCGATTATGGGTAATAAATAGGATATTAAACTCGCTACCATTTCGTATCATGTTTATGTCCCTCGTGAAATACTTTTCATCATCACTCACTAAAGCTCATGATAACTGAAAATTATTTCACTCGGAACATAATTA
The DNA here is from genome assembly GCF_016097555.1 of Gigantopelta aegis. Classification (NCBI taxonomy): domain Eukaryota; kingdom Metazoa; phylum Mollusca; class Gastropoda; order Neomphalida; family Peltospiridae; genus Gigantopelta; species Gigantopelta aegis. The sequence continues at coordinate 50,083,219 of NC_054701.1, forward strand.
TGATACGAAATGCAAGCTCGTTTAATGGTGTCTAATTTCCACAACAATTAACCATTCATTGCTCATCTTTCCTTCTTTGTTCCTCGGCTTTACTTTTCTGTCTTTCTGTCTATCCTTCTCAATGTCCACAGTGGAAATATTGTTTTTACTTTTGTTTCCAGCATCTTGATCTACTAAATATGAGTATGCGTTAAATGTAGAGAGGTCTTAATTAATATAGGCATCAGCCTGTTGATCAATCCAAAAACCGCTGTGTTTGATTTGCAGAAATAGATATTGTTATAACCAATCAGTTATCACAGGAGAAAATTTGTTTAACACACATTTACACATTTCAAACAAAGTAGTTAAAACATCGATTTCATGATCATGTATTTCAGTAATTAAATAATTAAATTTTCATTACAACATAATGTCATCCTATTGGTCCAGACGTAGTAACGGGAGTTTGTTAATTTTTCAATGAATGTAAAAATAATGTCGTCAGGGAAAGTCATTTTATTGGGGCAAGTTGTCTTATTGAGTGTTATTGTTTATAGACCAAAAATTATTCAAACTGAAATATGAAGTTTCAGTATTGTTATTAGCAAGTATGATTTAAATTTAATTATAAGTATTTTCTGTTATTTCTTTTATGTTCATCTGGGTATGAACAAAAAAAGATTTTTTTTTTTTCATACCCGATGAACGTAAAAGAAATACACAGACAATCCTTAATTAAAACTAGAATTAGCAATTATAAATCATGCAACATGACACTAGGTTATAAAATAATTAAATATAACATGTCAATCATCATAAATCAGCCAACTTCATCAAACTGTCATGGGCTTAATATGTTATTGATCTAGTCTTTGCTAAATGTTAAGGTTTAATATTCTATGATTTTCGTTCATCAAGTAACTGTGTATTATATTTTAATTCACACTTTAAGAAATCAATGATACTAGAGCAAGAAACTTGACAACAATTTTCATTCAAGTTTTTTTTGGAAAAATCCCCTGAAATACTAAAATGATAAAGAAACAAACCTCGATAATATATTCTTTTCCATCTTTGCCTTGTATTGCTTCCACTGCCACTATGTCCAAGCCACCAAACATCTGACAGCATTCATCCACCCACAGTTTAAATCTAGAAGAACATTTATTTGACTTTATTTTCATGCCAATATTCAATCAGAATTCAAGGTCTAGTGCACACATCATCACTAAGTATTTATGTCTAAGATACACCTTAGTGAGAGAGAGGTCAGTCTAACAGGTTTATACCCCCACCCACCCACCACCCACCACCCACTGAGCTGCAAAACCTCTCTGGGTAGGAGATTGCATTGAGTTTTAAACCCAGCATCTAAATTAATTTGTGAGTTGTTCATTTAATTTACACATCGCGAACATGTTCTAAGGTGCTTGTTCACGATGTGTAAACTAAATGAATAACTGACAAATTAATTTAGATGCTGTAAAAGTAGGGGTTTTTCTTCGCGAATATGTACTAAGGTGCTTATTCGCGAAGAAAAAACCTACTTCTACTGTATTTAGATATCAATATTTCGAGCAACCGATTTTTATGTGCTGGGGTGTTGTTAAACATTCATTCATTCATTCTAGCAACAAAAGTGTTTATATTCATTACTTCATGAATAACCTGAACAATACAACTGTTAACATAAATATTATACACAACTACATGTATACTTGCACAAGACGGAAACTAAAGGATGTTTAAAAACAAGATAATAAGCAAATACTACTAGAACAGAAAATAAGAGTTTGAATTTTCAGTTCTAGTCGTATTGTTTACTACTATTGTTTCTGAAATAATTTTTGTGTTACAAAAGGATGGCATCTAATTTGGCACCGTACATTTACCTTTCATTCATTCCAATTTGCTCCAGCATTGCTGATCCTGTGTTGGCCTTCCAGTTACCAGAAATAGATTTTCTCCTGGACAAACAAGTCAATAACATCCAATGAATAATGAGTAGACATGCTAGTGGCACCAAAACAACGTTCCTGATTGCTAATTTTCAAACATTAATCAAAATTAACAAAATAATAAATCACCAGTAAATAATTAAAATACTATATTCAAACAGCTGAGTAGTTTTACGCTTGTAATATCCACAGAATGTAGACTGGTTGCTCATAATGTTTAACAGACATCAAGGAAACCAATCTATATATAAAGTAACCAGGATTAGAGGCTGGACAGCAAAATGATTGCTGAAAAGAAGAGCTGGGCAGTATTGAAATTTCAAGTTCAGTATCAGTATTTTGGGGGTGATTTTACCTCGGTATCGGTACGGTATTCGGTTTTGATACAATACTGATACCAATATCGAGCAGTATTTTTGGTATACTCGGGTTTAAATGCATGCCCGAGTTAAGTCTTGCCTGCTAATTTCATCTAAATAAAATTAAATTCCATACTCAAGCCTCTCATCTCTCTTCTTTTCAGCTATTTTGCAGTCATTAGATATATTGCTAGTGCTTTACTAAATGGCAGGAAACATTTATCAATACCAAAATTTCGGTATTTTGAGATTTGCTTGGTACAGTAAATCGGTATTGAATTGATACTGATACCGACGGTATACCTCCCAGCTCTAGCCTCTACTGCAAATTAACTTTAGCTTAAAATGTAGACTGACAAAATATGTAGATTTAGCCAGAGCAGAAGATTGTTAGCCGTAGATAAAATAAACATTGGTTTGACAGATTACTCCACGAGATGCTGGCTAAGATAATGAGATTTAAAAATCGAGTTCAACAGCAGACCAGTCATTGCTACAGACAGGCTGACCGATTATATGGATGACTTACATTTCCCAGGTCTCTGGTTTAAACAGACTGCTTGGTCAAACACATTTTTCTAGTGTTAGCTACTGATTTATAACCACAAACTGATCTGTCAAATGCCATGCGAATTGGTGCAGTAGGTTCAAAACCTGTAAACGACACTTGGTGTTTTTAAATATTTAAAAGTTTTCTCCTGACGATGTCAACATTTAGTTGACGAAACGTTGAGATTTTAAACTTGTGGTTTTAAACAGAGACATTACTTTTATACAAAATATTTAAAAGCACAAAGGGCCGAATTTACAAAGTCTGTTTATGTCTTACACATTTACAATGATTAAAAACAGGCTTCGTAAATTTTACCTCAAGTGTCAGATTGCATACACGTATTAGACATTGGTAAATGATCTATAGAGAAAAATCCATCAGTCATAAAAATATTATGTTGTAAAGACATAAATAATAAATAAATACTGTACAGTGATTTTGATTTAAAAAAATAATAATAATAACCCAAACATCACTAAAACCAAATAACTGTGCAAATAATCACCACCTGATTAAACTTACCATTAATCCAATTAGAATGCAAAAATGTTGTGACATGTTTCTCAGTTATATCAGTTATTAAAAAATTTACTATATGTGTATTTATAACATTTAGTCATAAGATTTGAAAATCATGAAGTTAATATAATTTAAATGTTTAGATATTTTTTTAATGTACATAATAAGCAAAGATTGTAAAATGTTATATTTAAAACTTGGCTTGTTAAATGTCATATAAATCTCTGAAATTATAAAATTAATTAGAATATCATAATTACTATGTAAAAATAAATAAATACTGGTAGTAAAATTATTACACATAATTATATTTAATCAGAAACTATAGACATATATTTTATATGATCTAAAACACACTAGTTTTGTAACTAACCTGTTTCACACAGTTACTTACAAAGAAAACAAATGCATTAACCTATTGCAGTTTGAAATAACTTCTCCCTTGCCTGATGACACTTTAAAGGTTCTAACAACATGGCCAGCTAAATTGCATGTAAAATTAAATGAATAGACTTATAATGTGTAAAATGTAACCATGTCTGCAAAAAACGATACAGATAAGGAAATATAACAACAGACATATATATTTCTGTATTTTTTGCTAGTCTGTGACCATAAGAGTATAATGTCAGACATATTTTGTCAAAGATATATTTGACAACTGGAATTTTGAACATGTAATAATCATCAGAGATGTCTCCATTTTTAAAAGAGTCAAGAGTGCAAAAAGGTTAATGGTAGTATTCAGGGTAATTTGAAAATATAGTGAGACATCATTTGATCATTAAAATATAATAAATACATGACAATTAATAGTAACATTATTTAGATTTTATACATTAAATATTTCCACATGGACACTTGATATGATGTCATTGTAAAAAACACATTTGTGAAGACGTTATGCCTGATTTTTACTTTTTTTTTTTTTTTACCAACGCAGTTTCATATACCATCTCCCTGAACTTTAGATATCCTTATTTACACTAGGTGTACACAACTATAAAAAAATTTACATTTAAGAATCCTAATACAAACATAAACATTTCTTCTGATTTTTTTGTCTTTTTATACTCTGTATGTGACATATTTAAACTTGGTTTTGGCCCATACTTACAACATGATATAAAAGTCTGTACAATGCTATAACTCTACAGCAATTTGATAAACTAAATGAGGAAGTTACTGAAGAAAAGAAGTAATTTTAGAAATGTTCCTTCTGTTTTATTGCATCATGCATCAAGAAGACAAAAAGTTTGTTATCACCTGTGAATCACACTGATGACCATGATGCAGAATGAGTTCTGGTTTAATGCCAAGGACAAATAAACATGTGTATATGTAAGAAAAGAAAGAAAAATAATGTCACAGATCCATACCTCTTCAATATAATGCTTTCAGACATTATATTTGTTAATATTTTCGAACTTTATAGAGCATGATGACCAGCATAAAGGTGCCACCAAAATGACGTCTGCTTGATGCTATGACATCACACATCACGCTTGAGCAGAACTACATCACTGTGTCTGTGGCAGACAAACTTTCCCTGGATATATCCACATTAAAGGTATACTGTCACAGATTTAAGGACCTTATTTCTCTAAAAATGGATAATAAATAAAAATGATATTAATTGTTGGAAACCAAATCTTGCTATCCCATCACCTTAACTAAACCATGATGGAGTGAAATCCATGTCAACCCTCTGGGCAATTTTAGCTTTTGAATTATGGACCATTGCCATAATTCAATACTTTTTACAAAATATCATTAATAAATGGTGTATGGTGGTTTTGAAGATGGTTGAATAAAGTACATTCAGGGATAAATCAAATTATTTTTGTTCAGGTAATACTTTGTTAGACCATTAAATAGGTCAGTGGTCTGTGACAATATGCCTTTAATTTATTGGAAATAAACAGTTTTCCTGTGTAATTTTGTTTCATGATTATTGGTGATTATGTGATTGTTACCACTGATTGGTAGTACATGTAGTTGGACTCACCTACAGAACCTGTTACAAAATAATCACACTTTGTTTCAAGTTTCATAACCGTATATAACACATAAAACATAACTAAAGAGTTGTCGTTCACAAAATACCATTGGACATGAAGGTAGAAATCCATGACAACAAATACGAATATTTCTAGTAACTGATAAAAAATAAAATTGCATACAACACGTAACAAAAAGACATAAGCAAGGGGAATAAACTGAAAAAAGCAGTTTTGCGTGTTAAAAGCCTGACTGAAAACAAGCTCATGTTTCTATCTGTGAATACCAATCATCTGTTTAGCATAAAATATTTTGTTTATTGAAGAAAAAAATCATTATGAGGAAAATACCAGTGCATGCTATATTTATAATACATGTATTAAAATGTGAAATGTCTTAACTGTAATTGTCTGTACCATTCAGATATTTAATGTATCCATCCATAAGTGTAATTATGATTAACTGAGGTCATTTGGTGTTATTTAAAAGATCTGTTACAAGGCTGCATGTGAAAAAACGAGCAAGCAATCAGTCAAGCTTTGAACTCTTTTATTCTGTGCTGGGGCCAGCAGTGCAGTGGTTGCCAGGTGATAAAGCAAGCAGTATAGCACGTGACGGAGCACCTAGCACGTGATGGAGAACCTAAACACGAGGCTGGGCTAGGCAGAAACAGAGACTTACATGAATGCCTTGTAACTAGGCCCTATCTTCTGGACGTGAACGTCGTATTTGGCATCAATGTACGGTTCTGTTGTGGAGTAGCTCGAACTAACCGCCACAACACCCGCGATGTCTTGAAAATCATAATGGCTGCCTATCCTAACCTGCGTGTATAGCGGAAAAAGTCAAAATGATAGCTAAACAGAAAGACCACGCAAGCATGCAGTACACCAAGGAAAGCCATGGATGTGTAAAATACAGAACAGAAATTGCTCATTTCAGGCAGGATGATGAAACCAAAGAGTTTCAACATCGGTGGCCATTCTCTCTCAAGATGAGAAAATTCTTACCCCCACCAAACAAAAACAATTAAGGGTCAACTTGGGATACTAAAAACAAGGAAAACAAAACAGGGGTAGGGTGGGTTGTTCTTAAATGGATTAGGTTTATCCAAATATGAAGTCATGATTTGTGATCCAGGTTTTTTTAATCAATAACCATCCATTAATCAATGACAATTAGCGGAAGATCATTTCCATGTATATACCAGTATGGACATGTATTTTCAATCAGTGGACATGCATACATGCATTTGTTGTCGTTATGTGTTATTTAGCACAAAAAACCCCACCCCCAAAACCCCCCAGAAAATGTGTCAATGGAAAATTATTCATCCATACATGAATCACCTGTGATCGTAGAGAAATATAAATACTGATTAAGATTTTAATTATATTACACTACTGTAGTCAGGTTGGGGTGGGTGGAGGGTGGTGGGCGTTATCCTAGACCATTTATGTCCTTTATTAGTGTGTGTTTATTAAATGGCAGCCATTATGTCAAGAATATAAACAGGCTAAAAATAATATTGACCTTAAAATATAATTTGAGAGATTCAGTATGTAATAATCATAAAAAACACATTAAAAAACATCAATAAATGTTCTATAAATTTTGAGCACTGATGTAACAATAAAAAGAGACGTTTACATTAATTATGAATTCACTCTAGAGTGCTGGCCTGAATTACAATGGCTAACAGGATCATTCTCGCTTTGTGGACCGATTGATACTTTTTTTGCCAACCCAACCAGTATGCTATAATTTGTATATCAAAGGCCTTGGTATATGCTGTCCTGTCAATAGGAAAGCGCACATAAAAGATTCCTCTTGGAAGTAGGTGGTTTTCCCTCTCACTGTCTAAGCAAAGTGTTACAAATATTATCTTAAACACCAAACTGCTGTAGTTTAAAATGTGCTGCTCAACATGTTAGACAGCCCTAGTTTCACTCAAAAGGGAAAGACATACTACATAAATATATTGAGTATATTCAAAATGAGCTGTTTTTGTTCTCTATCATAAACATCCATGGCTGATACAAGGTGCTAAAAAAATAGACATCCAAATGTCAAGTAAAAAAGAACACCAGGCATCCATAACGAGAGAGTTCTAGTTTCCTTTTTCTTAGTACAAATGATTTTTTCTGCCTCTGTTTTCAACAAATATTTTTGTATATACATTTAAAATTATGAACAACTTTTCAGTAAATGAGATTGTCCTACCTCAGAATTTTGTTTATGTATTTAACTGTTCCTTGGTAAGTTTGTAATTTTTATTATAAATCTGTAGATGTTTCTTCTCCATTTAAAGAAAAATAAGATTTCTTTATTCTGGCAAATACATACATTATAAAAAGCAACGACAGTGTACACCAACTTTATTTACTTAAAGATGTACTAAAAACCATAAATGTCTTATGCTACATATACATATATATATATATATATATATATATATATAATATCATCAGTTAACAAACAATGAGTTCCGTCATTGTCTTCAGTGAATTCTGCTTTAAGGACACCTGATGTTATTCTTTACTCGACGGAGATGAAGAAGAAGCTACATGTAAGTGATAGGTAGCGTGGGGTCTTCACTCACAGGTAGGCCTTGTAATTGTTTCCAATTTTCTGGATATGGATGTCATATTTGCCCTCTATGAAAGTCTCCGTTGTAGCGTAAGATTGCGTAATGGCAACAACGCTTGCAATATCTTGAAAACTGTGAGCTGTGTCTATCTTCATCTATGAGTGCAGGAGAAATATTTCTCACAAATTATTTCTTGGTAGAAATTTACTTTCATAGAGAATAAGGATTTGTTGTAGAAAAATTAAATATGATTATGAGTGTTGTCATATAGTTTTAAGAGTGTTTCAGAAAACATAAGACTATTTTAATATAATACTAGCAATAAAATATTTTAGTAATAAATGAATGATGAACAAATGTTTTTTACAAGGATGCCTGTCTAAACCGGACTGAACAAATTGAAACTCGGTCAAAACCGGACAAGTTTCATGTTCTCAAATTTTTTAATTTCTAAAATGCGACCCTTTAAACACCAGAACCTGTCTAAAAGTGATAAATATTAGGACCCCAGTGTGATCTGGTTTAAACAGGGTTCACTGTACTTGCATTATTATGTGATATTATGGGTGATTTCATATTGGCCTTGTTATTGTATTGGTCATCAAGGGCCAATACAATGCATATTTGAGAATCTATAACCAGGCCAATGTTAAAAAACATTTAATGACAGTTTTATTATTTATCAATCAATTTCCACTGACAATTATGAATTAGGTTTAGGGTATTTGAAATAATATTTCAGACAATGCTAACCTCAATTTTTTTTTAGAGATCAAATAAATAAAAATGTATATGTTTGTGTGCAAAATACAATTTTATGTCTTGTCTTGTATTCAGAAAGGATGTTATAACTATAACAGTACATGCATTTTGTTGTGTCTTGCAGTATATGAAGTAGGCTGTTTGCAACATGTTATGGCTAGTTGATTAATACTATGTTATATAGAATAATATCAGGGTGTGTTATTTTATTTCAGACTGTAAGCTTTTAAAACAATAATAATATGTTACATAATCAACCAGGAACAAACTCAGGTATCATATTTTAAACTATAATAATGAGAACGTTTATTATATACATAGCTATGAAATACATGTATACAGATCTAAAGAAACAATAAAATACATAGCTATGAAATACATGTATACAGATCTAAAGAAACAATAAAATTGATATTTGGTGAAAAGTCATATTTTCACTATATTTTAATTACAGTGAAAAATATAGAAATTATATTTATATTTTTGTGAACAAGTTCATGATTAAATTATCTCCCCTTATAATTTATTATGATCTGATTATTGAGGTCAGTGTTGCTTCATCATTTTTACTTTTATGATTACCAATGCAAAATGTGAGTAAAATATTTGAAACTGATTGAGTATGAAGCCAAACGATGGTGACACAATATTCTGTCATTGAGTGTAAGTTAAATTTTAATTTCGTATTTGATTCAAGTTTTCTTTTTGTTGTTTTTTGGACGATCACTTTATCAGTTATGTTTTTACAGCAGTATTATTAAATAATGATTAATTTAATAATTAAATAGTGGTAATATTTATTCATATTTCTTTTTAAAAATCCATGGTCAAGTAAATTTTGAGAAAAATTTCTACCGGAACAAATAGATCTATAGACGTTATGTATTTTCAGTAGCATATAATTAACAAACAGCGAAAGATATTGTCAAAAATTAGGAAACATGTATATAATAGATAGACCCTTCCATGGTGGGGGTTTTCCAATTATAATTTTTATATGATGTGTGAAAACCATGTTTTCACTCATTGCTTCACAATTCGTGAAAATATGGTTTTCACACATCACTTGACAACATAAAAATTGTATTCGAAAACCCCTCACGAAATAAATAGCCTCTCTATATATAATTTAAACAATCACATCAGAGAATGCATTCTAGTACATGTTAATCAATACATGTATTTATAATGTAATTGAAGCTGTGGATTTCCTGGCATTTTATTTACTATATGTATTTAAATGTATGTCATTTACAGCTTGTATTTGCCTCGAGTATATTTTGAATTTTAATAGTGAAGGAAAAGAAAAAAGAAAAGATAAAAATTGTTGAGTGCAATAAATTTCAAAGAAAAAGTCTCATATGTAAACTATTTTGGTTTACTGCAAACTAACATTCTTTTAGCTGTTGGTTGACCAGACACCATTTTATACTCTTTAAAAAAAAAAGTATTTTAAAAATAATAAACAAGAAATAATATAAATTTTTAGGAATCCGTAAATGCTGCTAATGTAACTTTTCTTTAATGTAAAATGTAGCAATAAAATAGGCTATAGTGTTTGCAAACAAGTGGAAAGTCACATGAGAATTGCAATCGAAAATGTGATCCTCCTATTATTCCTGATCTCTCCGTATCAGGTCTAACCATAGCAATAACATGTAATTTCATATCCTCAATAGAATAGAAGATAGTATTGTTTAGAAGACTGTATTAATCAGATAGCAATCTACATCAAGTTACAGTTTGATTGGGAAAGTGCACGCAGCAGCACGACATCAAATATTAACAAACTTTTGGATCAAACCAAAATATAGCATAATTCTGCATTTTATGAAAAGAAAAATAATTGTACACTGAGATGACCTCAATCTTCTCTGGGTGAGGCACAAGTGTATAATCAAACTACTTTAGTGTCCTGTTATCATCGGTGGTGATTGGGGCAGCACAGCATAAAGACAATTATTACACGAGGGTGTACCTTCTGTGGGGATAGCCACTGATAAGAGAAATAATTACTAGAAAGTAATTTTACGCAGTATTAAAAGCTTTGTATTGAAAATCTACTGACTACTCACATCGAAAACTAATTATATTTTCATCTGAGTAGTCTAGAGGACAAATTAATGCGTCTGGAATACGGTGTTAAAACATACTGTATGAAAAGTTAGATACTGGAGTATCCATAACAACATAAAGGACGTTATCATCAATTTTTAGTACTGATTGCTTTTAGAATGTAGCATCAAAATGGAGGAAATCCTAAGAAAGAAAGAAGCTTAATTAATTAATATGTTCTCTGGTATATAGGTCACAGTAAATGTTAAAGCTAGCAATATTTTAAAGTTAGTTAAAACAAATTTAAACTAAAAACTGATTTTAATGTGTCTGTAATATATTTACAGAAAATAAATAATATTGATATTTTAAGATAAAAAATAAATAAAATTTATTTAAAAAAATAACTTCTTACCTTTCCCATTCCTGAATGGGCATGGCCAATTTTGACAACCACTGGAAACTTGGGTGTAATTAACTGAAAAACAAATATCTAAATCTTTACACATACATGTACATACATATGTGTTAAAAGACACATGACATTGCATATGAACTAATGGTAAGTTAAAATTATTTACCATTGATGCCACAGATTATAATTCTGAATATTACAAATTTCTTGCCAAAAGGATCAAATTACTGACTTCTGATCCAGAAGGTTTTGTAAGAAACATAAAAGTGATGATTTTGTTTTTTGACTAAAAGTGATGAAGACAAATGTCCATTCATCTGTGCATTGTGCAGAGTTAAATAAAGTTTGTTTTGTTTAACAATACCACTAGAGCACATTGATTTAATTATCATCGGCTATTGGATGCCAAACATTTGGTCATTCTGACATACAGTCTTAAAGAGGAAACTCACTACATTTTTCCATTAGTAGCAAGGGATCTTTTATATGCACCATCCCACAGACAGGATAACACATACCACAGCCTTTGATACATGGTGCACTGGCTGGAACGAGAAATAGCCCAATAGGCCCACCGACGGGCATCGATCTCAGATCGACAGCGCATCAAAGCCAGTGCTTTACTACTGGGTTACGTTCCTCCCTGCATTGTGTAAAGATACGACCCTGATCACATATGGTTTTGTCGTTCACATTTATGTCAAATACTAGGATATTCCAAATACAGAAACTATAAACATTTATCATTTTAGGTATTGAAAAGTATTATAATGTGCAAAATCATTCAAACTAAGTTAAATAAATTCTTGGGAAAATAATTTTCAAAATAATGAGTAAATAATAAATACATAAATACATACATAAGGAACATGCTCCACTACTGGGCTATGCATGGCTCCCTAAACTGTGCTGAAGGGGATCCACAGGGGACAGAGTTCCACTCATCACCCCTAATGGTTTTAAATACAGTGCTCAATAGGTGACCGATCTCAATGGCACAGTGGTTAAGCCATTGGACTACAGGCTGGTAGGTACAGGGTTCACAGCCCAGTACTGGCTCCAACCTAGAGCGAGTTCTTAAGGGCTCAATGGGTAGGTGTAAAGCCACTACACCCTCTTCTCTCTCACTAAACACTAACTAACAACTAACCCACTGTACTGGACAGATAGCCCAGATAACTGAGGTGTGTGCCCAGGACAGCGTGCTTGAACCTTAATTGGATATAAGCACGAAAATACCTACCAGCCTGTAATCATTTCATAATTCTAAAATTAAGCCTTATTAGAGAAAACCAACTATATTTTGCTATTAGTAGGTAATAAACCCAATTAGAGAATGGATCCACTGAGGGTATTTGATCATATGATATAATCACTCAGGTGAAGACTCTTCCAACTGATCTAGACTTTGCTGACTGAGCTAGACTCTACTGACTGATCTAGACTCTACCAACTGATCTAAACTCTGCCGACTGAGCTAGACACAACTGACTGATCTAGACTCTGCTGATTGATCTAGACTACTGACTGATCTAGACTCAACTGACTGATCTAGACTCAACTGACTGATCTAGACTCTAATGACTGATCTAGACTCTAATGACTGATCTAGACTCTACTGACTGATCTAGACTCAACTGACTGATCTAGACTCTACTGACTGAGCTAGAATACTGACTGAGCTTGACTGCCAACTGAGCTTTTTTTCACCACAAACATTTGACACAGAGACAAAGACATTTTAAAAAACCTTTTTTGGAATTACAAACATGGATGATTATGAGATGAATGGTGAAGCCACAGTATTTCCATTTCAGTATGGGACTACTTGATAGGGCCGTGCTCCATGCTTGCTGTCAGTTGAGCTATCTCAGTATCACCCGAGCTCGGGATACACGAACCTGCAGTGCGTGCCGGGTAATCATCCCCCATGTGGGGTCATACACTAAGGAGACACCCATAATCGCACCCGTGAAGGGGGTGAAATTTGATGTATGTGGCCTTACACTTACCCATGGAGCCTAGCAGTGCACGCACTCTGGGTTGGAGCCGGTAGTGGCATAAAACATCCCCCATTGCCTCAGGTAGGATACAAACTCAGTACCTACCAGCATCAAGTTTGATGGCATAACTACTACATTACTGAGGCCGGTACTGAGCTAGACTGCCGACTGAGCTTGACTCTCCTGACTTAGCTTGACTCTACCAACTGAGCTTATCTGCTGACTGAGCTAGATTCTACCAACTGAGCTTGACTGCCGACTGAGCTAGACTGTACTGACTGAGCTTGTCTGCTGACTGAGCTAGAGTCTACAGAATGAGCTTGACTGGCAACTGAGCTAGACTCTGCCAACTGAGCTTGACTCTGCCACTTTTGCCAGACTCTACCAACTGAGGTAGACTCTGCCAACTGAGCTAGACTCTACTGACTGAGCTAGATTCTGCTAACTGAGCTAGATTCTGCTAACTGACCTAGACTCTGCCAACTGAGCTAGACTCTACTGACTGAGCTAGATTCTGCTAACTGAGCTAGATTCTGCTAACTGAGCTAGATTCTGCTAACTGAGCTAGACTCTGCCAACTGAGCTAGACTCTACTGACTGAGCTAGATTCTGCCAACTGAGCTAGATTCTGCTAACTGAGCTAGACTCTGCCAACTGAGGTAGACTCTGCCAACTGAGCTTGACTCTACCAATTGACCATGACGCTACTGACTGAGCTAGACTCTACCAACTGAGCTTTACTCTGTTGACTGAACTTGACTCTATCGACTGAGCTTGATTGCTGACTGAGCTTGACTGCTGACTGAGCTAGACTCTGCCAACTGAGCTTGACTCAGCCACTTCAGCTAGACTCTACCAACTGAGCTTGACTCTGCCAACTGAGCTTGACTCTACTGACTGAGCTACACTCTACCGACTGAGCTTGACTCTATCGACTGAGCTTGATTCTGCCATGTGTATGAAATAAACAACTGAACACTGGTGTGGTATTTTCCAGATGCTGTTCAAATACTGGCTTTAGAAGCCTGTAATAGCTTATGTTTTTTGGAATATCATCTATTCAAACCACAATTTAAAACAAAAATGTGTTATTGATTCTATGTAGACTACTGGCTGACCCTCTTTCCATGATCACTGGTGTCTAGAAACTTGAAACGTCAACTAATACACAGCGATAAACACGTATTTCAAGTGTGTTCTTATTTGCATGAGATAATTGTCACCTAAATCTCTGTAATATATTATGAATATCATTATGTTCAAATTTATATAAATACCCAACTTTATACAGTACAAAACGCATTAACGTTATTACTGAATATTTCATGGTGCATTATTTATTTTAAGTCTATCAGAAAGGGGAACAAAAATTGACAGTGCATTGCTTCATAGGGAAACATTCTTGCATTCTATTGGTTAACTATGTTAGTGAGGCATGGTAACCTAGAAATGATGGTATCAGTTTTGAGCAAAAGGATTATCAGCATATGAAACAAGACAGTTTTTAATTTTTAACAGATAAGAGTTTGCCTAAACATTTTTTGTTGTTGTTATTTTATTTATAATTTTTTTTTAATTAATGAATTTCAAAAACTAGATATCTGGTAGCCCACCAGGCTTACAACTTTGACGATAATGGTTGCCCGGTTGATAAATCGGGTAGCCCTGGGCATCCAAACATGGCATTTGTCCAAGCCTGAATTGATAGAAATGAAAACGGTTGTTTGCTCAGTGCTGCAAAGTAATCGTACAATATTTGCTCAATACTGCATGGATTCAATATTGAGGTGGCTGGCTGGCTGAATAATCTAAGAGTGCATCTTAAAATAACAACACTTTATTTAATTTTCCAGAAAACAGAAAAGAAATTGAAGGATTGCATTGATTAAATCTTGTGACACTGTGACGTAATCACCGATTCATGTATATAAGATGGTGCATGTATTTGATTCCAGGATGTAGCAGACAATTTTACACAGAATCTTTTATATGTATATATAATTCCCACTGATCACATACTATGTACTATAGCCTTTAAAACCAAAGAAGGAAGGAAGGAAATGTTTTATTTAACAACGCACTCAACACATTTTAATTATGGTTATATGGCATCAGACATATGGTTAAGGACCACACAGATATATAGAGAGGAAACCCGCTGTCGCCACTTCATGAGCTACTTTTTTGATTAGCAGCAAGGGATCTTTTATATGCACCATCCCACAGACAGTATAACACATACCACGGCCTTTGATATACCAGTCGTGGTGCACTGGCTGGAGTGAGAAATAAATAACCCAATGGGCCCACTGACAGGGATCGATCCCAAACCGACCGCACATCAAGCGAGTGCCATACCACTGGGCTACATTCCGCCTCTTTAAAACCAATGAGGGGTGGAATTTAGCTCAGGAAAAAATGTAGCGGGTTTCCTCTGATAACTATGAGTTAGAATGACCAAATGTTTGACATCCAACAGCCGATGATTAATTAATCAATGTGCTCTAGTGGTGTCGCTAAACAAAACAAACGTTTTTAAACCAGAGATGTTCCAATGATTGATGATAACTGAAACCTGATCAGTTGCGCTCTGCCAGTTTGATGACTGATTGTCAAAATCCATAATCATTTGTCATGGAAAAGGTTAACTGTAATTGTTCCGCCAGATTAAATGATGGAATTAATGTACCGTAAATATGTTTGCGGTTGGTCTTTGATTTCATGTGTACATAAAACAAAAACATATTAAAAAGTTATTAAAGGTAAAATGAGGGGTTTTGTCGGATCTATATGGAGTACACGACAATAGGTGCATGGTCTTTTTAAATCAAGTCTGTCTTATGTTTATATAATTCTAACCCATTGTGTAACTGAAAGTTGATTGGTTGGTTTGTTTGTTTGTTGGGGGTTTTCTTTGTTGTTTGGTTGATGCAAACCAATTATAACCAATGACTGAATGAAATAAGTGTATCCTACAATATTTGTGTATGTATACATTTTTTCTCTCAAATATATGTTGTAATTACAACCACATTTTATGTGTGTACTATGTAAATGTAAGATCAAATAAAACATTTAATAAAAAAAAAAATGACAACCCAGCACATAAATACAATAATAAAATAAATGTTTAACGACAACTCAGCACATAAATACGCATTGGCTATTGGGTGTCAAACAAAGGTAACTAGATGAATAGGGTTAAATGAAAAATAAACCTTTTATGGTTATGTAAACAAAAACACAGTGTAAAGAGCTGTGGGTAAACGCACCATACAATATGAACCTCAAAGTAAGTATATTTTAAGACTATGTACTGATGACTGATGACTAAATGCCACCTGATTCCAGACTCTTGCTCTGACTATCGTATGATGAAGTTGCCTTGAACTCTTGTCTCGATTAAATCTCCCCCCTCCTCACACTGGGGGTTATGATTAATTTGTGGTATCAGCTGTCATGCTTCTAATACTGAGTACAACGGAAATGCAGCAAGTGTCTCGCTAGTATACAGTGGTGACAAGTCGCCTGTTGCGACTAAAGAGAAAAAGAAGAGGAAGGTTAGGAGACATATTGGAAGCAACTGCAGGGACTGCAACAGGAGCCGACCCAAAATACATGTCAGTGATGGACTCAGTGGGGGTACCAAACCTGGTGGCTCAACTGCCACAAGCGGTCCCATCTATTGAATTGCCCCCTGTGGAGCCCATGGGAGGACACATTACCTATGTAGACAACCCAGCCAGCCCCACAGCCTTGCCAATGGTGGTAGCTACTCCTTGGAAGACAAAGGAGGCCTCCTCTGCTGTTATTACAAGCTCGGAACCAGTCCAGATGCCAGCAGTGAAGGCTCATCCTCCGGAATGCAGTCCTTGGAACTTAGCTAAGACAACACTGCCACCATGCTATCACCAATTTATTATCGGTGACTTAGAAAGCGTTGAAGATCTCAAGTTGCATTCCAAGATGCTCAAGTTCAAGGCCATGCACACCCGGAGAAGAGAGTACACAATGGATGCCTACAACAACTGGAACCCTACCACCTCTGGACTTTCCTTGACGATAAGGCAGGATGATTTGTTCTGCCAAGTATGGATCAACACCAACATGTCAAACCACACCATCTACCAGATGTTTCGAATCATGCTTGGAGAGGATCATTAACCATTTTCTGGACTTACCAGATATCCCTCCCTCCCAACTTCAAATTTGCATTTGGATCACAATAGAGCAGCGCCAATCTTTCTGCCAACCTTTCCTCTGGACTTAGGACCTAGATGGACTTTAAAAATGTTTGGACCATTGATCAAAATTCTTTTGTTAATTTTTTCCTAAACAGTCTGATGCACTTTACTTTGGCAGGCCATCTAAACCCAACTTGTAACTTTAGGCTCAGTTTACCGTTGGGCAACATGCCATGGATCTGATGACAAATACAACAAAAAGTATTGATTTGCTGGATTATGTCATGACATGACTTCCCAAGAGTGCCTTTCTTCACAGCACTGAACATTACATTGGCAGCAGGGTTAAAGAGTAACAACAGTAAATACCAAACTGAAATCATTTAATTTATTTCAGTTCAGCAGAATTAATTGTAAATAAGTGGATAAATGAATGGATAGATTGAAGGATGGATGGATAAAAGGATGGATAGATGGATGGGTGGATGGATGGATGGATGATGGGTGGATGCATGGATAAAAGGATGGATGGATGGGGATGGATGGATGGATGGATGGATGGATGGATTTGATTGATTGATTGATTGATTGGTTGATTGGTTGATTGATTGATTGATTGATTGATTGAGTAATGGAGTGAGGGACAGAGTGATGGGAAGGAGGAATGGATGGATTGATGGATGGATTGAAAGGATGGGATGGTTGAATGGATGGATAGATGGAGGAAAGGATGGTGGAAAGAAGAAAGGAAGAATATAGAGATGGAGGGAGGGGATTTAGACATTGTGTGTTGGAAGACATTGTTCTCTATATTTAAACTCTTAACAGAACCCTGATGTACTTATGTAGATCAGTTTTCAGCAACAACAATTATTATATCAGCACACATGTGTCATTATATTCAGTAATTGTAGATATTTTACTTATCAGTCTCTCGTTAACAATTCATCTTCAAGAAATGACAAATATACAAGATATTCTTGCAACCACTTGTGACTGTTTTTTTATCATTTGTTAGTATGGAATTATCATACAAATAAAAGATCCCTTGCTACTAATGAAAAAATGTAGCAGGTTTCCCCTCTGTGACTATATGTCAAAGTTACCAAATGCTCATTGTGCTCTAGTGTTGTTATTAAAAAAACAACCTAAATTTAATTTTGCTCATCCAGACATAAAACATTGCTTGCTAGTTGAGAGAAACAAACCGTACCCAGTTCATGTACACACACAATTTAAATCACAATGCTGAGTATATTTTTAATGTTTAAACATTTAGAGTATGTCATTCTACCATTTCTGTTAGTGATTATCTTTGACCTATGTAAAGTAAAAAAGAAATATTTTCCATGTCAGCACTGAAAAGATGATATGCTACACAAAGAATAGCTGGTTAATGATGTAGGATATTGGCTTTATCCCAAGAAGATATAAATCAGAATCTGATCTATCATAAAGTATTATCTTGTACATTAATACTAAATCGGATTCATATGGACAATATAGGTCATAAAGCATTATCTTGTACATTAATACTAAATCGGATTCATATGGACAATAGGTCATAAAGCATTATCTTATACATTAATACAAACTCAGATTCATATGGACAATAGGTCATAAAGCATTATCTTATACATTAGTACTAACTCAGATTCATATGGACAATATAGGTTATAAAGCATAATCTTGTACATTAATACTAAATCAGATTCATATGGACAATAGGTCATAAAGCATTATCTTGTACATTAATACTAACTCAGATTCATATGGACAATAGGTCATAAAGCATTATCTTGTACATTAATACTAACTCAGATTCATATGGAAAATAGGTCATAAAGTTTTGTACATTAGTACAGGTCCTAATCTAGCCAGTGAAATGAGCAGTTTTTTTTTTGGATGGATGGATGGATGGATGGATGGATGGATGGATGGATGGATGGATGGATGGATGGATGGATGGATGGATGGATGATGAAAGGGTGGATAGATAGATGAAAGGGTGGATGGATAGATGGATGGATGGATGGATGGATGGATGGATGGATGAATTAATGGAGTGAGGGGAAGGAGAAATGGATGGATTGAAAGGATGGGATGGTTGAATTGATGGACTGAAAGGATGGGATGGATTGATGGGATGGGACGGTTGAATGGATGGACAGATGGAGGAAAGGATGGTGGGAGGAAGAAAGGAATTAAATTCTTAACAGAACCCTGATGTACTTATGTAGATCATTTTTCAGCAATAGTTGACTGCACATTCTAAACAATTTATTATATGAGCACACATGTGTCATTATATTCAGTAATTGTAGATATCAGTCTCTTGTTAACAATTCATCTTCAAGTAATGACAAATGTACAAAATATTCTCGCTACCACTTGTAACTGCTTTTTCCTCATTTGTTATTACGGAAATCCCAAACTGAGCTCTCATTTCACTGTTATGGATTTTGACAAGTGAGCACAAGCATTTCTTTTCAATCAGACTGCAATGGTCAACATTGTCATTACACCAGGGACATAATCAGATTTTATAATACATTTCTGTGAGATGGCACAAAGAGATGATCTAAATTCTATACCTGTTTCTGTGCATAGCCACAGCAGGTAACTTAATTAGAGCAGAATCATTGGTTAGACTGTCATTAGCTAGAAGAGAACACAGATTTCTGCCAGGGTATTCTAGTTAGCGGAATATGAAGAAAAGAACTGCATTGCCATTCTCCTCAATCTCCAATTCCTAACACTTACATTTATGGTGGGAGCATGTGAATGGGAACAGAACTGAGAATGAGGTGGACCTTCCTTTCTCCTCACCTCCAACAGAAATGTTTGATTAACCAGCTATGTTGTATTGTCAATATTTAAATTGTTTTACGTAATTATTTGTATAAACTAGTTTTTTTAACCTTTCATATAAATCCTTTTTAAATTCCTTGTAACTAAATTTTATTTAATGATTAATTCAGTATTTTTATGAAAACATTTGTATAAATGTTTTTAACCTTTCACATAAACATTTAAAAAAATATATATATATATATAAATATATTTTTTTATAATTATTATTATTATTTTTTTTTTTTTTACATTGATCCATCCCATCTCGTTCTGAGTACAGTTTCTGGCCTTAGTCATAAATTGTGCTCACAACGAACGTGCTTGAACATTAAATTGATATAAGCATGTTATTTCCCGACAGTCATTTGTGGGCATACATACACTGCCATTCTAGAAGAGAAACACGCTTATCCAGAAGAGGCAGGATATAGCCAAGTGGTAAAGCACTCGCTTCGTGTGCGGTCAGTCTAGGATTGATCCCCATCAGTGGGCCCATTGAGCTATTTTTCATTCCAGCCAGTGCACCACGACTGAAATATCGAAGGCTGTGGTATGTGCTACCCGTGGAATGGTGCATATAAAAGATGCCTTGCTAGTAATGAAAAAATTTAGCAGGTTTCCTCTCTATGACTATATGTCGAAATTACCAAATATGACATCCAATAGCCAATGATTAATAAATTAATGTGCTCTAGTGGTGTCATTAAACAAAACTAAATTGAACTTTGCTCATCCAGACATAAAGCATTGCTAGTTGAGAGAAACAGATTGTTACCAGTTTAAATTACAATCCTAAATATGTATGTCATTCTGTTCTTTCTGTTAGTAATTATTTTTGACCTACGTAAAGTAAAAAATAAATATTTTCCATGTCAGCACTGAAAGGATGATATGCTTACATGAAGAATAGCTAGTTAATGATGTAGGATATCGGCTTTATCCTGAAAAGATATAAATCAGAATCTGATATGCCATAAAGTATTATCTTGTACATTAATACTTAATCGGATTCATATGGACAATAGGTCATAAAGTATTATCTTGTACATGAATACTAACTCAGATTCATATGGACAATAGGTCATAAAGTATTATCTTGTACATTAATACTAACTCAGATTCATATGGACAATAGGTCATAAAGTATTATCTTGTACATTAATACTAACTCAGATTCATATGGACAATAGGTCATAAAGTATTGTCTTGTACATGAATACTAACTCAGATTCATATGGACAATAGGTCATAAAGCATTGTCTTGTACATTAGTACTAACTCAGATTCATATGGACAATAGGTCATAAAGTATTGTCTTGTACATGAATACTAACTCAGATTCATATGGACAATAGGTCATAAAGCATTGTTTTGTACATTAGTACTAACTCAGATTCATATGGACAATAGGTCATAAAGCATTGTCTTGTACATTAGTACTAACTCAGATTCATATGGACAATAGGTCATAAAGCATTGTTTTGTACATTAGTACAGGCCCTAATCTTGCCAGTGAAATAAGCAGTTTTTTCTCCTAAAGTCAGCTCAAGTCGCCAAGTTATTAGCAATAGTGAGAAGTCGAAGTCGCCATAATATTCTGGACCTAATCCGATTTCAAAAACGAAATCACAGAACAGACGTCAAGATTCCGACTTGTTTAGTGTCATAGCTCACTTGGCACCTTGTTGCTGTGTACTGGACTTTGGCGCCAGACTGTATCCTTGAGTAATCATGAATCAGCCTATTAACGGGAAATGGGTTTTGTGTATGTGCAGTGTAATAAACGATTGCCTTGATGAAATAATGTTTTACCATGTCTAATTTGTTATCAAAATAAACCAACTCATGTTAATACTCATGCCAGTGTCTGTTGTGAAGAGATTAAATACATGTCGTAGTCTTCTGGGAAGGGAGAAGTCACTTCTCCTACTTTTTCAATTCTAGATTAGGGCCTGC
Organism: Gigantopelta aegis; assembly: GCF_016097555.1. Taxonomy (NCBI): domain Eukaryota; kingdom Metazoa; phylum Mollusca; class Gastropoda; order Neomphalida; family Peltospiridae; genus Gigantopelta; species Gigantopelta aegis. The sequence continues at coordinate 50,105,409 of NC_054701.1, forward strand.
ATTAGTAAGAAGTCAGTTAAGTAGACAGTAGTTGTGTCATAAAGCATAATTAATATATCAGATGAGCATATAAGCCTATTAAACCAGATGTTAAAAAGTAGTTTGTGTTTAAATTCAGAAAATAAGTCCACATACACTTGTCCTGATGTTCACTTTTAATGGTTGGCTGCTGATTATGTATTATCTGTGAGAGACAAAGCTATTAGTGTCAGAAAATGCCTTTCAGTGTTACGGTAGGTAGACTGTATTCCATAAAGGCTCGTACCTGAAAACCGTGTTAGAAAAGCATAATGGAATGTCATTAGCATGTTTCCCCTCGAGATTACTTTAATGATGTCTACACTCGTGCCATAATCAGTAACCTTAGAAACAGAATAATGTCTTTGTGGAAAATTTTATGTAACTTATGGCAACCAGAACAAGAACGAATCCCCAAAGTCACTATTTTGTAAAATCTGCAGTTTTGAAGCAATCTAAAAGAACTGAAAATGTATGCACACAAGTAACTCACTCCCCATTTAGGATTTTTGCATCTTTAGGAATATCAAACACCATGGATTTGTATGATAATTACTGAGAAATTCCACAATGTTTTAATATCACAATACCAGAAGTAATGATATACAACTTGTAAAAAATAAATATCAAACACATCAAACATATATTTCTACACCAAACCATCAGTTACTTAATGATCACACTGACATGCATGCACACACATTTTTAGAGGTGAGGGTTGCACAGAGAATGAATGAATGGATGAATGAATGGATGGATGGATGGATGGATGGATGGATGGATGGATGGATGGATGGATGGATGGATGGATGGATGGATGGATGGATGGATGGATGGATGGATGGATGGATGAATAAAGGTTGTAAAAATTTAATTGAAATGCAACCTAACATAAACACATCTATTTATGATTAAAAAAATTACCTTTTTGTTTTACCATCTCAAGAAATGTCAAAATATACATTATCTGTATGTATATTTAATTTATTAATTAAGAGTTTAACTACATAAATATAAATAGGAATACACTTGGATGTTTACACATAAACACACGTGAACTTACTGAGTAGGCCCCAATTTTAAGTTATACATATTCTATTTGAATTGATATTTTAGACAATAAATATTAAATGTCCAAATTAAAAATAACTGTTTGTTACCAGGATGTATATTTTCCTTTTTATTGAGTATTTCACATTAAAGTTACATTATAACCATGTCAAACAACAGTCAATGGTGTTAATGATATGCTTATTAAATATATATATATATATATATACACAGTTGAATCCCGTTTACTCGAACCCTGTCGGTGCTCGAGAAAGTGTTCGACCCATCGGGTAGTTCGACCGAACCATTCGGTTAACATCGGATATTTCCATAACATCAGTTAGAAAGTTGAATTAAATAAATATTATTTTGGTAACTGCAAACTTAAAAATTTGATCAATGTGTTATACAGCAAAATATCAGAGTGAAAGGATTTATTACAAATTACTCCGATTGTGTGATGCAGAAGCCCTTGTCGGTATTAATTAAATGTGTGGTTGCTGAAGTGATGACAGCTGAGTAACTCACTCATTGTTTCATTTAACACTGGTCTTGTAGACATGTTCAGAGTAATGCTTCCAGCCAAGGCCATTTTGTGCGCTGCTCCTATGCCGACGGGTGAGACTGAGTTGTTCTTACTCTGTTCCGACCCGTTCGGTTTTTACATATTAAAGGGTCACAGCGTCTTATGAATGATGTAACGTTTTTGTTCTCTTGGTTGACAGAGAGGCGCCTCTGGACTTCTGAATCAACGGAATAAGTTTCGCCCTCCACGGCTCACCAGACGCAAAACTTTCCTCCAACTTACCCTTCTCTACAATACCAGCGATGGGTCAACTAGTGTTGCTCTCCTAGCAACACCACCGCTGGACTATAACCAAATTAAGGAGGGGTGTCGAGACTGGAGGGCACTGAGGCTGGGGGGGGGGGGGGGGGGGTGGATGGGGGGTTGGGGTGGGGGGATGGGGGTCATTGGAAATAGGAGATAGACACTTAGGCGTAGGCGGTTCGGCCATAGGGAGTGCTAGGTTTGTCCGGGGACAACCCCTGCCCCCCCCCTCCCATTTTCCGCCCACTCCGCCTCCCACACAAAAGTTACCGATATGATTGACACCCTTTTCCTTGATCCTTCTTTCAACTTCCAACCACTAAATCAAGACTTCCTTTGGCATGGATAATTTCTCCCTTTCATGGTAACATCTCCCCCTTTTTTTCGAATAGACTTTGGGGCAATTAAATTGGTAAAAATTAATAAAATTAAAATTAAGTTATTTTTTATATTTGGGCTGCCCAATCAAATGCGACAAATTTTAAAGTAAAATTAGATTTAGAACTGTATTTTATAGTGACACTTTTTTGGAAATTTGCAAACAAATTCTTAAATAATTATTTTAAAGTCCCATATCTTTCAAGTTAAGAAATAAAAATCAAAATTTTCCCATAAAGTTTCTGCCCTGAGTCAGGCCACTGGCATCCAGAGATGGGACTCGGGATAGACATGCTCGAAACCTTCATGGTATAGGAGCATGATAAACCTTCAAGTCAAGCCATTTTGTGCACTAATTGTTTGACTGATATCACGGTTCATCGAACATGTACCGTAACTCTAGCTGTACTTGAAAGACCATTACCGATAGCTGCTTAACACACAACATGACGGGTATGGCAAAGAAAGGATTGCATGGCTATTGTTGCTAATCTCCAATTCATCTATAGCTCATTTCGCCTAAATAATTATAATCCGAAGGTTGTAATAACCAACTGCGCAAGCACGGCAATTGTTCGGAAAACCACCTTTTCGGTGGTTTTCCATTTGATATTTGATGAATCACCAGTTCGAGGGAAATATAGCTAATAACACAGACGGGACCGATAATTTAGTTTGAGAGAAGGCTTATAGTCGACCCTGGACGTGTTCGACCCATCATCACTTAATATAAGGGTTTACCGGACAAAAATCTCGGGACTTCGTTTTTGGTTCAAGCGTTGTGGTGTGATCGACCCTTCCGAGGTCGAGCCAATGAGATTCTACTGTATATATATATATATATATATATATATGATCATTTATTTCTTTAAAGACACTATAGATCTATATCAGTTCCATGATTTTCAAAGCCATGAAAAATTATTTCTAAAATCTTATGATATTCAATGATTTTCAAAAGCTGTGAAGACCATGGAAGGAAGGAAATGTTTTATTTAATGACGCATTCAACACATTTTATTTACGGTTATATGGCGTCGAAACATATGGTTAAGGACCACACAGATATGAGAGAAGAAACCTGCTGTCGCCACTTCATGGGCTACTCTTGTCGATTAGCAGCAAGGGATCTTTTATATGCACCATCCCACAGACAGGATAGTACATACCACAGCCTTTGTTAAACCAGTTGTGGAGCACTGGCTGGAATGAAAAATAGTCCAAATGGGCCCACCAACGGGAATCGATCCTAGATCGATTGCACATCAGGCGAGTGCTGTACCACTGAGCTACATCCCGCCCCTGGAGACCATGGAATGCAGGTTGGAACCAACTGAGATGACAGAGAATAATCTTTTTTAAAAATGGGCTACACACATTAGATTATGTTATTTCCATTTTTATTCTAATATATTTCCCAAGTACTGGAACGTAATCCTGTGATAGTCAGAAGTGGTCATGCTAATAGCAGACATTTTCAACATCTGTCAGTTGTTACTTACATTAATGTAAAATTAATTCTCTATTGATTGGGAAATAAAAATGTTCTTGTTATATCTTGCCTGGACAATATGTCTGTCTGTGGCTATATTTACACTGTGTAGCACTTTGCCAACTAAGGAATATTAGTGAATACTAGTCTATTGACAATTCTTAAGAGACCGTGTAGGCTATAAGTGAAGAAGCGCAGATATAATCATAAGAGGCATCATATGATTCATTCTTCACTCTCAGAGCCCTAACAAATAACACAGCAGACATAAAAGTCATTAGGTAGGAAAATAGTTGACACTGTGACAATTTCCATAATCATTTCTTATCCCAGCCAGTGCATCATGACTGGTATATATCAAAGGCTGTCGTATGTGATATTCTGTCTGTGGGATGGTGCATAATAAAAATCCCTTGCTACTAATGGAAAAATGTAGCTGGTTCTGTCTCTAAGACTATATGTCAAAATTACCAAATGTTTGACAACCAATAGCCAGTGATTAATAAATCAATGTGGTCTATGGTGTCGTTAAACAAAACCAGCTTTAACTGTAATTTCCTTAATCATGGTGTACAACACCAGTAAGAGTCCAACTAAACACCACAGTTTTGATTGAAATAATGAGTGACAAGCTAAAGCACAAATCCAAGAATAGACATTTATCTAATAACATATTGTTAATGCAATGTGTTTATTAATAACCAGTGATCAATTTGTAAATTATAGATCTATCCTGGCTCCACATCCGATGGGAAGGAATGAATCTGAACAACAAAACCATTTTCCTTAGTTAAAATCATATCTCTTCACAAGATCACCTGTGATTAATAAGTACATTAGGTCTATCCTGGCTCCACATCCGATGGGAAGGAATGAATCTGAACAACAAAACCATTTTCCTTAGTTAAAATCATATCTTTTCACAAGATCACCTGTGATCAATAACTACATTAGGTCTATCTTGGTTCTACATCCAGTTGGAAGGAAGGAAGAACTCTGAACAACAAAACCATTTTCCATAATTAAAACCATATCTCTGCACAAGGCAGAGTCAAAAGTTCATTTTGGCAAATTCATGATTGCTTCTATGAATCATTATCAGGTGCTTGCCTATAGGAAGACTGCCACTCCCAGGAAATTCTTTGAATGTTATCACATTTCTTGCACTGCCTCTAAGAAAACTGCCACTTATAGAATCTATATTAAAATGTACAGAAGACACTACTGAAAAGGCAGGACCCACTTTTCAGTTATTATTGCTATTGCATGTGTGAGTTTGCTATTAAATGCACAACAACCCTAACCCTTGTGTGCAATTTTGGGGTTGTTTATTGTTCACCAGAAAACATGCTGTTGTGTCAACTTAGACATTAGAACTACAAATCTGACTGGTGGGTGTATACTACCAAATCAAATCCCATAGATGACAATAGTAACATATGTGGCTAAAACTCCTACCTGCAGCGTATCAATCGACATAAACGCCATGGATATAAATACTACCACCCCTCACCCTTAAAGTGAATCAGAAAAAAATGGGGGTCAAGCTGCTCATTTATGAGATAACAGGTAGGGTCCATGACTACCCTAGTTCCGCACAAAATTTTGGTACTTTTTTTTTACAGGGACCCCATTACCTGTTTCAAGAACAAGGCTACTTGACACAGTGGTACTAGATGAAATAAAATTGCATATTTTTTTTACCCAGATGAAACTTTTTTTTATAACCAACACACTCACATTTATCACTAATCACAGGACATGTGGTGTTTACTTCTCTATCAAAAGTTGGGTGCACCTCGAACTTAGACCCAGCTGGAAGTTATTTGGTTTAGTATTACCTGGGGAGTTCAGTACATATAGCTGTAATGGCTTCACTCAGGGCCAGGAATCACTATCAATATAGTGATGTTATCAGGTATTCACGAAAGGTGAGCATGTCCTGCCCCATTGGTTGCGCTCATCATGAGTACAGACTATAGTCATAAAGTCACATTGTTTTTAATGCCAGATTTTGACTGAAGAGGTGAAAAGGCACGTACAAGTTCAAAATAGTTCACATTTTAGTCAGTGATGCATCATATCATGAAATCTACCATAAAATGTTTTTGAAAGCTTTTAGGTTTCCTTAAATGTTATAACCCTGAACAAACAAATGATCTACTAAAATATGTAATTTAAAGTAGGTATATGATATTTGTTCTCAGCACATTTAAAAGCATGGCTATGTGATGTTTACAATTTTTATTGGGGTTTTTCCCTTTCCAACCAGTGCACCACAACTGGTCAAAGGCTGTGGTATGTGCTTTCCTGCTTGTGAGAGAATGCATATAAAAGATCCCTTGCTACATTAGGAAAAATGTAACGGGTTTCTTCTGATGACTATGTGTCAGAATTACCAAATGTTTGACATCCAATAGCCGATGTTTTGTTAATCAATGTGTTCTAGTGGTGTCATTAAATATATATATATATATATATACACACATATACATATTTATTTATATATATGTATGTATGTATGTATTTAAGAATGAATTTTTTTAAAACTAAAAAATTGTTATTTTCTAATTTTGCCCCAGGGATTCGAAATTGATTTTAAATTGACCGTTGTGATATACAAAATATAACTGTTTTTCGGTCTTGTTTTAAATTTATTTGGCTAGTACTATGTTTTGTTTACAGCCGGATACGATGTATTTGTTTTTAAAAAATTGTTAGGAAAGGGATAACAACAAACCAACCACTGAAAAATGGAGCTTAGAGGCTTAAGCGGCGTGTAGTCGGGTGGAGACTAAGATATCCTTGAGACTTGGATTTTTTCTATATGCAATAACCGGACGTACTGTAATAGGGTTTTTCATAACAGTTTGCAGATTTAAAAACTCCTCCTTCATAAGTTTACCAATATCAACGCTACGTCGACTGTAAATTATTGGAAAAATTATTTTATCTCTTTTTACAGCTTTACCAGAAATTATGTATGTATGTATGTATGTATGTATGTATGTATGTATGTATGTATGTATGTATGTATGTATGTATGTATGTATGTATGTATGTATGTATGTATGTATGTATGTACAAAGGCCATGTTTGTATCCTGCCTAGCGCAAATAAAAGATCCCTTGCTGTATCAGAAAGAGTAGTCCATGTAGTGGTGACAGCAGGTTTGTATCTGTGTGTACCATATGTCTGTATGTATGTGACCAAATGTGCATACATATGTATGTATGTATGTACATGTATGTATGTATGTATGTATGTATGTATGTATGTATGTATGTATGTATGTATGTATGTATGTATGTATGTATGTATGTACGTACGTACGTATGTACGCATGCATGCATGCACACACACACACATATATTTTGACATTTGGTCAATAGAGAAAAAGAGTTAAAGAAAGAAATGTTTTTTATTTAACGACGCACTCATCACATTTTATTTACGGTTATATGGCGTCAGACATATGGTTAAGGACCACACAGATTTTGAGAAGAAACCTGCTGTCACCACTACATGGACTACTCTTTCTGATTAGCAGCAAGGGATCTTTTATTTGCGCTTCCCACAGGCAGGATAGCACAAACCATGGCCTTTGTTGAACTAGTTATGGATCACTGGTCGGTGCAAGTGGTTTACACCTACCCATTGAGCCTTGCAGAGCACTCACTCAGGGTTTGGAGTCGGTATCTGGATTAAAAATCCCATGCCTCGACTGGGATCCGAACCCAGTACCTACCAGCCTGTAGACCGATGGCCTAACCACAACACCACCGAGGCCGGTGAAAAAGAGTTAAAACCTTCTGCCACCATACAGGCTACTTTTTACTGATAAAGCAACCATGGATTTTGTTTTTGTATGTGATACAGTCACTGTCTAGAAATAAGTCAATTTGTGAAGTGACTGAAACTCTCGGGAAATTTACAAATTGCCTTAATATTCCAATCATTATATCAACTGACAAAAATCATGCTATTTATTTGACAGAGTGACTGAAAAGGAATTTAATAAAAAACAAAAATGAAAATACTTTGTACTTTTCAGTAAATATTGATGTCATTTGCTGATATGATACATGTACATGCACGACATTCAATTGTGTTTGATCAGGAATGCCTTTACTGAATCATTATCCTTTGTGTTGCTATGCAGTATTAACATAATGACTGCTCCCTTATTACATGAACACTTGTTCTGTTCATGTGTAGTGTAAGTGTTAGTACTAATAACTTCTAGATCTTGATTTACGGTTATGTTTATGGATGTTAATCTCAATGGTTGTTAAAAATGTTTTAAAGAGACATTCCTGAGTTTGCTGCAATTTTTAAGATGTTATCGACTAACAGAGACCTTTTGACAACTGTAATTACATATCAAATATATCTGTCTGCATAAAATATTAGTGGCTGTATATTAAATGAGTTTTTGATCGTTCTAATAGTTGTACTAGGTTAAATTTCATTTTATTTCCTAAAAAATATTTGCTCGTACGTACTAAATTATTTGATGACAAAATCCAGTTTGGGCTTCTTACAAATATTAAGACAGCCAGAAATACATTGAATATACAGACACTGATATTCTAAAAAAATAAATAAAATTAATATTTAAGTTTAATCGTAGAAATATTTTATTAGTTGGAAACATCTTACAATGCAGCAAACTCGGGAATGTCCCTTTAATATATCAATTTAATTTTTAATTGAAATTCTTTTGTATTTAGCTCAGTGTTAAAGTTCTTGTTTTTGGCTTATCATTTCTCGCACATTTTATTATTACTACTAGATGAGTGAAACTTGGTTAATCACAATGCAAAAGATATTAAATTAATTTTTTAAATGTTTAATAATGTTTTGTCAATTTGATTTTTTTTTTTTTTTTTTTTTAGATTGAACTAGATTAATAATGTACCATAATAATGATTTTTTTTTATCACATTATGAATCTGAAAAACAAATTTAATTACTTTTTATTTTTGTGTGCATGTGTTGAGATGAACAAATATGTGTTCAACTATGGTATGTGCAACATCAAATCTGTTTGTGGCAGATGGCATGCTTAATTCCAAAGAACTCTTGTTCATGGCATGATGTGGAAAGTGCATATGTTACCATTAATGTTTAAAAAAACAAAGATAATACCAAGGCCTTTACTTTTAAAACTTAAAATTGTGTGCAGTATGTGGTGCGAGTTTAGGTCAGGTCATGTTACAGTGTTTAACGTGCACATTCAGAACAAGCTGTTGTAGTGCATGCCTGTCCTGGGCACAGGTACCAGCCTCGGAGGGGGACCGCCTGCACTGGCAGGTGCAAGGGAGCACCATCAGTCCAGCCATAGCTGGTAACAGGCGGAGGGTGATATGGTGCTATGGAATTTGGAATGTCCCGTAGGATTGAGCCAAAGAGAATGGGTGCGCACTTTCGATGAAGGAATTTAGGCACAATTTTGTATGGTCAGCCAAAAGGTAAAGATAGGGAGCTACGTATAGTTTTAGACATTAGTAAACCGAGAGTAGCTCATTAATTGGACCTAGCTGGTGTTGATGTGTCTCCCTAGGTTGCCCATAGGGGCCCTTAAAAGGGCCTGATCTGTTCAGATCGTGTGAGTTTAGACTGACTGTTTGTGTTTTATATCCACAGAGTCAGGTGATCAGTTCTGGATGAACCATTAAAAATATGTGGAAATGGAGTCTATTGTTGACCTGGGACTGCAAACCCACTTGCTGACCATTTTCAAACCTACCTGGTTACAACAGACTCAAGAGTTACCCTCATAAGGAAGGACTTTATTCTGACACTTATTTTATGTTTGATAAACATTGTAGTGTGTAATTGTTATATTTACAAAAAACCCACACAAATAAAACAAAACACACACACATAAAAAAAAAAAAAAAAAAAAAATCCCAAAACATCTCTAAAGAAATACAGCATTTTGCAGTGATTGTTACAGATCCATCTGTACAAAAACCTGGCCATAAGTTCTTGAGAGGTTGTGATGTAAACACAATAATATGGTGACTGCCTACCGGTACTGGGGCTGTGTTCAGCCAGACTGAGCAGAAAAACATCCGCTAGACTGGTTTATGCTCTTCACAGTAAACCAAATGGCCATGTTGGGAACCAATCAAATTGTTCTCAGACATTAGCAAAATATTTGCTGGCTGAACTTGGGACAGGTGACACAAAGTTTCCAGAATGTCTAATGTTTTAAGACAATGTTTAGGAGTCCTGCATGGGTCTCATTCCACTAAGATCAACTTAAGTGCATAAGGTAGTTCGTTTTTGGTTCAAGCGTTGTGGTGTGATGGACCCTTCCGAGGTCAAGCCAAGGAGATTCTACTGTATATATATATATATATATATATGATCATTTATTTTTTTAAAGACACTATAGATCTATATCAGTTCCATGATTTTCAAAGTCATGAAAAATTATTTCTAAAATCTTATGATTTTCAAAAGCTGTGGAGACCTTGGAAGGAAGGAAATGTTTTATTTAATGACGCACTCAATACATTTTATTTACGGTTATATGGTGTCGAAACATATGGTTAAGGACCACACAGATATGAGAGAGGAAACCTGCTGTCGCCAATTCATGGGCTACTCTTGTCGATTAGCAGCAAGGGATCTTTTATATGCACCATCCCACAGACAGGATAGTACATACCACGGCCTTTGTTAAACCAGTTGTGGAGCACTGGCTGGAATGAGAAATAGTCCAAATGGGCTCACCAACGGGAATCGATCCTAGATCGATCGCACATCAGGCGAGTGCTGTACCACTGAGCTACATCCCGCCCCTGGAGACCATGGAATGCAGGTTGGAACCAACTGAGATCATAGAGAATAATCTTTTTTTTTAAATGGGCTACACACATTAGATTATGTTATTTCCATTTTTATTCTAATATATTTCCCAAGTACTGGAACGTAATCCTGTGATAGTCAGAAGTGGTCATGCTAATAGCAGACATTTTCAACATCTGTCAATTGTTACTTACATGTACATTAATGTAAAATTAATTCTCTATTGATTGGGAAATAAAAATGTTCTTGTTATATCTTGCCTGGACAATATGTCTGTCTGTGGCTATATTTACACTGTGTAACACTTTGCCAACTAAGGAATATTAGTGAATACTAGTCTGTTGACAATTCTTAAGAGACCGTGTAGGCTATAAGTGAAGAACCACAGAGTTAATCATAAGAGGCATCATATGATTCATTCTTCACTCTTAGAGCCATAACACATATAACACAGCAGACATAAAAGTCATTCAGTATGAAAATAGTTGACACTGTGACAATTTCCATAATCATTTCTTATCCCAGCCAGTGCATCATGACTGGTATATATCAAAGGCTGTCGTATGTGATATTCTGTCTGTGGGATGGTGCATAATAAAAATCCCTTGCTACTAATGGAAAAATGTAGCTGGTTCTGTCTCTAAGACTATATGTCAAAATTACCAAATGTTTGACAACCAATAGCCAGTGATTAATAAATCAATGTGGTCTATGGTGTCGTTAAACAAAACCAGCTTTAACTGTAATTTCCTTAATCATGGTACACAACACCATTAAGAGTCCAACAAAACACCACAGTTTTGATTGAAATAATGAGTGACAAGCTAAAGCACAAATCCAAGAATAGACATTTATCTAATAAAATATTGTTAATGCAATGTGTTTATTAATAACCAGTGATCAATTTGTAAATTATAGATCTATCCTGGCTCCACATCCGATGGGAAGGAATGAATCTGAACAACAAAACCATTTTCCTTAGTTAAAATCATATCTTTTCACAAGATCACCCGTGATCAATAAGTACATTAGGTCTATCCTGGCTCCACATCCGATGGGAAGGAATGAATCTGAACAACAAAACCATTTTCCTTAGTTAAAATCATATCTTTTCACAAGATCACCTGTGATCAATAAGTACATTACGTCTATCTTGGCTCTACATCCAGTTGGAAGGAAGGAAGAACTCTGAACAACAAAACCATTTTCCATAATTAAAACCATATCTCTGCACAAGGCAGAGTCAAAAGTTCATTTTGGCAAATTTATGATTGCTTCTATGAATCATTATCAGGTGCTTGCCTATAGGAAGACTGCCACTTCCAGCAAATTCTTTGAATGTTATCACATTTCTTGCATTGCCTCTAGGAAGACTGCCATTTCTAGAATCTTAAATTAAAATGTACACAAGATGGAGCTCAATATACTGAACACTACTGAAAAGGCAGGACCCACTTTTCAGTTATTATTGCTATTGCATGTGTGAGTTTGTTATTAAACACACAATAACCCAAACCCTTGTATGCAATTTTGGGGTTATTTATTGCTCACCAGAAAACATGCTGTTGTGTAAACTTAGAAATTAGAACTACAAATTTGACTTGTGCATTTTCAGTGGAGTTCAGTACATATAGCTGTAATGGCTTCACTCAGGGCCAGGAATCACTATCAATATAGTGATGTTATCAGGTATTCACGAAAGATGAGTATGTCCTGCCCTATTGGTTGCACTCGTCATGAGTACAGACTATAGTCATAAAGTCACATTGTTTTCAATGCCAGATTTTGACTGAGGAGGTGAAAAGGCATGTACAAGTTCAAAATAGTTCACATTTTAGTCAGTGATGCATCATATCGTGAAATCTACCATAAAATGTTTTTGAAAGCATTTAGATTTCCTTGAATGTTATAACCCTGAACAAACAAATTATCTACTAAAATATGTCATTTAAAGTAGGTATATGATATTTGTTCTCAGCACATTTAAAAGCATGGCTATGTGATGTTTACAATTTTTATTGGGGTTTTTCTCTTTCCAACCAGTGTACCACAACTGTTCAAAGGCTGTGGTATGTGCTTTCCTGTTTGTGAGAGAATGCATATAAAAGATCCCTTGCTACATTAGGAAAAATGTAACGGGTTTCCTCTGATGACTACATGTATGTGTCAGAATTACCAAATGTTTTAGCCGATGTTTTGTTAATTAATGTGTTCTAGTGGTGTCATTAAAAATATTTATATATATATTTTGACATTTGGTCAATAGAGAGAAAGAGTTAAAACCTTCTGCCACCATACAGGCTACTTTTCACTGATAAAGCAACCATGGATTTTGTTTTTGTATGTGTTACAGTCACTGTCTAGAAATAAGTCAATTTGTGAAGTGACTGAAACTCTTGGGAAATGTACAAATTGCCTTAATATTCCAATCATTACCGGTATATCAACTGACAAAAATCATGCTATTTATTTGACTGAAAATGAATTTAATAAAAAACAAAAATGAAAGTAATTTGTACTTTTCAGTAAATATTGATGTCATTTGTTGATATGATACATGTACATACACGACATTCAATTGCGTTTGATCAGGAATGCCTTTACTGAATCATTATCCTTTCTATTGCTATGCAGTATTAACATAATGACTGCTCCCTTATTACATGACCACTTGTTCTGTTCATGTGTAGTGTAAGTGTTAGTACTAATAACTTCTAGATCTTGGTTTACGGTTATGTTTATGGATGTTAATCTCAATGGTTGTTAAAAATGTTTTAAAGAGACATTCCTAAGTTTGCTGCAATTTTTAAGATGTTATCGACTAACAGAGACCTTTTGACAACTGTAATTACATATCAAATATATCTGTCTGCATAAAATATTAGTGGCTGTATATTAAATGAGTTTTTGATCGTTCTAATAGTTGTACTAGGTTAAATTTCATTTTATTTGCTAAAAAAAATTTTTTCGTACGTACTAAATTATTTGATGACAAAATCCAGTTTGGGCTTCTTACAAATATTAAGACAACCAGAAATACATTGAATATACAGACACTGATATTCTAAAAACAAAAACAAAAAATTAATATGTAAGTTTAATCGTAGAAATATTTTATTAGTTGGAAACATCTTACAATGTAGCAAACTCGGGAATGTCCCTTTAATATATCAATTTAATTTTTAATTGAAATTCTTTTGCATTTAGCTCAGTGTTAAAGTTCTTGTTTTTGACTTATCATTTTTTTTTATCACATTATGAATTTGAAAAACAAATTTAATTACTTTTTATTTTTGTGTGCATGTGTTGAGATGAACAAATATGTGTTCAACTATGGTATGTGCAACATCAAATCTGTTTGTGGCAGATGGCATGCTTAATTCCAAAGAACTCTTGTTCATGGCATGATGTGGAAAGTGCATATGTTACCATTAATGTTTAAAAAAACAAAGATAATACCAAGGCCTTTACTTTTAAAACTTAAAATTGTGTGCAGTATGTGGTGCGAGTTTAGGTCAGGTCATGTTACAGTGTTTAACGTGCACATTCAGAACAAGCTGTTGTAGTGCATGCCTGTCCTGGGCACAGGTACCAGCCTCGGAGGGGGACCGCCTGCACTGGCAGGTGCAAGGGAGCACCATCAGTCCAGCCATAGCTGGTAACAGGCGGAGGGTGATATGGTGCTATGGAATTTGGAATGTCCCGTAGGATTGAGCCAAAGAGAATGGGTGCGCACTTTCGATGAAGGAATTTAGGCACAATTTTGTATGGTCAGCCAAAAGGTAAAGATAGGGAGCTACGTATAGTTTTAGACATTAGTAAACCGAGAGTAGCTCATTAATTGGACCTAGCTGGTGTTGATGTGTCTCCCTAGGTTGCCCATAGGGGCCCTTAAAAGGGCCTGATCTGTTCAGATCGTGTGAGTTTAGACTGACTGTTTGTGTTTTATATCCACAGAGTCAGGTGATCAGTTCTGGATGAACCATTAAAAATATGTGGAAATGGAGTCTATTGTTGACCTGGGACTGCAAACCCACTTGCTGACCATTTTCAAACCTACCTGGTTACAACAGACTCAAGAGTTACCCTCATAAGGAAGGACTTTATTCTGACACTTATTTTATGTTTGATAAACATTGTAGTGTGTAATTGTTATATTTACAAAAAACCCACACAAATAAAACAAAACACACACACATAAAAAAAAAAAAAAAAAAAAAATCCCAAAACATCTCTAAAGAAATACAGCATTTTGCAGTGATTGTTACAGATCCATCTGTACAAAAACCTGGCCATAAGTTCTTGAGAGGTTGTGATGTAAACACAATAATATGGTGACTGCCTACCGGTACTGGGGCTGTGTTCAGCCAGACTGAGCAGAAAAACATCCGCTAGACTGGTTTATGCTCTTCACAGTAAACCAAATGGCCATGTTGGGAACCAATCAAATTGTTCTCAGACATTAGCAAAATATTTGCTGGCTGAACTTGGGACAGGTGACACAAAGTTTCCAGAATGTCTAATGTTTTAAGACAATGTTTAGGAGTCCTGCATGGGTCTCATTCCACTAAGATCAACTTAAGTGCATAAGGTAGTTCGTTTTTGGTTCAAGCGTTGTGGTGTGATGGACCCTTCCGAGGTCAAGCCAAGGAGATTCTACTGTATATATATATATATATATATATATGATCATTTATTTTTTTAAAGACACTATAGATCTATATCAGTTCCATGATTTTCAAAGTCATGAAAAATTATTTCTAAAATCTTATGATTTTCAAAAGCTGTGGAGACCTTGGAAGGAAGGAAATGTTTTATTTAATGACGCACTCAATACATTTTATTTACGGTTATATGGTGTCGAAACATATGGTTAAGGACCACACAGATATGAGAGAGGAAACCTGCTGTCGCCAATTCATGGGCTACTCTTGTCGATTAGCAGCAAGGGATCTTTTATATGCACCATCCCACAGACAGGATAGTACATACCACGGCCTTTGTTAAACCAGTTGTGGAGCACTGGCTGGAATGAGAAATAGTCCAAATGGGCTCACCAACGGGAATCGATCCTAGATCGATCGCACATCAGGCGAGTGCTGTACCACTGAGCTACATCCCGCCCCTGGAGACCATGGAATGCAGGTTGGAACCAACTGAGATCATAGAGAATAATCTTTTTTTTTAAATGGGCTACACACATTAGATTATGTTATTTCCATTTTTATTCTAATATATTTCCCAAGTACTGGAACGTAATCCTGTGATAGTCAGAAGTGGTCATGCTAATAGCAGACATTTTCAACATCTGTCAATTGTTACTTACATGTACATTAATGTAAAATTAATTCTCTATTGATTGGGAAATAAAAATGTTCTTGTTATATCTTGCCTGGACAATATGTCTGTCTGTGGCTATATTTACACTGTGTAACACTTTGCCAACTAAGGAATATTAGTGAATACTAGTCTGTTGACAATTCTTAAGAGACCGTGTAGGCTATAAGTGAAGAACCACAGAGTTAATCATAAGAGGCATCATATGATTCATTCTTCACTCTTAGAGCCATAACACATATAACACAGCAGACATAAAAGTCATTCAGTATGAAAATAGTTGACACTGTGACAATTTCCATAATCATTTCTTATCCCAGCCAGTGCATCATGACTGGTATATATCAAAGGCTGTCGTATGTGATATTCTGTCTGTGGGATGGTGCATAATAAAAATCCCTTGCTACTAATGGAAAAATGTAGCTGGTTCTGTCTCTAAGACTATATGTCAAAATTACCAAATGTTTGACAACCAATAGCCAGTGATTAATAAATCAATGTGGTCTATGGTGTCGTTAAACAAAACCAGCTTTAACTGTAATTTCCTTAATCATGGTACACAACACCAGTAAGAGTCCAACAAAACACCACAGTTTTGATTGAAATAATGAGTGACAAGCTAAAGCACAAATCCAAGAATAGACATTTATCTAATAAAATATTGTTAATGCAATGTGTTTATTAATAACCAGTGATCAATTTGTAAATTATAGATCTATCCTGGCTCCACATCCGATGGGAAGGAATGAATCTGAACAACAAAACCATTTTCCTTAGTTAAAATCATATCTTTTCACAAGATCACCCGTGATCAATAAGTACATTAGGTCTATCCTGGCTCCACATCCGATGGGAAGGAATGAATCTGAACAACAAAACCATTTTCCTTAGTTAAAATCATATCTTTTCACAAGATCACCTGTGATCAATAAGTACATTACGTCTATCTTGGCTCTACATCCAGTTGGAAGGAAGAACTCTGAACAACAAAACCATTTTCCATAATTAAAACCATATCTCTGCACAAGGCAGAGTCAAAAGTTCATTTTGGCAAATTTATGATTGCTTCTATGAATCATTATCAGGTGCTTGCCTATAGGAAGACTGCCACTTCCAGCAAATTCTTTGAATGTTATCACATTTCTTGCATTGCCTCTAGGAGGACTGCCATTTCTAGAATCTTAAATTAAAATGTACACAAGATGGAGCTCAATATACTGAACACTACTGAAAAGGCAGGACCCACTTTTCAGTTATTATTGCTATTGCATGTGTGAGTTTGTTATTAAACACACAATAACCCAAACCCTTGTATGCAATTTTGGGGTTATTTATTGCTCACCAGAAAACATGCTGTTGTGTAAACTTAGAAATTAGAACTACAAATTTGACTTGTGCATTTTCAGTGGAGTTCAGTACATATAGCTGTAATGGCTTCACTCAGGGCCAGGAATCACTATCAATATAGTGATGTTATCAGGTATTCACGAAAGATGAGTATGTCCTGCCCTATTGGTTGCACTCGTCATGAGTACAGACTATAGTCATAAAGTCACATTGTTTTCAATGCCAGATTTTGACTGAGGAGGTGAAAAGGCATGTACAAGTTCAAAATAGTTCACATTTTAGTCAGTGATGCATCATATCGTGAAATCTACCATAAAATGTTTTTGAAAGCATTTAGATTTCCTTGAATGTTATAACCCTGAACAAACAAATTATCTACTAAAATATGTCATTTAAAGTAGGTATATGATATTTGTTCTCAGCACATTTAAAAGCATGGCTATGTGATGTTTACAATTTTTATTGGGGTTTTTCTCTTTCCAACCAGTGTACCACAACTGTTCAAAGGCTGTGGTATGTGCTTTCCTGTTTGTGAGAGAATGCATATAAAAGATCCCTTGCTACATTAGGAAAAATGTAACGGGTTTCCTCTGATGACTACATGTATGTGTCAGAATTACCAAATGTTTTAGCCGATGTTTTGTTAATTAATGTGTTCTAGTGGTGTCATTAAAAATATTTATATATATATTTTGACATTTGGTCAATAGAGAGAAAGAGTTAAAACCTTCTGCCACCATACAGGCTACTTTTCACTGATAAAGCAACCATGGATTTTGTTTTTGTATGTGTTACAGTCACTGTCTAGAAATAAGTCAATTTGTGAAGTGACTGAAACTCTTGGGAAATGTACAAATTGCCTTAATATTCCAATCATTACCGGTATATCAACTGACAAAAATCATGCTATTTATTTGACTGAAAATGAATTTAATAAAAAACAAAAATGAAAGTAATTTGTACTTTTCAGTAAATATTGATGTCATTTGTTGATATGATACATGTACATACACGACATTCAATTGCGTTTGATCAGGAATGCCTTTACTGAATCATTATCCTTTCTATTGCTATGCAGTATTAACATAATGACTGCTCCCTTATTACATGACCACTTGTTCTGTTCATGTGTAGTGTAAGTGTTAGTACTAATAACTTCTAGATCTTGGTTTACGGTTATGTTTATGGATGTTAATCTCAATGGTTGTTAAAAATGTTTTAAAGAGACATTCCTAAGTTTGCTGCAATTTTTAAGATGTTATCGACTAACAGAGACCTTTTGACAACTGTAATTACATATCAAATATATCTGTCTGCATAAAATATTAGTGGCTGTATATTAAATGAGTTTTTGATCGTTCTAATAGTTGTACTAGGTTAAATTTCATTTTATTTGCTAAAAAATATTTTTTCGTACGTACTAAATTATTTGATGACAAAATCCAGTTTGGGCTTCTTACAAATATTAAGACAACCAGAAATACATTGAATATACAGACACTGATATTCTAAAAACAAAAACAAAAAATTAATATGTAAGTTTAATCGTAGAAATATTTTATTAGTTGGAAACATCTTACAATGTAGCAAACTCGGGAATGTCCCTTTAATATATCAATTTAATTTTTAATTGAAATTCTTTTGCATTTAGCTCAGTGTTAAAGTTCTTGTTTTTGACTTATCATTTTTTTTTTATCACATTATGAATTTGAAAAACAAATTTAATTACTTTTTATTTTTGTGTGCATGTGTTGAGATGAACAAATATGTGTTCAACTATGGTATGTGCAACATCAAATCTGTTTGTGGCAGATGGCATGCTTAATTCCAAAGAACTCTTGTTCATGGCATGATGTGGAAAGTGCATATGTTACCATTAATGTTTAAAAAAACAAAGATAATACCAAGGCCTTTACTTTTAAAACTTAAAATTGTGTGCAGTATGTGGTGCGAGTTTAGGTCAGGTCATGTTACAGTGTTTAACGTGCACATTCAGAACAAGCTGTTGTAGTGCATGCCTGTCCTGGGCACAGGTACCAGCCTCGGAGGGGGACCGCCTGCACTGGCAGGTGCAAGGGAGCACCATCAGTCCAGCCATAGCTGGTAACAGGCGGAGGGTGATATGGTGCTATGGAATTTGGAATGTCCCGTAGGATTGAGCCAAAGAGAATGGGTGCGCACTTTCGATGAAGGAATTTAGGCACAATTTTGTATGGTCAGCCAAAAGGTAAAGATAGGGAGCTACGTATAGTTTTAGACATTAGTAAACCGAGAGTAGCTCATTAATTGGACCTAGCTGGTGTTGATGTGTCTCCCTAGGTTGCCCATAGGGGCCCTTAAAAGGGCCTGATCTGTTCAAATCGTGTGAGTTTAGACTGACTGTTTGTGTTTTATATCCACAGAGTCAGGTGATCAGTTCTGGATGAACCATTAAAAATATGTGGAAATGGAGTCTATTGTTGACCTGGGACTGCAAACCCACTTGCTGACCATTTTCAAACCTACCTGGTTACAACAGACTCAAGAGTTACCCTCATAAGGAAGGACTTTATTCTGACACTTATTTTATGTTTGATAAACATTGTAGTGTGTAATTGTTATATTTACAAAAAACCACACAAATAAAACAAAACACACACACACATAAAAAAATCAAAAAATAAAAAAAAAAATCCCAAAACATCTCTAAAGAAATACAGCATTTTGCAGTGATTGTTACAGATCCATCTGTACAAAAACCTGGCCATAAGTTATTGAGAGGTTGTGATGTAAACACAATAATATGGTGACTGCTTACCGGTACTGGGGCTGTGTTCAGCCAAACTGAGCAGAAAAACATCCGCTAGACTGGTTTATGCTCTTCACAGTAAACCAAATGGCCATGTTGGGAACCAATCAAATAGTTCTCAGACATTAGCGAAACATTTGCTGGCTGAACTTGGGGCAGGTGACACAAAGTTTCCAGAATGTCTAATGTTTTAAGACAATGTTTATGAGTCCTGCATGGGTCTCATTCCACTAAGATCAACTTAAGTGCATACGGTAGTTATGCATTTAAGGTGATCATAGTGCTAAGTTTGCTTCATGTAACAGGGCCCTGGTAACTATAAAAACAAGTTGTTTGCCTTTACAATGATGATTTCTGTCCCGATCGATACAACCGACATTTGTCAGAGGTGACGATCGGTATGGATGTGCCTGAACCGTCTGTGGATGTAGGAACATAAATAGAGTTTTGGTTGGTTGGTTGGTTCAACATGATTATATATTTCAGAAATTCTGATATGTTAACAGTATGGAAATGGTGGAGCAGAAGGAATATTGATTAATGTATGAGAAACACTGGCCATAAGAGAGTGAAAACAAATAGTAACTTTATGAAGAATATCTTAATTTATTTTTGTTAAAAATAAATCCCTGATGGTCTAAGACCCACAAGCTCTAACAAACTATTGGTATGTGTCACTAATAGTTGCTTTCACATTTATGAAAAATAAATGAGTGTCCTTGAAGCTCCTCTGTGTTAAGGTGAATATTTAAAGCCAAGCATCGATTTCCTTTCAAAGTGAATTGTTTTCCAGATCTCCCACGAGATTATCATTCTGCACAGTTTACTGCCACCACTGTATCTCATCAGTCCCGAGCCAGTCCTCGAACCACACACATTTGCTTACCAGACATAGTTTTGGCATCAAAAATATATTTCTGTCTATTCAATTAGCCATTACCATTTTCGTCCTGGTCGTTTTTATCATTGGAATGGTAGGTTAGAGTATTGTCAGCTCTTAAACATGCCAAACAAATGTTGGTTGTTGTGAATAAGGCAGAAAAGATCAACACTGGCACTGGACACACAAACATAGATAACTTTAACGGCACAAATGTTTACACTTATAGAGTTTTAGTCCACTTTAATAGTTATTTATTCATATTTATTTTCCAGCTTGGTGAACAAGGAAATGTTTTATTTAACAATGCACTCAACACATTTTATTTACAGTTACATGGCGGCAGACATATGGTTAAGGAAGGACCACACAGATATTGAGAGAGGAAACCTGCTGTTGCCACTTCATGGGCTACTCTTTTCGATTAGCAGCAAGGGATCTTTTATATGCACCATCCCACAGACAGGATAGTGCATACCACAACCTTTATTACACCAGTTGTGGAGCACTGGTGGTAACGAGAAATAGCCCAATAGAGCCACCGACGGGGATCGATCCTAAACTGACTGCACATCAAGAGACTGCTTTACTACTGGGCTACATCCCGCCCCAGCTTGGTGAACAAATTAACACTTTAAGAAGAAACCAACTATGTTTTGCGTCTTCTTGAAGTATAGGGGTGGGATGTATTAAAGTGATAGCTTGCTGCATGGTCGGTCTAGGATCGATCCCCATTTGTGGGCCTATTGAGTTATTTCTCGTTCCAGCCAGTGCACTACAACTGGTATATTAAAGACTGTAGTATATGCTATCCTATCTCTGGGTTGGTGCATATAAAAGATCTCTTGCTACTGATGGAAAAAATGTAGCAGGTTTCTCTCTAAGACTATTACCAAATGCTTGACTCCCAACAGCCGATGATAAAAAAAAAAAAAAAATAATAATAATAAATAGTGGTGTCATGAAACAAAAACAAACTTTAACTTTCTTCTTGAAATATGCAGACTGACGACCAACATGAAAAATCAATGCTACTAGTTGACTTGATATGAATATGTTCATGAATTTTGGCTACTTATACAATGACAAGCTACCAGTAGTGCAGACAATTCACATTTTAGCTCAGAACTCCATCTAGTCAAAAATTCCCTTTGATTTCATTTCATTTTAACTTATTTTCGTGCTTATATCCAATTAAGGTTCAAGCATGCTGTCCTGGGCACACTCCTCAGCTATCTGGGCTGTCTATCCAGGACAGTGGGTTAGTTGTTAGTTGGTTAGTGTTTAGTGAGAGAGAAGAGGGTGTAGTGGCCTTACACCTACCTACTAAGCCCTTAAGAACTCGCTCTTGGTTGGAGCCAGTACTGAGCTGCGAGCCCTGTACCTACCAGCCTGAAGGCCGATAGCTTAACCACTGCGCCACCAAGGCCAGTAATTCACTTTGCCCAAACCCTTCTGTTGTTGGAAACAAATTCTTTTTGTCCAAAAAAAAAAAAAAAAAAAAAAAAATTGTATGTGAAAGCCTATAGTAATTATTTCTCACTGCAAAAAAAGTATGTCATATCTCTTGGCTCTTTGTTATTAAAGTTAAAGTCTGTTTTGTTTAACGACACCACTAGATCACATTGATTTATTGATCAATGGCTATTAGATATCAAACATTTGGTAATAGTCTTATAGAAAAACCTGCTACATTTTTCCATTAGGAGCAAGGGATCTTTTAAATGCACCATCCCACAGACAAGATAGCACATACCATGGCATTTGATATACCAGTTGTGGTGCACAGGCTGAAACGAAAAATAACCCAACAGTCCCACTAATGGGGATTGATCCCTGATCAATCTCGCATCACTTTAGCACTTTACCACTGGGTTACGTCCCACCCTCTACGTTAAATGTGCATATTGCATTTCAAATAGTTGTTACTGTTTGTTGATATATAGAATTTATATATATTTTCATCTTACAAAAGCTTACCAGTATACTACATGTATGTATTTGTATTTGTAATCCAATGCCTAATTACAGCAAAAGCAAATAAAATTTAATCCTTAGTAGACTACAGAAATTATTAATCTTCCTATTAAAAATGACTAACATATATAATGAAGCAGTTATGATCAACACTTTTTTACAGAAGGGATTTTGACAGAGGGAGTTTTGACCAGTTACCCAAATAGCCTACCCATCTAGCAGTTTTATATTTTCAGTAAACTTAGGATACACTGAGTATTCTATTTGATAATTATTTGAAACTGAAGTTAAGTGACCTTGGAATTTTTATTTTTATTATTTAACTTTTTTTTAAATTCATAATCATACAGTTAATACAATAACTTTACGTAACAGATCCAATGTTTATAAATAAATATATGAATGTGAAATGTATACACAAAATACTAATAACAATATCAATACTAGTCCTGTCCTTAAACAAAATCCTAAAAGCAGTATTCAAAATACAGAAAAAAGTCCACCCCCACAACATATGGACATTATAAATTAAAAAGATCTATACAGTCGGACCTTGTTATCTCGATCTCTGTAAACTCATTATCCCAGGAAATCAGGAGACCTTGGAAAATTAAAACAAGGTCATGTGATCCAAAATACAGATTTGTCATTTTTAATTTGAAAATACTGAGCTACATAGCTAGGATATTGAGACAATGTTCAATGTAAGACAAAATGTGTATAAATACCACATGAAGAGATTGAATTACGAAAATACCAGGAGAAAAAATGTTCTGGTTATTGGAACAAATTGTTAAGAATGGGCCTGATAAGCAATCTCCCGTGTTCTGACCTCTATCTGCTGCTTCGTTTCTTTTATCTACACCGTACAATACCTCAAAGACTTCATTAGGACTTACGGAAACATGCAGATAGCATGACAATCAACTACCAGTAATGGGGAGCTTGAGCAAACTGTCACCAAAGCAGTGCAAAATGAGTAGTAAATGAATTTCCACTGTTACAGGAAATGCCACTCAAGAGCTTTTAATGTGGTATGAAGCACAATGGAATCTACAATTGTTGTAGCAGGACAGGATTTGGGCAACACATGCACTTAGAATACACAGTTATGTACTGCTTAATAATGAAGTACTATAAGAGTTACAGTTTGTGAAGGGGATAGAATGTTTTCTTTTTCAATGTCCTCACCATATATCTACTTACAAAAATGGGTTAAATGGATTCAATGGGTTTTTACCTTTTCATACTGATTCTTTACAGCGAAACATTTTTAATATCTGCTAAAATATTATGCAACTAATTCTGTTGAATTATTTTACAGATTCAATGCGTTAGGAAATATGTTTGTTGTATTTCTGACAAATTTTTTTGGCATAAAGCTTCCATTTAATCATTTTAAATGTCACTTTCTGAAATTAAAAAGATCAAAATATGTTGCTGTTAAAATATCTTTTTTCAAAGTCAAACTTTGTATTTTTAACACATGTACTTCACAAGTGATATATTTCATTTATAAACAAATATATGTTTGTATAAAAGACACAGAGTAAAATATCTGATAATCCATTCAAGTAAAAACCAAGACATTATACTAAGTGGCCCAAAATAGAAATCTGTCATTCTTTCTTTGAAAATAACAACGCTACATATATATAGCTAGAATACTGGGAACATGTTCAGTGTGAATCAGTCATATAAATATCACATTATATATTATACCAGTATGACTTTGAACATCAGCATAGGTGATTAGTGATATTTCTTCATCTATATATGACATTAATAACCAGGCTATTAGTGGTTCTTATCCTTTATAAATTGGAAGGGAAGGGGAGAGGGAAAAATATTAAGGTAAACATGGATAAAATACGACTTCATAATAGAATTTCTTGAAAGATCCAAATTACAGTCAGCTTAACAGTGAAGACTTATAATACTCATATCAGTGGATTCATGGTTATGCATCACTGTTAGAACTGTAAATCCACGCGGTTCATCAGAAACTTCTAGTAGTAGAAGTCTTACATAAACAACCGTAAGATGATGTCTGACTAATGACACAAAAAAAGAAATTAGACTGAATGAATTCTAGTTGGTCGGATCCACCTATTTTCAATCTAACCATATTGATCTGCAATTGATTTAACTAGATCCAGCCAAACTGTTGAAATACACTTTTCACACACTTTTCACATAAGGATATAGCCTTGACAATGTTTCTGAGTTTTACAATAAAGTCAGCACAATCCAGTTGACAAGCACACACAAGAACAAAGTGACGTTTACACACACACATCTAGACCATAACCCACTCCCCTACTGGTGTTTCACTGCATCCCTGCTTCACCCCGGCTTACTGTAAACCACTTGGATTTCTCAAGCCCTGCTCTTAATATACACTAGTTTCCACTTGTAGCATGACTTTCTACTTCATTTTTAGCATATCTTTGTTTATTGTAATACTTATTATTGTGTAACATGATGGTTTTAATTTGTGATCACAACAACAAAAAATCTCTAATTAAATTTAATTATTATGCATCTTCTATTAAGAACGTTTGTCCATACTCCTACAACCGAATATCCTTGACATAGATTCAATGGTTAATTTAACTTTTAATTTTAATGTTTAGATATCAGTAATGCAAGATGAGTTGTGGAAAACCATAAAAATGCTTAAAATGCATTACCCAAATAAGGATTTAAATCTAATAAACATTCTCATGCGAATATATTTGTATTATTTCACAGAACTGTTCGTATTATAATTATTGAATCTTAAAAGCTGGCCAAAATTAACCATTGTAATGCATACTTTTTTATAATGTTGTTGTAATGAGCACATTCATAATTCATGCATAAGCTATAAAAATATATTTTTCTTTATAAATTAGATAAATAAAAACATCCAAAGCACTAAAATTAAAATAAATTAATTTAAAATTCTATCAACTTCAGATTTGTAAAATGGAAACAAAATAAAAAATAAAAATAAAATAAACCCAAAAGAAAATCAAGTGGTTTACAGTAATATAGATCTTACGTTTGGTCATTAGCTCATGAAAGCTAAACTATATCTAATAATCGAATGCAAGATTCAGAGAAAATATTGCCTCCTTTTTCATTACCGGCTAAATAAATATGCTTTACTGATTTGAGCCCATCTTAATTTCACTAGAATCATAATTGACTAAAAATCCTGTGTTTATAACAGGTAAACTCTTTTTTAGTTATAAAAATATTACGTGGGTTGGAACCAAAACAGACTTAGTTTATACAAATAATAATGTAAATTTGTGTCTTGGTAAAGCCTCCAGGGTTAGTGGTTCCTGGCTGCTTGATTGAGTTATATCCTACAGAATATGGTTTATTTTATTAGTATGTCAGACATGACAAGTGTGACAGACGTTAATATGGAGCACACTGGGACAGAACCAGCATCTGTCTCGACTAGATTGATTGTAGGGGACCAAATTAGTTTAATATGCAACAATAACACTTTATACAAAATCTGGCACTTCTTAAAGAAGCTCATTATGTCCTTCTCATATAGACAATTTTGTTTGCATTTTGATGTTAATAAATGTAGATTTTTGTTTTCATTATCATGTAAGCAATTTCGTTCTGGTACATGTACAAGCTAGCTTCACAGAATTTATAACCGGAAAATAAAGACTAATTTAAAAAATAAATCATGTTCAGCTTTTAAAAATGATTTAAACTGTAAAGGTTTATGTATACATTGTATGCTTTTGTTTATACGCTGGATATATTGTGTTATAAATAAAACAATTTTTATTATGTACTGGTATGTACTGGTATTAATGTTTTTAAAGATAACTCTATATACACAATGTTGAATAATTTATAAATTATTTGACATACAGTAATGCATAAAAATAACAACTTTAAAAATATGAAAGAATTTACAAGGCTCAGATGAACATGTTTAAAATAAAACGTACAAGTTACTTTTGATCTGTGAAGGACTCAATGTTTCTCTGAAAGATGCATCCATTATAGTTTTGTGAAAAAGAGAGGAAGTGAAACGTACCCACATGTTACTCACCATTTCCTTGTGGTTGGGGTAGTACGCCTGCTCTATCAACGGAAACGCCTCTTTGCCCAGTCGCTTTTGAATAGTTATTAACTTGGAAAACTGAAATCATCAAATACCAAGTGCACTATAACAACAAGCATACTGAGAGTACTGCTAAAGCAATATATGTCCCCTACCAGGTTCAACACATTTTAATATCTTGATTGAAAACATATTTTATTGTTCAAAGAACAAAAGAGTTGGGTACAAGTTTATCAACTTATGAGGCCCTCTTCTATATACATACAATATTTTCATATCTTTTAACATTCAAGCGCCATAACTGTGAAAAATGGGTAAATCGCCATGAAAGTCAAACTTGAACTATAATACTACATGATAAACCTATGAACATAATTCTAACTAAATATTTTGAATCATTGTAAATGAAAAAAACTACGTTCTGTGAAAAGTGGGAAAATTGACGTGAAAGTTAAATTTCATCTATAACATTACATGATAAAGCTATATATAAAATTTCAACTCAATATTCTAAGGCATTGTGGAGAAAATTCTGGAAAACTATATGTGGAATAGACAGACAGATAGGACAGAGACAAAACATTTAGTCCCATCCAGTTGGACTGATAGGGAACTAAAATCTAACTAGGCATGACTATATTTACAATGGAATATAATATTTATAAAACTTGTCTTTCTTTCTGGTAAATTACACCTAAAATAAATCTAGTAATATATTATTGTTTTCAGTAACTACTTTGATACATATAACATGAAGTTGAAGACTTACCACCCATGGTTTGTCCAAAAACTGGTACAGTGAGTGTATAGAGTTGATGCTAGGCACTCCGCCATAATGAAATCCAAGCAGTAAATTCCTCCAATTTTCATGTGCATCCCGCACATGTTGCCGTATTAACAAAAAATCTGGCTTAAAAGATCTGCAAAGGAAATAAAAATATTTTATTTTTTGAAAGGAATAAATAAGTTTTATTAATAATAACAATGTCTACTAACACCATCAAGAGGCTATTATATGCAAAATTCAGAATATGAGGATAGGTCCCCTCATTGATGGATCTCAACATTCAGAATATGAGGATAGGTCCCCTCATTGATTGATCTCAACATTCAGAATATGAGGATAGGTCTCCTCATTGATGGATCTCAACATTCAGAGTATTAGGATAGGTCCCCTCATTGATGGATCTCAACATTCAGAGTATTAGGACAGGTCCCCTCATTGATGGATCTCAACATTCAGAATATGAGGATAGGTCCCCTCATTGATGGATCTCAACATTCAGAGTATTAGGATAGGTCCCCTCATTGATGGATCTCAACATTCAGAGTATTAGGATAGGTCCCCTCATTGATGGATCTCAACATTCAGAATATGAGGATAGGTCTCCTCATTGATGGATCTCAACATTCAGAGTATTAGGATAGGTCCCCTCATTGATGGATCTCAACATTCAGAGTATTAGGATAGGTCCCCTCATTGATGGATCTCAACATTCAGAATATGAGGATAGGTCCCCTCATTGATGGATCTCAACATTCAGAGTATTAGGATAGGTCCCCTCATTGATGGATCTCAACATTCAGAGTATTAGGATAGGTCCCCTCATTGATGGATCTCAACATTCAGAATATGAGGATAGGTCTCCTCATTGATGGATCTCAACATTCAGAGTATTAGGATAGGTCCCCTCATTGATGGATCTCAACATTCAGAGTATTAGGATAGGTCCCCTCATTGATGGATCTCAACATTCAGAATATGAGGATAGGTCCCCTCATTGATGGATCTCAACATTCAGAGTATTAGGATAGGTCCCCTCATTGATGGATCTCAACATTCAGAGTATTAGGATAGGTCCCCTCATTGATGGATCTCAACATTCAGAATATGAGGATAGGTCCCCTCATTGATGGATCTCAACATTCAGAATATGAGGATAGGTCCCCTCATTGATGGATCTCAACATTCAGAGTATTAGGATAGGTCCCCTCATTGATGGATCTCAACATTCAGAATATGAGGATAGGTCCCCTCATTGATGGATCTCAACATTCAGAATATGAGGATAGGTCCCCTCATTGATGGATCTCAACATTCAGAATATGAGGATAGGTCCCCTCATTGATGGATCTCAACATTCAGAGTATTAGGATAGGTCCCCTCATTGATGGATCTCAACATTCAGAGTATTAGGATAGGTCCCCTCATTGATGGATATCAACATTCAGAGTATTAGGATAGGTCCCCTCATTGATGGATCTCAACATTCAGAGTATTAGGATAGGTCCCCTCATTGATGGATCTCAACATTCAGAGTATCAGGATAGGTCCCCTCATTGGTGGATCTTAACATTTGGAATATTAGGATAGGTCCCCTCATTGATGGATCTCTTCATCACACAAGCCACTTATAGTCAGTTTATACTGGGCTAAACATACAACATTTAGAATATTAGGATAAGTCCCCTCATTGATGAATCTCTTCTGTGGGCTATCACTTGGCTAAACATACAACATTCAGAGTATCAGGATAGGTCCTCTCACTGATGGATCTCAACATTCAGAATATCAGGATAGGTCCCCTCATTGATGGATCTCAACATTCAGAATATCAGGATAGGTCCCCTCAATGATGGATCTCAACATTCAGAATATCAGGATAGGTCCCCTCACTGATGGATCTCAACATTCAGAATATCAGGATAGGTCCCCTCGCTGATGGATCTCAACATTCAGAATATCAGGATAGGTCCCCTCACTGATGGATCTCAACATTCAGAATATCAGGATAGGTCCCTTCATTGATGGATCTCTTTAACACATAAGCCACTTCTGTGAGCTATCATACTAAACATACTAAAATGTAAATTGTTCATACTCTGTATCTATCTGAACAAGCACTGTTTAAATAATAACAAAAACAATCCCTAAATATTACCATGTCGGCTACTTGTAATCCCAGTAAAGTAAGAATGGTTGATTTCACCCACCTGACTACTTTTGTTCCGTTTCGGTCCACCTGAATATCTACCATACACCCTGAGTCAGAATAAGCAGCAAGATTGATTTCACAAAACTCAGCCTGAAACAAAACATAATTTGACATATATTTTTATATTCACCTTTTACCTGGAAAAAATACAACAACCTTGAAATAATAAAAACTCTATGGCATGACAATAATGCCAGCAATAATGACATAACAATTTACTTTTAAAACATTAAATTTCCTCAGGTAAATGAAAAGTCTAAAAGTTTGTTTTGTTTAAGGACACAACTAGAACACAATGATTTATTAATCATCAGCTGTTGGATGTAAAATATTTGATAATTTGACATGTAGTCTTAGAGGAAACCCGCTACACTTTTTCATTAGCAGCAGGGGATCTTTAATATGCACTTTTCCACACATGACAGCACATACCACAGCTTTTGATATACCAGTCGTGTGGCACTTGTTTGGGAAGAAGGGATGGAATGTAGCCCAGTGGTAAAGCACTTGCTTGATGTGCAGTTGGTCTTGGATCAAT
The DNA here is from genome assembly GCF_016097555.1 of Gigantopelta aegis. NCBI lineage: Eukaryota > Metazoa > Mollusca > Gastropoda > Neomphalida > Peltospiridae > Gigantopelta > Gigantopelta aegis. The sequence continues at coordinate 50,135,945 of NC_054701.1, forward strand.
CCCCATTGGCCTATTTTTCATTTCAGCCAGTGTGCCATGACTGGTATATCAAAGGCCGTGGTATGTGCTATCTTGTCTGTGGGATGGTGCATATAAAAAATCCCTTGCTACTAATGGAAAAATGTGGCAGGTTTCCTCTCTAAGACTATATGTCAGAATTACTAAATGTTTTACATCCAGTATCTGATGATTAAAAAAAAAGCAATGTGCTCTAGTGGTGTCGTTAAACAATTTTTTTGTTTTTTTGTTTGGGAAGGAACACCAAACAATCCGAGAATGGGTCCTCTGAGGTGGTTTTATCCTACAATGCAAGCACCTTAGTGACTGAGCTAGATGCTGTTCCTGGGAAGAACGAATTAACCAAGTGTAATGAGACTAAAAACAACCAGTCTCGGTGGTGTCGTGGTTAAGCCATCTGACCCAAGGCTGGTAGGTACAGGGTTTGCAGCCCGGTAGCAGCTCCCACCTAGAGCAAGTTTTAACGACTCAGTGGGTAGGTGTAAGAAGGCCACTACAACCTCTTCTATCTCACTAACCACTAACAATTAACCCACTGTCCTGGATAGGCAGCCCAGATAGCTGAGGTGTGTGTGCCCAGGACATTGTGCATGAACCTTAATTGGACATAAGCATGATAATAAGTTAAAATGAAAACATTACTAAAAACAGACTAACACAAGTTGAAGAGATTGAAAGCAGCACAAATAAGTTAAGGTAACCAAGGGAATGAATCAAGTAAATAAAGTAATAAAAGAGTCTGATTAAGAGACTGATTAAAACAACAAAGGAAGAATTACCAGTAGGCCAAAGCCACAGAGCTTGTTTTCCATAGTCTCTGGGGCCAAACTGAGTTTAGTCTGAATCCAAACAGTCTCAGCTATATGTTGAATTTATTTTATATTGCCACTGATCATGCCAATTTTGACAACTTATAACTTGTTATCAAGGGACGGAATGCAGGCAACCAAACCATCTATTAACTGTTCACAAATGATTTATTAAAGACTTTAATTTTGAACTGCATTTTTAGACTGTGTTAATCAGATGGACCTTGTGACTTTTCAGAAGTACCTAGGTACGTGTACCTAGGTACGTGTACCTGTCGTATGACCAGAGACCGTCCAGTGTAGCACTTACATTGTATGTTATAATATATATGTACAGAAAGAAAGAAAAAAATGTTTTATTGAACGACGCACTCATCACATTTTATTTACGGTTACATGGTGTCAGACATATGGTTAAGGACCACACAGATTTGGAGAGGAAACCCGCTGTCACCACTTCATGGGCTACTCTTTTACGACAGGCAGCAAGGGATCTTTTATTTGCGCTTCCCACAGGCAGGATAGCACAAACCATGGCCTTTGTTGAACCAGTTATGGATCACTGGTCGATGCAAGTGGTTTACACCTACCCATTGAGCCTTGCGGAGCACTCACTCAGGGTTTGGAGTCGGTATCTGGATTAAAAATCCCATGCCTCGACTGGGATCCGAACCCAGTACCTACCAGCCTGTAGACCGATGGCCTACCACGACGCCACCGAGGCCGGTCATATATGTACAGTGTAACACCTCTAAACCAGACACCCTCAGGATCAAAAAGTTTGTTTTGTTTAACGAAACCACTATAGAGCACATTGATTAATTAATCATCGGCTATTGGATGTCAAATATTTGGTCATTCTGACATGTAGTCATCAGAGAAAACCCGCTACATTTTTCCTAATGTAGCAAGGGATCATTTTAGAAGGACAGTCCAAAAATAAATAAGAGAAATTAGAGAGGATTGGACTATTTAATAATATTTAAAAAAGAGAAAGTAATTTCGACATCAAATTTTGAATGGAGGTCAAAATGTTTAAAGTCTGATCTATATGGTCCGGGCCGGGGTGTGTGCGTGTGTGAGATTAAGGTGGGTGGAATTTGGAATGCGAATTTAGTAGTTAGGTCAAAGACCTAAAGCCAAAATGAGCTCATTTATACTACTCATGTCTGGACAAAAATTTAAGTCCAAAGAATAAAATTAGAGTGCTCGACCAAAAGGGTTTTAAGGTGATTTGAGCAATTTAGACGAGCTGCCAAAATCATGAATGTATATGCAGTTAGAAGTAGTGGGTTGAAGGAATTATTGTTATGTGCAGATTCTTCTGCATAATACTTGCTGAACAATACAGATTTCCGAAGGTATCCATTATGTTGATACCAATACCTAGTTTAAAATATGCTGGGATGTAATTAAATTTATATTCTTTTCTTCCCTTTCAGTTCATAGTCTTCTAATAATATTATGTGGGTTTAGGGCCACCTCTGAGTCATTTTATGAGAAATGCATAACAATGAAATATCAATAATATATTATCCAACAGTGACAGCATTCAAATCTACTAAAATAGTCTGCTACACAAACTGATGACCTGATATATAAATAAGTATTCATTTGCGGTGGAATGTGTGCACATTTGAATAAAGATACACATTAAGATCCATTAGGCCATCACCATAACGACCACACTAACACATTTATTTTGCTATCAATGGCATGACTAGTCCTGCGTTCACATTAAAACGATTACAAGGCATCTTCCATTAGCAAAGCCGAGTGGCTAATTGATCATTTAGGTCAATATTCCAAGTAGCGGTGGGTGGGTGACTTGAGTCCCACCCAGAGTGAGTTCAACAATTCAATGGTTTGAAGTAAGGGAGTGAGTCCTGGAGACAACCTGAATTAAGTGTGTGTGTGTGTGTGTGTGTGTGTGTGAGTGAGTGGGTGGGTGGGTGGGTGGGTGGTGAGTGAGGTGAGTGAGTGAGGTGGGGTGTGTGTGGGTGAGTGAGTGGGTGGGTGGGTGAGTGAGTGAGTGAGTGAGTGTGTGAGTGAGTGTGTGTGTGAGTGAGTGAGTGAGTGAGTGTGTGTGTGTGAGTGAGTGAGTGAGTGTGTGTGTGTGTGTGAGAGTGAGTGAGTGAGTGTGTGTGTGTGAGAGTGAGTGAGTGAGTGAGTGAGTGAGTGAGTGTGTGTGTGAGTGAGTGAGTGAGTGTGTGTGTGTGAGAGTGAGTGAGTGAGTGAGTGTGTGTGTGTGAGAGTGAGTGAGTGAGTGAGTGAGTGAGTGAGTGAGTGAGTGAGTGAGTGAGAGTGAGTGAGAGTGAGTGAGTGAGTGAGTGAGTGAGAGAGTGAGTGAGAGTGAGTGAGTGAGTGAGTGAGTGAGTGTGAGTGAGTGAGTGAGTGAGTGAGAGAGTGAGAGAGAGTGAGTGAGTGAGTGAGTGAGTGAGTGAGTGAGTGAGTGAGTGAGTGAGTGAGTGAGAGTGAGTGAGTGAGTGAGTGAGTGAGTGAGTGAGTGAGTGAGTGAGTGAGTGAGTGTGTGTGTGTGTGTGTGTGTGTGTGTGCCCAGAACAGTGTGCTTGAACCTTAGTTGGATATAATTATGAAAATAAGTATAAATGAAATAAATAATCAAATCACATCTGATGATACTTTTAATGCTGGTTTTATGCACCACATACAACAATTTATTACCCCAGCAGGCCCTCATAACGGGAAAAATAAAAATCATAATTATTCACTGAGAAATTATCATGCATTGATTTAACATACACTACTACTGGACGATTTGATACCAACAAACCAATCACCTTGTCGGTACTAAATATGACGTCATCACAATTTGGTAAAGCACACACAATGACATCACGTAGTTTAAAGCATTTGCGGTTGCGTCTTTCTAGTTTCAGTGTTAATCTTGTAATAAAATGGTAGTTTAATACAATTCATTATTGATTTTTTTTTTACAGAATATATAGAACTTTGGGTTTTTAAAATTATTTATGAACTGTGAATAAAATACAAAGTTAAATCAATACCCAGAACAGTAAAGTAGTTTACATCGTTTCTATACACATGGATGTGTAGCCGATGTAGGCTATATTAAAAATAAAGGCTTTTTAAAAAAAAACTAATTTACTAGCAGGGGTAATAAATAGAATAACAAACTCAGTACCAGTTATTATCAAATTTCTGTCCCTCGTGAAATAATTTTCACTTGTCACGAGCTTTATTTCACTCGGGACATAAATTTGATAATAACTGTTAACTAATTTATTATCCCCCAAATATGTAACCATCTTAAAGTAGTACATAAATTTATTCTGTAAGAACTTGTTCCTTATAAGACAATGCCTGTTCTCTGCATATATATTGTAGAAGAAAAAACCCTGATGATAACTGCAGTGTGTTCAGTATTTTTGAAAGAACATGTAGGTGACTATATCCACTAAGGTGTGTAATTGTAAACATGAAATGTAGTTGGTAGGTAGTACAACAGTAGTTGCTGAAAGCTACCGTCTTCCACCTATTAATAAACGACCCTATGATAGGGTCTCACTACGCAGATATCATCTGCCACTGAAATCCATGTTAAATTGCCCAACTTCAAATGCAGATTGCCAATAGAACGGGTTCTCGTTGGCACTAACAACATACACCATTGCGAACATTCATTATATATAAGCATTTATTTTCACTCCAGAATTGAGAACATTTCTGTCTCAGTTTTTTGCTATATGACCGCATCTGGCTGTAGTACTGGTCGGAGCAGGTGGTTCATTAACCAATTCACACCGGCCATCTCTTCTGCTATACACCTATGTCCCAAAACGTCAATGCACAATATTACAAAATAACAGAGGCAAAATCCAACCAGACGGCTTACCACTGAAGAAATACAATTTATTTTAATTCTTCCCCAATTACTAGAAGTGAATATGCGAACCACAACATATATGTATGTCACAGGTAGGAACTATAGGGGACCGTGATAAATAAACCTACCCAGAAGTGAACTGTGCAGTGATCAGAGACTTAGATGTTAAATATCACAAGAATGTTACTATATTGTAGGTACATTTGTTGACATTAACAAAAAGAAAAAAGTTCGTAATGGATGTATTCCATTGCATGTTAAAACATTTTGAACATCCTGCATCACTAAAGAATGACTAGGAAATATGTGTTGAAGTCATTTAGGCATTGTATAGCATCTGCAGAAAACAATAAAGGTATATATTATAAAATCTTCTTTTTTATATTTATTTTTGTACTTATATTCAATTCAGGTTCAAGCACACTGTTCTGGGCACACACCTCAGCTGTCTGGGCTGTCTGTCCAGAGCAGGATGGCTGGTGTTAGTGTTTAGTTGATTAGTGCGAGAGGAGTCGATGTAGTGGCCATACATTTATTCAGTAAGTCATTAAACTGGCTCTGGGTGGAACCCGGTACTGATATGCAAACCCAGTACCTACCAGTCTGATGGCTTAACCACTACATGATCAAGGCAGGTATTATAAAATCAAAAACTGTCAGAAAATGCATACCGTTACTTGGTGTTGGCAGTATTGTAAATATATGTTTGTCTGAAAACCTACCTGTGTTCATAGAAATTGTGTTTAAATTAACTGTGTAGTTTACAATTTGTACAACATAATCTATATTTTCAGGTGCAGATGATCAATGTAATCAATTATTGTAATGAATTTTTTATTGTAAAAGAAACCATTGTACACACTGGTAAACTGATATGTTGGTTATCTTGAGAAACGTGCTGCCCGGAGTTTGTCTTGTCATGTCACAACAAATCTACCAAATTTGTGTTTGCTATAACTAACTAACTAAATAAATAAATAAATAAATAAATAACTTGTTATTGTAACTTCTGTCAGAATGACCACATTAGAAATGGAAAAAGAGCAACATCTGTACAACTATTTGTAGTTATGACAGGTTAATGTTAAAGTTAAAATTTGTTTTGTTTAATGATACCACACCACTAGAGTAGAACACATTGATTTATTAAGCATCGGCTATTGGATGTCAAACATTTGGTAATTTTGACGTCTTAGAGAGGAAACACGCTACATTTTTCAAATAGTAAGAAGGCCTCAGGGGAGAATAGCCTAGAACTAACTGAACTACCTTCTATAAATACATTTTTTATTATTTTATTATTATTAGTAGTAGTAGCAATGGATCTTTTATATGCATCATCCCACAGACAGGACAGCACATACCACAGGCTTTAATATATCAGTTGTAATGCACTGACTAGAACAATAAATAGCCTAATGAGCCCACCAATGGGGATCGATCCTAGACCGACCATGCATCAAACAAGCAATATAATGTAAACACATTACAGCTGCTATCAAAATTACTCTTAATATGAATCACGGAAAAATCGGTTATATATGACATTATATCAGTATACAAATCTGTGTAGATTTTAAATTATGAGAGGATTAAATGAAAATAAGACTGCATGTGAAACCTTTTCTCAGTTATTGGGCAAACAAAAAGAGAATTCATTTAGTGCATGTTTGTTGGTCACTGGCGGATGTTTCTTATCGAATTCTGGTTCACAGAGAACTAAATATTCCATGAGCATTAGAGTAGAGAATCAGGTAACTCCAATAACAATACTTGGCTTTCCTTGCAAAAATAACCAATCAATAGTTTTATGAACCCTAATAAAGGAATACGATTGATTTTGAGAGAGCCAGTATTATTCCCTTTAATGGCAGTCTGTCTGGGTCTGATAAAACGGTCAGATTTACTCTCACATATGGATATAACATTATTGCTTTGCGAAAAAAACATTTGATTCTATCTTGTTATTCACAAAACTTTATTATTTATTTAATTTTTTTTTTTAATTATTTGGTAAAGAATATTTTAAATTAAAATTTACAAGCTTATACATAGCAAAGAGTCTCAAAACTGTACAGAATCACTTATAATACATGGTTCACTCTGTCCATTGCCAAATTAGCTAACTGCTAATTTTAACACAAAGTGGCGACAAAATTTAGTCTTTGGCTCATAAAATCTTCTTTAAATTAACCACTCAACATATCTACAAATGGGCTAAAACAAAACTTGTTCCCGTAGGTGTACGAGCTCCCATTTTGTAGGGGGCAGGCTGATTTTTGCCCGAATTAAACAAAAATGCCTGAAATTTTACGACAACATTTATTCATATTAGCATTACTGCCAAACAGCTATATAGGGTTGCAAACAAATTGCTACACATTTTAACCTGGATTACAACTAATATTGTCGGTAAAATGATGCAAATACATGGTGATATTGTTTCAGGCTAGCTGATTTTGAGCGAATATCTCTGTCGTTTTTGCTTGTTCTAGTAAAAGCCCTGATAATAAGTCATCTAAAGAATCTTTAATATTTTTTTGTTAAAGGTAGGGTCAACTCAAACAAGAGCCTTATGTGTTGGAAAGATGCATACCCGGACCACCAACACATACTAACACTTTAACAAATGAAAAACGCGTAATTTTAAAAGTTAATAAAAAACTATGATTATTCCTGCTAATTGGGGGCAGCCATTTTGTTTCGTTTTTGTGATGTTCAGTGGTATAGCTTGGGGCGAAGTGATGTCCATCTTCTCTATATGCACAATGTAAACAAACGTCCTAATTTATGACAAGGCGCTTCTCTTTCATCAACCTGACTTGCAAAACAACATAAATGACTTGATAATATAATAAACTATTTAACTAAATATATTTCAGGTTACATCATTAGAACGAAATGCATACTATTAGCCCTATTGGTAGGGCACGTTCAAGCAAAAACTACCACTCACAATACCCAAGTGATACTTTTCTTTTCTTTGGGATGACGTAATTGGTCAGTTTTGTGATTTTAAATGGGAAAGTCTACTTAATCAAGGCTTTTACAGAATTACTTACAGTAATAAAGCAGGGCGGTTGGTAATGTCCATTATGATTTGAGGTGTATCCGTGCTGTTATCACACAATACCCTGTGATCTTCATAAAAAGGGCACGTCTTTTTAGTGTGTCTAGACACAGTGTCTGGAGACCATCTGAATATACACCTGCCAATCAGGAACCACAGAAAGGCCACGGAAAGAAAAGACCAATTAACCAAGAAAACATTCCGATTATTGTTTCAGTACGTGGGTTAATTTATGTACGAAACATAATTCAGTTATTTCAACACTTTGACAATGGTGGTTTATTTTGTATTAAAAAATAATATATATTTGGTGCTGGCTTACTAGGATGGATATAATTACAGAACATTGCGATGCATCTGCAAAAATCAGGTATGTTTTGTTTCTTCTGTTCAAAGACTAATTCCTGACGTGACACGTTAGGTATTACGTAACCACCAGCTTGCCAGAGGACGTATTCACTGGAATGGTACAAAATGGCTGCGCCCGTTATATATAATAGCTGTCACATTTAACCATTTTATTAATTAACTATATGATTATACTTGTTGATATTAAGCAATAATGTGCATTATATATCATGTGCATACCAGGCCAAATGCCTTAATTGTCCCGTCTTTTAAAACAAAACATCAGAAACATTTTCTTTGTAAATTAATACAATTATATATAATTAATAACATAATTAATCCTGTTTACTTTGTTTAAAAAAGTGTTATACTAGTATGTTATTTAATGTTTAATATACTTTATCCTACAAAAATATCCTATTTATTTTGTTTACAATCTGTATATTTTTTTTCTTACTGGATGTAGAAGGATCCTTCCTACTGAGTTACAAGTATGTGCACTATTTTTCAGTTAAATGTGTGCTGTAATTTCCGTTTAGAGCTGTAGCACATTTTTCATATTTAACAATTCAGAATGGATTATTAATTTGTTTTTCCTGTAACATGCCATTGTTCAATTTACTTCAGATCTTATTTACAATCTAGGTCACATTCAAAGTTAAAGTTTGTTTTGTTTAACAACACCACTAGAACACATTGATTTTTTAATCATCAGCTACTGGATGTCAAACATTTGGTAATTTTGACAAATAATTTTAGAGACGAAACCTACTACATGTTTCCATTAGTAGCAAGGGATCTTTTATATGCACCATCTCACAAACAGGATATACCAATCGGGTGCACTCACTGAAATGAGAAATAGCCCAATGAATCCACCGACGGGGATCAATCCTAGACTGACTGTGTATCAAGCAAGGACTTTATCACTAGTCTGCGTCCTGCCCTGAGGTCACATTCAAATACACTGTTAAGTGAATTATAGTTTAGATAGCCCGTTCAAAAATGTGACAAATACTTTTGAATAATTTTTTATATGTGAAATGCACATATAAATTATTTAAAGTCCACTATTAATATTTAGACCATAATTATTTAAACTGACCCTGTAATAATTTCTGTTCCGGGTCGGGCCCCTGGCTATCCAGAGACGACACCCGGGACAGACATGCTCAAAACCTTCATGGTATCAAACTAATTAAAATTAGCTCCACTATTACATGTGGATCTAACAGCAGCTAGTTGGAGCTCATGTCCACCAATCAAAACCTTACTTGCAGAATCATGCCAGTGATTTGAAAATAATCTGAAAATATTCCGAATTATCCTGAGGGTATACGATATGTTTCATGTGAATTACGAATGCCTTATTTAAACCAGTAGAACTAATTTTAATCAGATTGCTAACAACATTGTGTAGTCGCAAATAATTTAAATATTGACCAATCACACTTCGCGTTTTATAACGTTATTTGGGAGCATACAAATTCTAAAAATATCGGGCGAGTCTATTTTAGTGGCCGCAGTAAAGCGAACCATACCAATACCTATGGGATGGGTTATCAGTCTTCAATTTTACATTAAAAATTATTTATTTATTTATAAAAAAACCCCAACTAAATCAGTCTTCAGTTTTACATTACAAATTATTTATTTTATAAAATAAAACATGTTTTAAGGCATTCATAATTCACACGAAACATGTCATATACCCTCAGGATAATTCGGAATGTTTTCAAATTATTTTAAAATCACTGGCATGATTCTGCAAGTAAGGTTTTGATTGGTGGACATGAGCTCCAACTGGCTGCTGTTAGATCCATATGTAATAGTGGAGCTAATTTTAATTAGATTGTCATGGTATATGAGCATGGTAAAATTATCCGCTCGGATAAGTGAATAAACAACAACTGGTGTGGCACCACAATGAAAAGTGACAACCAAATTCCCATGTAGGATATTTAATTTACCTACAAGTGTATGTGTATCAGGTCTACAGTGATTACAAAAGATATTTTTAAGTGGTTTTGTATTAAAAATTGTGAGTTATATATATATATATATATATATATATAAACACAGGCCACTTTATTAAAACTGTAGTTCCGTTGCGTTTTGCACATTATCAAAAGATGAAAGAAAGAAATGTTTTATTTAACGACGCACTCAACACATTTTATTTACAGTTATATGGCATCAGACAGATGGTTAAGGACCGCACAGATTTTGAGAGGAAACCAGCTGTTGCCATTTCATGGGCTACTCTTTCCAATTAGCAGCAAGGGATCTTTTATTTGCACTTCCCACAGGCAGGATAGCACAAACCATGGCCTTTGTTGAACCAGTTATGGATCACTGGTTGGTGCAAGTGGTTTACACCTACCCATTGAGCCTTGCGGAGCACTCACTCAGGGTTTGGAGTCGGTATCTGGATCAAAAATCCCATGCCTCGACTGGGATCCAAACCCAGTACCTACCAGCCTGTAGACCGATGGCATAACCACGATGCCACCGAGGCCGGTCTCAAAAGATGATGTAGAACGGCCCTAAGAGACTGCAGCTTTAAGCCTAACCATGAATGTAATGTATTAATAATGGCTCGCTATGATACATCACCTGTACCAAGACCCCTGACAGTGACAGTGATTCATCAACAGAATAACCAGCCAAGGCTTTGTCGGGAATTGTTTTAACATCTAGTTCCCCCGAGAATTCACGCTATTGATTTAACTGTCATAAGACATTCCTTTCTCAGCTTTTTAAGATGGGATACCAACATTTAAATCAATATATACATACTTTTTTTTAGAAGAACTTATCTTTTCACATGTGGTTGGAAAAATGTACATTACAATTTTGCCGACATTTCCCAGTTTTTGGTAATACATCTATTAATAATATTTTGGCTTTGAACCTTTTCATATATATTTCCTCTCAATGCGGACTGTTTTTTTTAAAATTTGTTGTAACTTATTATCATTACCCAGTAATTAAAAAGATATAGCACAAATTTTTGTATGAAGTTTAATTATCAGTTTACATCTATACCATATTTTAAAGGAAGGAAGGAAATGTTTTATTTAACAATGCACTCAACACATTTTATTTATGGTTATATGGTGTCGGACATATGGTTAAGGACCACACATATATTCAGAGAGGAAACCCACTGTCGCCACTTCATGAGCTATTCTTTTCGATTAGCAGCAAGGGATCTTTTATATGCACCATCTCACAAACAGCATAGTGCATACCACGGCCTTTGTTACACCAGTTGTGGAGCACTGGCTGGAATGAGAAATAGCTCAATGTGCCCACCGATGGGAATCGATCCTAGATCGATCGCGCATCAAGTGAGCACTGTACCACTGAGCTACGTCCTGCCCCATACCATATGTTAAACACACCCAATAAACCTTTCAATGACCACAGTGTATTACAAATACTTTCTGATGACATGTCATATGTTAAACACACCCAATAAACCTTTCAGTGACCACAATGTATTACAAATACTTTCTGATGACATTTCATATGTTAAACACACCCAATAAACCTTTCAGTGACCACAATGTATTACAAATACTTTCTGATGACATGTCATATGTTAAACACACCCAATAAACCTTTCAGTGACCACAATGTATTACAAATACTTTCTGATGACATGTCATATGTTAAACACACCCAATAAACCTTTCAGTGACCACAATGTATTACAAATACTTTCTGATGACATTTCATATGTTAAACACACCCAATAAACCTTTCAGTGACCACAATGTATTACAAATACTTTCTGATGACATTTCATATGTTAAACACACCCAATAAACCTTTCAGTGACCACAATGTATTACAAATACTTTCTGATGACATGTCATATGTTAAACACACCCAATAAACCTTTCAGTGACCACAATGTATTACAAATACTTTCTGATGACATGTCATATGTTAAACACACCCAATAAACCTTTCAGTGACCACAATGTATTACAAATACTTTCTGATGACATGTCATATGTTAAACACACCCAATAAACCTTTCAGTGACCACAATGTATTACAAATACTTTCTGATGACATTTCATATGTTAAACACACCCAATAAACCTTTCAATGACCACAGTGTATTACAAATACTTTCTGATGACATTTCATATGTTAAACACACCCAATAAACCTTTCAATGACCACAGTGTATTACAAATACTTTCTGATGACATTTCATATGTTAAACACACCCAATAAACCTTTCAATGACCACAGTGTATTACAAATTCTTTCTGATGACATTTCATATGTTAAACACACCCAATAAACCTTTCAATGACCACAGTGTATTACAAATACTTTCTGATGACATTTCATATGTTAAACACACCCAATAAACCTTTCAATGACCACAGTGTATTACAAATACTTTCTGATGACATTTCATATGTTAAACACACCCAATAAACCTTTCAATGACCACAGTGTATTACAAATTCTTTCTGATGACATTTCATATGTTAAACACACCCAATAAACCTTTCAATGACCACAGTGTATTACAAATACTTTCTGATGACATTTCATATGTTAAACACACCCAATAAACCTTTCAATGACCACAGTGTATTACAAATACTTTCTGATGACATTTCATATGTTAAACACACCCAATAAACCTTTCAATGACCACAGTGTATTACAAATTCTTTCTGATGACATTTCATATGTTAAACACACCCAATAAACCTTTCAATGACCACAGTGTATTACAAATACTTTCTGATGACATTTCATATGTTAAACACACCCAATAAACCTTTCAATGACCACAGTGTATTACAAATACTTTCTGATGACATTTCATATGTTAAACACACCCAATAAACCTTTCAATGACCACAGTGTATTACAAATACTTTCTGATGACATGTCATATGTTAAACACACCCAATAAACCTTTCAATGACCACAATGTATTACAAATACTTTCTGATGACATTTCATATGCATGCACTGGTACCCCCCCCCCCCCCCCCACACCTACCAGGATTGAGGGCCTCTGGTTCAGAACCAATCATCTAGAAATGTCCAGGGTCCATTAAGGTTCAGTAAATGTACAACAGTGCTGGGTTAATTTACAGTGAAATCCGTTTAATTTTATAGCCTTACATTTTTGTGGTTTTACTTTAAAAAATTGAAAACCCCCAACATTTTATTGGGCACTTAAATTCATGAATCGAAAAGATAATATCATAAATTCATATATGTATCCATGTGTTATATTTTCATTGGGTTCTTAAGTTTGTTGACTGCACTAGTCCACCAATTACTGGACAGTTAGACCACCATGAACAAAAGTGATTTCCCAGTTCCCAGAGGCAGTTAAACACCAGCATTCTGGGAGATTCCATTGGAACACTAACAATATTATAATTACATTCCACCATTCCAAGGTGGTAGTGCTATTATTAAACTTCTTCAGCATTCTGCTAACCAGGAGATAAATTTATCCAATGGTCCACTGTGATGCCTTAGGATGCATTAACTTTGTGCTGTATAATGTCCACACCATCTGAAAACAGGGACATTACTATGGACAATGACCTGTTGATCCTAAGTATCTTGGAGGCATCTTTATCCCGTGATATAGATTCTCCTGACAAACATTTCATCCACGTGGTGTTGACAGGCTCCAAGTAGATTACTGGAGCCATCAAGCTGAGCAAACTTCACTTCCAATGTTTATTAGGATAATTCCACTTTGACGGCACCGGCTAACCCTTTCTATCCTCTGATTTTGTCCAGAGTGCTTGTGGTCTAAGGATAGGACACATCAATGTTCAACAAGTGATGACTAAAGAGTTAAAGCAGAGAAGACGAGAGCAGGGTATGGCAATATAGGACGCTGTTATTAACTGCTGAAAACCCACAAACACATATAAACAGAAGGATTTCAACCATGTAATATGCACTTTTCCACAACCAGGACAACACACACAACATTCTGATGATATTTTTGTCATAAAGGTTTTGATTGAACAATTGATGAAATCTGACAAGCCCACTGAGTGAGAAAATTCCTTTGACCTATTTGATAAAAAAATTAAATCCCAATGCATATCTAATGTCATTTAACCATCAGAACTTTACACGTTTTCCAAGCACTTTGTGGCATTAACAAATACTAACCCAATTTTTATATTTAAAGTTAAATGAATAAGACAGGACACATCGGAGATTGCCTCCAAAAACATTTGTGTTTTCAACACTGGCCAGGTTTTTCTATACTACACTATAAACATAAACTTCTACCAGTGACAATTTGAAAACATGCTCACCTGTTCAACACGTATATCCCAGTCTCCAAAGATCTTTTTACCCCTAAAGTATTTTGTCCTGTTAAAAAACAAACAAAAACACATATAAATTTATTTTTATTTTTCTTTTTATCCAAAAATGTTTGCCTATTACGTTGCAGCCTTTAAATCACATATCACATTTAAATTATCTGTTTTCGAAAGCTCATCCCTGATAGGTTATTGTTAGCTGGTAGTTACTGCAATGTGTTAATATTTTAGGGAAAGCAGGAAAACTGTGTCATTGTTAGACTTCAGTATCAACTTGTTTAGGTCACATGGAATTCTAAGAAGACAGTACTAGCAACATAGCATTTCATTTTCACCTATTCTTAATGGGATGAAAGCTTTGTTTTCTTTAATGACACTAGAGCACATTGATTTATTAATCATCAACTATGACCAGCATTGGATGTCAAACATTTGGTAATTTTGACATATAAGTCTTACGAGAGGAAACTGCTACATTTTTTCATTAATAGAAAGGGATCTTTTATATGCACCATACCACAGACAGGATAACATATGATGCACTGGCTGGAACGAGAAATAGCCCAAAGGGTCCACTGATGGGGATCGATCCCAAACCGACCGCACATCAATCAAGCTCTTAATGGGATGAATTACTGTTAATACTGGGATGAATTACTGTTAACAATGTTAATGTTAATGTTAATGTTAATGTTAATGTTAATAATGTTCTTGTAGTGTCATAAAACTGACAGTCCTGTGTTTTAAGACGATTCTCTGATCTCAGACAAATATTATTATCTACATATTCTTATTGAGATAAACAAAGCAATAATACTTGCATGTGTTGTATGAGATTGATGGAATAATTTTTAAAATTTTATCACTCACCAAGCCTGGATGAAGGAATTAAAGAAAAAAAATCATAAACCTTTTCCTAAACTTGTTTGGCTCAATCATTCATGTAATAATCCATATTTATATGTATGTGAAAGCTACAAAATTAGATGGGCAAAAAAGCAAAGAAAATGAACCATTGACTGGATGGATAATGTACTGGTAAGACCTTGATTATCCCACTCACCAAACGTTTGTAAAAATAGAAAAGAAGGCTATATATAGAGGATTCATCACGAGTATTTTTTAATATGGAAAATATCAACCGAGTCTATGTTAATCGGTATTTGTCGAGGCTTTGAGTAGTGAATTCTATTTATCCTATAAAACTTCTAAAATAACATTTTAAATATTTTTTTACTAAATCACAGTACTAAAGTCGCCGCAATCTGTAATATGACGTCATCACGAGTTTGACGTCACGCATTTCAAACAAATCTTTGAAACGTTATGCTCAGGTACACAGGTCTTGTTGGCTTGTAAGCAAATGACCCATCCACAGCAACACATTACCTAGAGACCTTGCAAATTTGCATATCATTATTAACCGGGATAATAAAGTAAATTATCACATGGGTTTATGACATGGATATCATGGGTAAGTTATAGGATAAATAGTTTTTCTGTAACTGGTCTGGGTTGTTTCCTGAGTTTGACAACAAGGTATTGGAACCAAAATTGCAAAAACCTTAAATGAATATTCAGTAACATGAAAATTGGATTTAATGCTTTTTGGTTTCGAAAATATGCTTCAAAAAGAATATTTTCAAATATGTTTAAGTAAAATTACACAGGTAGGTCCCATAGCAAAAAATAAATTTGTCTATGTTTAAGAAATGAATTTAGAATACATGTAAAAGCAATAACTTTATTAAAATGCATGTATATGTATTTTCAAAAAGTTGAAAGTTTGTTTTGTTTAACACCACCACTAGAGCACATTGCTTTATTAATCATCAGCTATTGGAAAGAAAGAAATGTTTTATTTAACGACGCACTCAACAAATTTTATTTAGGGTTATATGGCGTCAGACATATGGTTAAGGACCACACAGAGTTTGAGAGGAAACCCGCTGTCACCACTACATGGGCTACTCTTTCCGATTAGCAGCAAGGGATCTTTTATTTGCACTTCCCACAGGCAGGATAGCACAAACCATGGCCTTTGTTGAACCAGTTATGGATCACTGGTCGGTGCAAGTGGTTTACACCTACCCACTGAGCCTTGCGGAGCACTCACTCAGGGTTTGGAGTCGGTATGTGGATTTTAAAAAATCCCATGCCTCGACTGGGATCTGAACCCAGTACCTACCAGCCTGTAGACTGATGGCCTAACCACGACACCACCGAGGCTGGTCTCATCAGCTATTGGATGTCAAACATTAAGTAATTTTGAAATATAGTCTTAGAGTGAAAACCCTGTACATTTTTCCATTCATAGCAAGGGATCTTTTATATACAGACAGTATAGCACATACCACAACCTTTGATATACCATATACTTGCAAAAAAGGCTACAAAAAAAGAGAACCAAAACACTCCACCACCATCACCCCACCCGCACCGAAACAGTCACTAAACTTTTTATATTTTTATATTTCATACAAAACACTTTGAGACTTTCTTTTTTCACAGCAATGTTAACCTTTTATCTACAAGACAGCCTAGAAACATTTGTGAAATGCAAATTTTGTCATTTGCAGGAATTGCTTCGTTATAGTTCCAAGAGCACATTTTATCTGTCTGTTATGTATATATTTAGCAGACGAACTTTAGTTTATTGTCTCTTGGAGACTGATAATGTAATAAGAGTGTACTTGAGTCTGTAGGACAGGATGCAGAGTCCAGGAAACCTACAGCTATAAGACAGAGATAATGGTACACACATCATATTGATTTCAGTCGTCCATCACCAAACACGCAATCAAACTAATGGGGCATACAAGAGAACATGAGTACTCTACGGTCATCCCGTCTTAGACAGGACTCTCTGGTGAGGTCAGAGGTTGTGCCCATGACAGACATGCTTGAACAGTTCTCCGATTAAATGTCTAAAATAAGATAAGCAGACCCCCATATACTGACATTGTTACTTGCCTAGTATTTATAATTAGACACAGAAAAAAATAATCTGCAATTATTATGCCAGAGTTCAGACTTGAGGGATATGGGCACGTTAATAGAGTTCTGTATCTGCAATTATTTTTCATGACTTATTAAAAGAGAGAACCGGCCTCGGTGGCGTCGTGGTTAGGCCATCGGTCTACAAGCTGGTAGGTACTGGGTTTGGATCCCAGTCGAGACATGGGATTTTTAATCCAGATACCGACTACAAACCCTGAGTGAGTGCTCCGCAAGGCTCAATGGGTAGGTGTAAACCACTTGCACCGACCAGTGATCCATAACTGGTTCAACAAAGGCCATGGTTTGTGCTATCCTGCCTGTGGCAAGTGCAAATAAAAGATCCCTTGCTGCTAATCAGAAAGAGTAGCCCATGTAGTGGCGACAGCGGGTTTCCTCTCAAAATCTGTGTGGTCCTTAACCATATGTCTGACGCCATATAACCGTAAATAAAATGTGTCGAGTGCATCGTTAAATAAAAAACATTTCTTTCTTTAACTCTTTTTCTCTATTGACCAAATGTCAAAATATATATGTGTGTGTGTGTGTGTGCGTGTGCATACGTACATACATACGTACATATGTACATACATACATACATACGTACGTACGTACGTACGTACATACATACATACATACATACATACATACATACATACATACATACATACATACATACCTACCTACCTACCTACCTACCTACCTACCTACCTACCTACATACATACATATATATATATATATAATATATGTATGTATATATATATATATATATATATATATATATATATATATATATATATATATATATATATTAATGACACCACTAGAACACATTGATTAACAAAACATCGGCTACTGGATGTAAAAAATTATAACCATATAACCGTAAATAAAATGTGTTGAGTGCCTCGTTAAATAAAACATTTCTTTCTTTATTAAAAGAGAAGGGCGGGATGTAGCCCAGTGGGAAAACGCTCGCTTGATGCGCGATCACTCTAGGATCGATCCCCGTCAGTGGGCCCATTGGGCTATTTCTCACTCTAGCCAGTGCACCATGACTGGTATATCAAAGGCTGTGGTATGTGCTATCCTAACTGTGGGATGATGCATATAAAAGATCCCTTGCTACTAATGGAAAAAATTTAGCGGGTTTCAACGCTGTGACTGTCAAAATGACCATATGTTTGACATCCAATAGCCGATGATTAATAAATCAATGTGCTCTAGTGGTGTTGTTAAACAAAACAAACAAACATTAAAAGAGAGGAAATCTTGAGGATGCATGGTACGAGCTGCACACAAAAGGTGTTTCTTGTATACAAAGTGTACACATCTTATTAAAGACCTAACAATAAGAAGGTTATGTATTATTTTTATACTTTACACCTGTTAGTCTTTCTCTATAACAGATGTACATATATAATTATATATATATGTGTGTGTGTGTGTGTGTGTGTGTGTGCATGTGCATGTGCATGTGCGTGTGCGCGTACTGTAAACAGATTCTGTGTAATCCAAAAATGAATGAATGAATCTTTAACGACACCCCAGCACAAAAATAGATATCAGCTATTAGGCGTCAAAAAAAGGTAAGTACATCAGTAAGTACATCAGCAAGTCAGTAAGTATATCAGTAAGTACATCAGCAAGTCAGTAAGTACATCAGCAAGTCAGTAAGTACATCAGCAAGTACATCAGCAAGTCAGTAAGTACATCAGCAAGTCAGTAAGTACATCAGCAAGTACATCAATACTGGTATGATTATTTCCACACAAAAAAATATGTATAATTATTTAGTGTAACCCCAAAACATTTTCCAAAGCATTTTTGATAAGAGATTGAAAATCAGTGTATTTTTGCTTGTTTAGATACAAAATCCAAGTTGTCAGTGAACAGACAGATATATATTTGATGCAACGTATTCACATGTATTATTTAATGCAATAATATAAGCAGACATATAATGGATAAGTTAATTTTCCCCATCTCTACGAAGTAAACAGTTTGATGGCACTGAGCCTTACAATAGCCCACTTAGTACAATGGATATACCAGGAATATTTCCACAACTGCCGTGGTTTCTGTATTGACATCACTTACAGAGCACTCGCTCCATGTATATATACTACTCAAAAGAATTTAAGGTAGTACTAAACCAAATAACTTCCGGCTGGGTCAAAGTGCGAGGTGCACCGAACTTTTGATAGAGAAGTGAACACCACAAGTCCTGTGATTGGTTATAAATGTGAGTGTGTTGGTTGTAAAAAATAATAGTTTCATCTGGGTAAAAAAAAATTGCAATTTTATTTCATCTAGTACCAATGTGTCAAGTAGCCTTGTGCTTGAAACATGTATGGGGTACCTGTAAAAAAAAGTACTCGAATTTTGTGCGAAACTAGGGTAGTCACAGACGCTACCCGTTATCTCAGAAACGAGCAGCTTGACCCCCATTTTTTTCTGATTCACTTTAAGTGTAAGGGGTGGTAGTATTTATATCCGTGGCGTTTATGTCGGTTGATACGTTGCAGGTAGGAGTTTTAGCCACATATGTTACTATTGTCGTCTATGGGATTTGATTTGGTAGTATACACCCTATAGCACATATTCAGTGCATAATAAAAAATATTATGATTTGTCATTTTATTTAATTAAACTATACTGGTTGATAAATTAGCCATCACTCGATCATACAAGTTCACAATGACCTTGACCTTGACAATAATCTCTGTACATGGCTCTGAATGGAGTTTGAATCAAAGTTAGCACTGAAGAAAAGTTGGTTTTGGCCTATAATTCATACTGTAAAGATTTCAATAATTTCTTTTTACATGGTATTTGACTTGCCATATACAACTGCTCTTAAATATGGTATTATATATAAGCAACCTGAACTAAGATTTTAATAGCAATTTATTTTTATATTAAAAATAGCATGTGCCAATAGTGGGTTAATGTCTTTAGTTTCCATTAACATTGTTAATTTTTTATGTATGAAATTCTGAAAACTCAAATTTGTAAAGAAGTTGATTTTTATTGTCATTTTGACATATTTATAGGGTGCTAAGTTATATTTTAGACAAATTTGTAGTTTTATGCAAAATTTAAAGTAAATTTTAAGAAAAACTTTACCAAAAACATAATTAAATTTGTTGTCACTATTGTGCCTTCTGTTCTTATTTGTACATAACAATAAGGTTGTTAAACATATACTTAGATCTCCAGATAATTTTTTTTTTTTAATAATCACTTAGTTAGCTCACATGAAAAGTATTTTGAGTTTATACTAGATTCAGAACCAATTTTTTCAGATCTGATTATCTGCCTTGGATTAAGTTGATAATTTATTTTATTGTTAAAGCTGTATTACCTAATGTTACTAGCTAAATAAAATGCTGGATTACAGATTGTAGGAATACATCTAATGTACATATTGTATTCATCAGGATTAGAAAATATGTTCGGGTAATTTTGTCATTTAAAAATAGTTTTTTTCAGTAATTAATCAAAAATAAATGTGTTAAAGCTGCATGATAATTCCAGATATCACAACTATTAAAACCTCCAACTACAGTAGGCTATAAATAAAATATAGTCAGGAATATTGGTGGCTGCCAATAGTTTTGATGGTTCATTATGAAAATCAGCATGGCCGATGGATTTGAAATTCGCACACCTGGTAACTTGAAGACACCCACACCCAGCATACAGGATTTCCTCCCAACACTAATGTTCAGGACATTAAGTCATTACTTCATACAGGTACAGTCATGTTTGTGTTTCCTTCCTCAGACAGTGTATTTTTTTAATACTGATATTTCTTTGATGTGCCTGTTAAGGTCTTCATAATCTAGGGGTCAATCAAGTGCATGTGTTTTAATGGAATTCTTTAAAGGGGTAGAGGTACTCTGACTATCTTTGTTGTCTCTACATATATACCTGAGTACACACACCCAACTGAAAGTAAATATCTTCAGGAGTTTTATTTTAAAACATTTTGTTGTTTAATATGACATATTGCATTTGTACAAAACTATATGCAATATATATGCTTTTTGAGGTGTACATTATATTAGGTTGCACTGTAGAAACAACAGTTTCAGTGAGGTTGTCAGTTTATGTCAGAATACACCAGATCCTGGTTGTCATAAAGACACATAGCTGGACACTTTTTGAAAAATGTATGTTATCAGTATAGGTAGTACTAAACCAAATAACTTCCGGCTGGGTCAAAGTGCGAGGTGCACCGAACTTTTGATAGAGAAGTGAACACCACAAGTCCTGTGATTGGTTATAAATGTGAGTGTGTTGGTTGTAAAAAATAATAGTTTCATCTGGGTAAAAAAAAATTGCAATTTTATTTCATCTAGTACCAATGTGTCAAGTAGCCTTGTGCTTGAAACATGTATGGGGTACCTGTAAAAAAAAGTACTCGAATTTTGTGCGAAACTAGGGTAGTCACAGATGCTACCCGTTATCTCAGAAACGAGCAGCTTGACCCCCATTTTTTTCTGATTCACTTTAAGTGTAAGGGGTGGTAGTATTTATATCCGTGGCGTTTATGTCAGTTGATACGTTGCAGGTAGGAGTTTTAGCCACATATGTTACTATTGTCGTCTATGGGATTTGATTTGGTAGTATACACCCTTAAGGGTCAAAAATTTATAACCAAATAAGTTTCAGAGTGTATTAGATTGATGATGTAAACTACACCGAAATTTTTATTTATTGTTCCATATTTACAAAAAAACACAAATAAACATCACTGTATACAAGAAAGTCACATGACATGCTGTCAAAGTTGAAGGTTGTCAAACATGGATTTTACACATTAGAACATTCGTTTAATAGTGTGTGAATCCACCCCTGGTGCGAATACACTCGACACATCGTTGCCTCATGCTGTTGATCAGACGTCTGAAGAACTCTTGGGGAATGGCCTGCCACTCTGCCATAAGAAGTTGACCCAGATCATGAAGGTTGGCCGGAGGGGCATGGTTATCCCGAACTCTCCTGCCTAATTCGTCCCAGGCGTGCTCTATTGGGGCCAAGTCAGGCAAATATGCTGGCCAATCCATCCTGGCGATACCTTGTTGTATGAGAAAGTCCGTTACCACACTGACGCGGTGGGGTCTGGCATTGTCATCCTGCAGAACTGCCCCGCCGCCAATCTGCTGAAGGCCTGGGAGAACCAACGGCCAGATAATCTCATTCAGATAGCGGATTCCATTCAGATTGCCATCCACCACATAGAGGGGGGTCCTGTGGTGGATAGATATGCCGCCCCACACCATGACGCTGCCACCACCGAACCGGTAATGTTGTCTAACGTTAACGTCAGCGAAGCGCTCCCCAGGACGTCTGTAGACACGAACCCGACCGTCGTTGAACTGGAGACTAAACCTGGACTCATCAGTGAACATCACTCGACCCCACTGACCATGTTGCCACCGCAGATGAAGCATACACCAGTGACGTCTGGCCATTCTGTGGCGTGGTAGGAGTGGTGGTCGAACAGCCTGGCGATGGCAGCGTAGATTATTGGCTCTCAGACGATTGCGTATGGTTTGATCAGACACTCGAGTTCCAGTCGCAGTCCGCAGATTGTCACGTAATCGGCGTGCAGTGGTTGTGCATTGACGTAGAGCCATATTGGTGATGTAGCGGTCCTCTCTATTTGTAGTGCTTCGGGGTCTTCCCGAACGTGGACGATTTCGAACAGAATTCGTTGCTTGGTACCGTTGCCACAGTCGGCCAACGATACTCTGACTGACACCAAGTCTCAGAGCAACATTTCTTTGCATATTGCCATCCTGAAGCCAAGCAATAGCCCTTCCTCGATCTTCGATAGTCAGTTGAAGTTGTACCATTGTCGAATTTGGAGTGTGCACCATACACGAACGCAAGCTCCAATTATACGGAAATTCAGCATTGGGAACATGGAATACATGTGCAAAGCGTGCAAATGAAGCGCTTTGTGAAAAAGCAAGTTATGGGCACTTAGCAGACCTTTCGCTTTCACCCTAATTTACGTGCAAATGTAAGCATGTTTTCGCCATTAGAACTAGTCGACAGTGTCAATGACAGTGGATTTTAATTCATTTATGGGTTGCTTAGACCCACTTTCGTCAAAATGGAACAATACCATGCATGACATTATGGTCTAGCTAATATAATTGACATTCAGAAAATAATGTCGAAAATATCGTCTGACCCTTAAATTCTTTTGAGTAGTATATGTAGATACTGGTGATTCTTGTAGTAATCTATTAAATAAACACCGGTCAGGATGAAAGGTTTTTCTCAAAACTGATTGGAACATAACATTGTAATCTACCGGCCTCGTTGGTGTCATGGTTAAGCCATCAGATGTAAGGCTGGTAGGTACGGAGTTCGCAGCCCGGTACCGGCTCCCACCAAGAGCGAGTTTTAACAACTCAGTGGGTAGGTGTAAGACCACCACACCCTGTTCTCTCTCACTAACCACTAACAACTAACAACTAACCCACTGTTCTGGACAGACAGCCCAGATAGCCGAGGTGTGTGCCCAGGACAGTGTGCTTGAACCTTAATTGGATATAAGCACGAAAATAAGTTTAAATGAAATGTAACATAACAGTTTGTATTTGTCTTATCATGTATAAAAACAGCAACAGACAAACATTGTGTCACAAAAGATTAATAAAATATAAGTTATTGAAGTTTTTAAAATGAAATAATTTTTGGATGGTTTATATTTCAAGACACAACAAATAGTGCATGTGTTTAAAGGAGCTCAATCACGGATTTAGTGGGCCTTGTTTCTCTAAATATGCATTATAAATGGAAATTACATTCATTTGGAATACCAAACCTAGTTATTGTATGATCCAAAACATTTTAATTGAACTACAATTGAGGGAATTCCACGACATGCTTCATTTTTAAAATTTGGAAGTCTTCTTGTAAAAAGTCATAAAAATACGGAAAAACAGACTCGTAGTGAAAAGGCTATATATACAACAACCGTATAATGTATTTGTGGATTTTATATAAACGATCGCCATGTATAGAGACTTTGCAAATGAGGGCTGGCTATATATATTGCAAATAATAAAAAATATATTATTTCATGACGAAAATAACCGCGAATACGCTGAAATAAAATAATAAACAGTCAGAACATGAACTCACCATTTATTATTATTATTATTATTATCATTATTATCATTATTATTAGGTGCATGTGCAAATTATTTTGACTGGTTCGCAAAGTGGTATTTCGGTTTTAATGTATAGCGTAAAAAAACAGTGTACTGTTGCATGTTTTGTCGTCCAAAGGTTGGCTAATTATTACTTAACCCAGTTGAATCCAGTTCTACATGCAGGGACAAGTTCAGCCTGCTGTTTGTGCGTGTGTGCACGCACGTTAATCTTGCATTTGTATAGCCAAAACTACTCCAGATAAAACACTGCCCCTCCACCCCAAAAAGGTAGTAGTAGGCTAATAATAATAATAGTAGTAGTAGTAGTAGTAGTAGTAGTAGTAGTAGTAGTAGTAGTAGTAGTAGTAGTAGTAGTAATAGTAGTAGTAGTAGTAGTAGTAATAGTAATAATAATTGTGTATTATTATTATTATTATTACATGTATTATAATGTTGGTAAAATCATGTCGCAGTGGGGTGGGTTGGGGCGGTTGTTACAGAAACGTTACATAAATTTAGAGGGGGACCCGGGAGTGGTCTCAGCTTTACGAGTAGCTATAAAAAAATGTATCATCATCACCATCACCATCACCATCATCATCATCATTGTTATTATTTATTATAATTAATTTTTTGTTAGTACTGTAGGGACAATATGACGCTATTCATATATCTATGGAAAACGTACACAAAAGGGTCCGCTAAA
This sequence comes from Gigantopelta aegis, assembly GCF_016097555.1. Lineage (NCBI taxonomy): Eukaryota > Metazoa > Mollusca > Gastropoda > Neomphalida > Peltospiridae > Gigantopelta > Gigantopelta aegis. Next base: position 50,161,291 of record NC_054701.1, read on the forward strand.
TTCATATACTCCCCCACCCCCTCCCCTGTTCAGAAAATGCACTGTTCATACAGTACTTAGTATGTATTCCTCCTGTTCCAGATGGTTTGGTAATATGGATCAATCAAATACATGTACTTATTTACCGCCTATATACATTTTTGCTGTGACTATAGCCAGCCCTCGTTAGTGGAGGCTATAGACACGGCCTTCGTATATATAGTCACATCGTATAAAAACACCATCTAGTTCAGAGTATTCTTTAAAAATGTAACAATTCCTATCTCAAGTCAGCTGTTATGGCATATTTTGCATGATAATGAATTTGACAAGGTGGAAAATGACGGTGTTTGTGATCCAGATGTTTAGAGTTTTTCACGTACGACTAACGATAAATTTACCTATAGATGCAAAGGCCTAACTAGTCGGGATTGTTGGCATTTAACATGCTTCTGTTACTAAAATAAATTAATGTATAAGCTTAATATCATTCAGTACATGTTTTTATTAATTTTTAATAACTAATTTTCATTGTTTGTTTTTTTTTCTATTTACCCTACGTCGCAGAGGATGGTCAAGCGTTCTTGTGACACGAGCTTGGTAAATCGATTTGGCACTGTGGTTATTCGGGGAATGCCCGTCACGTGACTCAACATAATACGTCACACCTCTGCTCTCCAAATAGCTGTTATTTTTCTCAGAATTATGGACCGTACCCATAATTCAGTTATTTTGATAAAATATCAATAATAAGTGTGATATGGTGGTTATGTAGATGGTTCAATAAAGTACTTTTAGGTACAAATCAAATGTATATATTGTCATATATTACTTTGTTGGGTCAATAATTAGGTCAACCATCCGTGACAGAGCGTGTTTAATTTTCTTTTTAAATATAGTAAGGCAAAAACTAAAAATGTTTAGGCATGCAACAAAAATATTTCATTGAACATCAGATAATTAATTTTCTTTTGTATATCCACTTTATGCTACTTATTTGTTTTCTGTTCATATATCAGAAAGTCATGTCAACCCATACCACATTTCTGCAACTATCTTTAGAGGAATTTGAGGAAAATGTACATGGAAAATGTATAAAGAACTATAATAAAAAAAATTTAAAGTATTCATTTTGTTACTAATAAATAAATAAATAAAAGAAACCAGCTTTCATACACATACGTTATTTTTGATAACACATACTTGTTAACACATATATGTGCAATAACATTTTACAGACATATGCCTGCACCTAGGTGATGACCAGGCCACTAATGCCATACCGGCCCATACCACCCAGTGGAAAAGCATGGTAGAAATCAATCACTAGATGTGACAAACAAGTTAACCTGAAATTTACTTTTCTGTGATGCACAAAGTTAAGCACAAGTTAACTATAAGTACTAGGTTTTAGGTTTTAGTTGGAAAAGGCATTTAATTTATTTTAAAACTGTTTTCTGAAGATGTGTAATAAATAGAATACTACACTCGTGTCCATTAAATATCTTTTATCTTACAACTCGTTATTTAAAAATGTATCAAACTCACTTTTGCTCGTTAGATACATTTTTAAACAACTCGTTGTAAGATAAATGACATCTAATGGCTGCTCACGTAGTATTCACTATGTATCAAACTACTGTAATTGATTGATAGCTGCCAGTCAATATCTCACATTCCCTTCAGCTGTCTCTATATATGACACAACTCCCTCAGATTTGTGTTTGTTTGACACGGTCCCCTCAGCTGTCTACCTCCTTGACACAATGCCCTCAACTGTCTACATGTTTGATTGGCCAATTGAACAAAAGATAAAGGCAGTTCCTTCCAACATAAACAAATGTTCTTGTGCATATTGGAATACATGGAGCTATGATTAGGAAAAATGGTCACGTGAATACACCAGTCATCAACTTTTGCATTTCTACATTGCACACTGCCAAACAAGTCTCAACGAAGATTGCAAAATCAATACCGAAAACATATTCAAAGGTAAATTTAATATTCAAATATGCATTTTGATTATGCAATTGAATTTAATTGACTAGTAAAAGGATTGAAAGAACTATTTTTTTAAGTCATGTAGCCCAGTATATTTTTGCATTGTTCCATTGATACAAATGTACAAGTTTAGACATACTAACATAATGTTGTATAACCAGCCAAGATGCTGTAGTGCTCGAGTTATCACACTTAATGCTGGCAGGTCCTGTGTTTGCATCGCAGAATCACCTCTCACCCACAGTTAGTTTTAATGCCACGAGGTAGGTGTAAGGACATTGCAAGACTTCTCTCTCAGTAACCACAAACAAACAACCAATAACCCGTGTCCAGGACAGAGAGCTAAGATAACTGAGGTTTATGCCCAGGACAGTTGACCAATTTCAGAGATGCTATTAATAAGTAGCAGGTGACAATTTTTTCGCTGAAATTTACTAAATGTTCTTTAGGTATCAAATTTTAAAAAAGCCAGTGCTTCCCAAACAGATATTGGTGTTTCTGTGATCTTGTATGTGCATGTTCATAACCGTCCATATGCATTTGAAAGCTTGTTCTTGATTGGTTGTTATTAGCTGGTTGTATTTATGTCAATACATGTATTTAAGACAAACCAATCAAACTATGTCTTTCTTAGGTTTAATTTGGTATCAACCTGATTATGTAACTCCATGTTTGTCACAGATGGTAATGGCTGGCTATATTTTCACGTTCACCTTAACAAGATCACTGATTATTACCTACTAGAACAGCATAATGGGATTCATATTTATCGTATGATTTCCCATGTATGTCATAACACAATTGTATGTCCTCTTAGCTTTGTCGTTTAACAATTGATGTAATAAAAGTACACCTCTCCCTGATTGGCTGATAGATTCCACAGTTTTTACTCAGGCTATCCAAAATGAGGTCATTTATGTTTGATGTCATTTCCATTTGTAAAAAATAATAATCACATTACATATCCATATGTCATTTGAATATTGAGTAATGGCTGACTGAAATTATAGTTAAGTATAAAGTTGATCAAGAAGACGTATTAAGCTTGAGATTATATTATAAAGAAGTTATTATTAATAGGAGGGTTGACTTGTGGTCAAGTTATCAAGACGTCTACAATGAATGCAAATTTACTCAGCTGGCAAAGGAAGGTTGGCGGTTTGTGAACATTGACTAGACTGTATATTTACTAATTTAGCAGAATAATTCTACAGTAATAAACAGAATATTACATTTGTGTATATGACAGATGATATTTATGACACTCATGCCTAAATTTTCACATTTCCCTCACTTTTGCTTGGAAAATATAATAATTTATTCACTCATGTTGTAAAAATTGTCTGTCATGAACACTCATATAATATCCTCTATATTTAAACCTGATCTCCAAGAGAATGGGGAGAGAAGGAATGAGAGGAGAGCTGGTAAAGCAGGAGGAATTATGAGAAGGAAGAATTTAAGTATTGTCTGTTATTTCTTTTATGTTCATGTGGCATAAACAAAAAAACTCATCCACTGTGAAAACTATGTGAATCGGCAAAGCCATTCTCACATAAGTTTATCGATGATTTTTTTTTCATACCCAGATGAACGTAAAAGAAATAACAGACAATACTTTTAAATTTTAAACATACTTACTAATAATAATACTAAAAGTTCATGTTTTATTTTTAATTATATTTTGATTCTTAAACAATAATGCTCAATAAGACAAATTATCTATATAAAGTGACGTCATCAGATATGGCGTAGCCTGACAACGTTATTTTAACATTCATCGAGAAATGAACAAACTCTCGTTGCTACTGCTGGACCAATGGGATGAAATTAAACTGTAATGAATGTAATGGAAATGTAATTATATAATGACAATACTGACCAGTCTGTATGATGGTCGTCTATAACAAGGAGAGTTCTGCATCGTTCTTTGTTATAAGCTGGTTTCATGCCAGATGAGAAACCTCGGCCTATTCCTGGCGCTGAAGACTTGGATGGTGAGCTTGGAGCACTTGGTGATGGGCCTTTCCTCACATTGACTGGGGGAATGAAGTCGTCCCGCAGCTCTCCCTGGAGGTCTCCCGAGCTGAATCTCCTCTTGAGGAAGTTCATTCCCGAGGAGAAGTTGTCGCGGAAGTTTGTGAATGATGACATGGTTGGTCAGGTGAGGTGAGCACAATGTGGGCTGATGTGGATGAGGATCTGGGCTATCTCACAAACTGCTCGTCAATGCAGCTGTCGTCCGCTAGTAACAGTCAGGCACAATTCTCATTGGTAATCCTGAAATTGAAAAACAAAATATAATTAGCTTACACGCTTTCAAGACGGTTCGTCCTCCAAATGTTTCATCCACAGACGATTCATCCATCATACAATTCGTCCACATACAGTTCGTCCACCCACCTCGGACAATTCGTCCACCCGATTACAACATTTAGACCAATAAATCAAAAATGTTATTTCTTAGCCCTTGAAATGGTTAATTATTTTCGTTTTGTGGTAAACTAGCAGCATATGAAACAAACTAAATTTGACTGGCGCTATTAACTTGTTATTGTCTGTCTGTGTCCATTGTAGTACTTTATTGATATGTTGTTACTCAAATTGCTCTTCAATTACACCTATAATTCTGACATAGTATTTAGAAAACAAAGCTAGTAACTAAACTCTTGCTAAATGACCATTTCTACATTGTGACCATACACATTTCGTCCACAGGCGCATGTACATGATGTTGTTTCTACTAGGAAGTTTGTGTCGGAAGATAATAGTCAGTGTGTACCGGATGAAAATTTCGTCATTTATGTCAAGAAAACCATAACGTGACGTCGTTCGAAGTAACCAAGCAATAAACAGCGATATTATCTCCATTCCGCTACCAAGTTCCAGCCATGTTCTATCATCTGTTACATCCATAAAATTACAAGACATCCTTAAGGGGTGCGCATTGCCCTGCCCTCCCCATCATGTCTGCATGTGCTTTGTGGCCAAAAATAAACAAATAATATTATAGTGGATAAATTGTCCAAGAACAATTTTTGGTTGTGGACGAATTGTCTCGAGTTCAATAGTGGACAAATGTTTACTGGACGAATCATCTGTGGATGAAACGTCCAGAGGACGAATCATCTGCATCCCGCTTACATAACACACATAATGAAGATATGTTGTTAAAAATAAATCTCCTTGGTAACCCTGAAATTGAAAAATATAATTAACTTCTACATATAATGCAGATATGTTGGAAAAACAAATCTCATTGGTAAACCTGAAATTGAAAAGTAAAATACAATTAATTTTCACATATAATGCAGAGATGTTGAGAATTGTATTTACAGATTACAATACTTAATGTTTATATTAGATTAGTGATAAGAACCCCCACACCATCAAAGAAAGAAAATAATACTTAACTTACTTGACAATAAAACAATCAATAAAAAATATTGATCCATGTTGCATAAATTGTCATGATTTGCATCAGACTATACAAAGATAAGCACTTTTTTCAATTTATATCACAATAACATAAAACAGAGATATTTATTACCGTTATGTTTGAAAGTGGTGTTTGTATGGTAAAAATTGATGGCTGTATGCATGATCAAATTGTCAGAAGTTCTGGTATGGCTGAATTCAGAAATAAGATATCATAAGGTTGTTTATTATTGTTGGAAATCAATTATCGATTAACAGCTATAATTAGTTGGCACGAACCGATCGACTTACAATTACACAATCGGTTATAATTATATGAACATAAGAAGGATTTTAATTA